>NC_134570.1:191998915-192305582 GCF_050947875.1 Dermacentor variabilis | reverse complement strand
TAGTGTGCCTCCTGTCGTCACATTAAAAAAAGCGCTATTTCTTCACCCAGCTTCGTGCATGCCAAGCGACCCAAGTTAGCACCCAGTTGGCGAGCATGCTATAGCTGCAATGTGTACTGTGTTTTTTGCAGCACGGTTGCTCTTAGTTCCATTTTATTTGCATCTGCAAAGCACGACTTTCTACGTTTTACCCATCAGCATACCTGCTGATGATTTGCCTTCATTATCATTGCTGTCCTGCTTTTTAAAGAATCACTGCGTCTGTCTATCAGATGGATTAAGAAAATTATTTCCCGGGCCTTGTGACAGAGGTAGGGATGCCATATGAGTGACAAACACCCTGCTGCTCTACTCAAAGCAGTTCGGACTTACAGTGACTCTTTGTCTACTGTATACCGGCCCTCAATTGATTTGCTGCTTTTTCTCAGCTTTTCTTTTTTGGTGCTCCTGTCACATTTTCTCAATTGTCTCTGCCTAGAGTAGCAAGCTCTGTGTGCCGCTTGTCTGAAACGTTTGGCTTACATTGCCGTCCAGCTGACACCCACCTGAAGAACGACAAGTCCCCCTGGCTTCAGGGCCCGGGCAGTGGCCAGCTCCAAGAAAGGTCCTAACTTGCTGCTGGGCGCCGACTTCACCACTGTGGGCAACCCACACAGCAGACGCTCCACACACGAGCCCTGTACACACAGACCACTCTGACCATAACCACTCAGCGCTCGTATTTGAGACTATCGATGCACATAAAAAACTGGTGAAAAAGGGCTTTGGTGAAAAGTACAAAGTCACTTGTAAGATACAATAACACCAAGTCTAAAGGTTGTCTTTCCCATAGCTCAGGAGCGCTTGCTGCTCAGGCCTGATGCCTTCTTGAGCCTTTCGTCTGTTTATGTGCTTTCTCTCTCTCTCTCTCTCTGTGTGTGTGTGTGTGTGTGCATGCGCGTGCGCGCGTGCGTGTGTGCATGCGTGCATGTGTGTGTGTGTGTGTGTGTGTGTGTGTGTGTGTGTGTGTGTGTGTGCGTGCACGCGTGCGTATGCGCACGCACGTGCCTTCAATCTTTCCATCTGAAGGAACCGTGCCATGGCAGACACATTTATAAAAATGTGTTACTGCTTTGAACAAGCAGAAAAGTTGACATAAAAATTGTAACAGCGCAAACACATGCAACCACAAAGTACCAAGGACGAGACACAAGTGCTTGTGTCTCGTCCTTGGTACTTTGTGGTTGCATGTGTTTGCACTGTTACAATTTTTATGTCAAGTATGCACCAACTCGCCCAGAAAGAAGTTTTAATGAAGCAGAAAAGGTGCAGCATCACATGAGCGCTTGACAAGCTGCTTAGTACTGCCACGACATCTTCATGTGAAGACCTGCAGAGACTAAATCAGCTGCCAGGAGTCTTGACATGCATCATTTGCCATTAGCTGGTGGCCATGTCTCTAGCTACAGTTTGTTCAGACCTCCAGGACAGTGTGCACTCCATCTCACTTACACAAGCAGTTATTTGTCTGGAGATGGGAAGCTTGGGCCTTCCGTCCACATTAGCAATGGCCATCAGGTTCCTCCAGCTACTTGATCCCAGATGCAGAGTTTTCTTCTGCCCCATTGCAGCCTAACTGACCGGCAAACAGCAGCCGACAGGCCCCTGTTTCCACTGATTTTATATTGAACATGTTGGTCATCACTGCCATAGCTACTGATTGTCGCATAACCAATGGTGTTTCTCGAGCTGCTAACGTCAAGCGCGAGGCACTTGATCGTTTTTGCCTCACATGCTGTCTGAGAACCCAAAAGCCTAAGCAGCTCTGGCAAGGTACAGCCACTCCCTGCTGCCAAAGGTGGTCGGTCCTGCTCATCCCACGTTCACTGCTCTTCGTCCTGAAACCGGTTGCTACACCTCAGATAAGTATGCAATACACCTCTTGGGTTGGGGGTGATGCTGCATCTATGACTTGGCCAACAAATTTTCTGTTGTCACTGTCTAGTGGAAGTTAGGAGCACAGCTCCTCACTGAAGGATGAGGAAGGTTCTGACACCTGCCATGAAGTGTACAGTGAGGGCCACTGACAGCAGCACTTCCTGCGTTATCACATGGCGCACAGTATGCATGACCATTGCTGGCCACTACACCACTGTTTTATTTATCGTCCTCTAGTGCTGCCCAATTAACCTTGTTCTCGGCCTCAACTTTGTTTCAAAAGCACTCCAGGGAGAATAACTGTTCCGCAGGTGCAGTACAGCTATTTGCCATTTCCTATCTATGCAGCTTCCAGTGCACCACTCTGTTCATGTTTATCAAGTTTGCTAAAGCGTTCCCACAGGCCTCTGCAAATGTTATCTTGACGAGCTGTCCTCTTGATCCTGATGGCGAATACATCATATCCCCGCTTGTTAACATAATTTTTGGTCCAATATTGTGCACCCAGACACTGGCATCCGAATCCTGGAGAACTGCGAGTGCCTACCGATCACTGATTCCGGATTTTTGTTGTACATGCTTTCCCAGAGTGTTGCCCTGGTGCCCATCACCCTTTCAGAAAAATTCCATATTTCTTCCTTGGACCCTGATGGCCTCTGTGGCATGCTCTGCCATCCCCTCATTTGTCACCTGCCAATGACAGTTGTAAGATAACTGCTCCCTGTCTTTCTTCTGAGCAAACTGGAACCCTTTGTCACCTCCTGCTTTCACATGGATATACAGTCGCCGACTGATTTTTCAGACTCCAAAAATTCGGACATGCTCGATTATTCGGTCTCCTTCGCGTCATCGCCATTCTCCCCGTACACCATAATGTATAACAACTGCCGAAAGTTCGGACACCTTGCAACCTCTTGTCTGATTTTTCGGACACTCCTTGAGACAACTCGATCGAGAGCGCCATGCACAGACTATGACCGCTGCATGGTTTGACTTGCTGAATGACATTTTTGTTTTGAACGGAGCCTCCATGCTGCCCCACGAAGGGGGCTCTACTGCAAATCCCCGCTCATCATCATCATTTCTGTCTGGTTCGTAGCTACAGCAGCTCCGGTCTTAGCTTACTAAGCCATGAGAAGACAATCCAGCAGCTGATTTGTTTCGTTCTTTGTGCACGACGCTGCGACTAGGCCACATTTTTCGTTCGTGCGACTAATGTCGGCATGACGGCGGGGTGATGTTTGCTTTGCGTGTTGTGTCGAGGCAATGCGGCATATGGAAACATAGGGTCGAGTGTCTAATGGCGCCGACAGTGCCCACACAGACTGCGCAGGGGAATGCCGGCAAGCAGGTGCCGGGAGGCCTAGGATTTGTCGCCTTCCGATGTGCTCCTTACTGAAGCCGAAAATGTTCTGCCGAGACCTGGGCAGTGGTTGCATTGCGATTCGGGACACCGCCTCAGTTGACAGTTTCACAAGTGCTGATACTGCTGTACCGATATGTGCAGAACTCGACGACGGCGAGATCATTCGTCAGGTTTCTGCTGCGCCGCTAGATGATGACTCCGATTCGGAAGATGACGCACCATGTGCTACGCTGCTGTTGCATGTGGAGCGTGTACAAGTAGTGAATGTGCTTTCAGCTGCCTATAGTGACCGTACAACTCTCTCCGAGATTCAGGCTTACCTGATTACGCGTAAACGGAACAGCGTGCAATGGTGCATTCACGATTTCTTCAAGCCTACTGCCGAGTCCGAATAAGTGTGTGGAAATAAAGGATTTCGTTTTTTTTCTTAATCTGCTTTTTCAGACACCTGTTTATTCGGACATTTCCGCAGTCCTCGTGAGGTCCGAATAAACGTTGGCGACTGTATTTTATTTGGGTGACTGCGCTCTTGAACAGACATCAGTAGTCGCCTATTCTAGCCCCATTCATAGGAGGTTCTCTTGCACCTTCATAGTGGAGTGATCTATCGTACAGAGAGAGGTCAACAAGATGATGGACAAGAACATCATGGACAAGTCATGGAGTAGTTCATGGACATTCCCAGTCATATCGGTGAAAAAATAAAGACAATGCCTGGCACTTCTGCACTGACTGCTGACACCTTCACAAAATAATGAAAGAGGATGTCTAACTACTGCCTTGCATAGGTGATGCATCTGTCTTCACAGAGCCCAATATTTCTCGTCAACTGACCTCTGTTTGTGCTATCGCATAGACATGATGAACCCTGAGAAAACTGCCCTCGTAACACCAGGCAGTCTTTACCAATACCAAGTAATGCCCTTTGGATGCTACCCTTTGGCCTCAGCTACATTCAATGACATGATGGACTCTCTGCACAACTTGAAGTGATGAACATGCCTTTTTGACCTCGATAATGTCAGTGTGTGTTTCAGGGAGTCACCTTCAGCACCTCAAAAATGTTCCTGCTGTCTTTTGTGGTGCTGGCCCTCAGGTGAATTCATACAAGTGCCGTTTCTGCCGCTGTGAAATAAATATTCTACCTCATCTTATCAACTCTGCAGAAATCCAACCTCCCCCAATTAAAGTTTGTGCTGAGTGCAATCTTCCTGTTCTACTACATTCAGAAAAGACATTCACACTATTACGGGCTTGTTTTTCTATTTCCGTCGCTTTGTTTAAAATTTCGCTGACATGGCTCGTCCACTCACTGACCTTCTCAAGAAGGATGCTCCTTTCTCTGGGGGGGTCACAGCAAGCCTCTACTCTTACCGAGTGGATTACAATTCGGCCAATTCTGTTTCATTTTGACCCTCTGCGCCTACTGAAGTAGGCACTGGCATGAGTGGTCACTGCATTGGTCATCACTGGTTATGCCAAATGTCTTCTCTCTGCACACGAGCGTAATTACTCAATCTGTGGCCGTGAGTGTCTTTTGCTCGTTTGGGCACTCAGGAAACTTTGACCATACCTGTTCAACCACAGTGTCTGTGTGATAACCGACCACCCTGCCCCCTGTTGGCTCTACTCTTTGAAGGACCCAACCTTGCTCATTGGGCACTGCACCTACAGGAATACAGTAGTTCCATCATATATAAATCTGGATGCTTGGATCAGGACATTGACTTCCTGTCTCACCACCTCTACCAGACATGCTGACATCTGCATTCCTTCTCTCTCTCTCCGACGAACAACATCCTTCACGCTGTTACTGCCCACACCCACTGACCCTGCATGATGGGACTTGATATTATTACGGGGATGTTGGGAGTATAGAAGATTGTATTTACTATATATATACAATATGAGTCAGAGTAGTTAAGAAGGCTGACCACCAACAACATGCAGCAGCCAGCGTCCCGCAATCTTCTTCTTCCTCTCTGCTTTCATCCTTCCCTAACAGGACCCCCGGGTGGTGAAGCGCCATCTCAGTGCTTGGTAGGTGAAGAATTGCAAGTGACATATGGCTTCAGCCGCGAAACGTGGACGACATCAACAAGCGTCGGACTTGAGGATGCATCAAACTGTAGCGGGGAAATCTCATAATTTACGTCGTTAACTTGGCGTAGGACTTCATAAGGCCCTGTGTAGCGAGAGAGAAGCTTCTCCGAGAGGCCAACCCGATGACATGGTGAGCAGAGGAGCACCCAAGCACCTGACGCGAACTTAACGCGATGGCAATGGTCGTAACGCTGTTTTTGTATATGCTGTGAGGCTAATAAAAGAGATCGGGAAACTTGACGTGCCATGTGAGTGCGATCGATGACTTCGCGAACATACTCAGTTGCAACACATGGCACAGAAGGGAGGATGGTGTCAAAAGGCAGTGCGTGATCGCGACCATACAGAAGATAAAAGGGTCAATATCCTCTGGTGTCATGTCGGGACGAGTTATACGCGAACTTCACGAAGGCCAGTGTGGCATCCCAGTTGCGGTGATCGTTGGAGATGTACATCGACAGCATCACTGTGATTGTTCGGTTGAGACGTTTCGTAAGACCTTTCGTTTGTAGGTGGTAGGCAGTGGACAGCTTGTGCTCAGTGGCACAGGAGCGGAGGAGGTTGTCGACAACTCAAGACAAGAACAAGCGGTCGCAGTCTGTAAGTAACTGTCGAGGTGCACCATGGTGGAGAATGACGTTATGGAGGAAAAAATCGGCGACATCTGTTGCACAACTAGTCGGCAACGCCTTTGTTATCATGTAGCGTGCCGCATGATCAGTAGCGACGGCGATCCACTTATTCTCTCTAGTCGTTGTCGGAAAAGGGCCAAGCAGGTCAAGGCCTACACAAAGGAACAGTTCAGAGGGAACTTCAGTTGGATGGACTTGTCCGACAGGTGGCAGGGGAGGTTTCTTCCGGCACTGACATAATTCGCAAGTTGCGACATAACGCACGGAGCAGTAGAGACCCGGCCAGAAGAACTGGCGTCGTACGCAGTCATATGTACGCAAAACGCCAAGGTGTTCCGCTGTCGGTGCATCATGACATTGTACGAGAGCGACGGATTGCAGATGAAGAGGAAGGACAAGGAGCAATTCAGGGCCGTCAGGGTTGATATTGCAGCGGTAGAGGATGCCGTCGTGCAGAACGAACATGCAGCACGTGGCGTCAGTGCTGCCAAATTGAACTCCGGCGATGATGGACTGTGAGGATTCGTCACATTGTTGTTCAGCGCGAATGTCGGTCATGTCAGTAAAAGCCATCATGCAGTTCACTGGATCATGCGCAACAGGATCAGGGGGATCCATGGGGTGACAAGAGAGGCAGTCAGCGTCCTTGTGCAGACGTCGAGGCTTATAGTTGACAACAAATGAAAATTCCTGGAGTCACAAAGCCCAGCGACCAAGCCGTCCTGTCGGGTCCCAGAGGGAAGACAGCCAGCAGGGTGTGTGGTGGTCTGCAACGACCAAAAATGTGCGGCCGTACAAATACGGCCAGAACTTGGTGACAGCCCAAACTAAAGCCAAGCACTCCCGCTCAGCGATGGAGTGATTTCTCTCGGCAGGTGACAGCAGGCGGCTGGCGTAAGCTTTCACACACTCAGTACAATTCTGTTGTTGGGTGAGAACAGCGCCAAGGCCATAGCTGCTTGCATCAGTGTAGACTTCGGTCGATGCAGATGGATCAAAGTAGGCAAGTATGGGAGGGGTAGTCAGAAATCCGATGAGAGTGGCAAACGCTTGAGCCTGCTCCAGGCCCCATGAGAATAGCATGTTCTTCTTTAGAAGATCTCTCAAGGGCCGAGCAACGTTGGCAATGTTTTTGATGAAACAGCAAAAGTAAGAACACAGTCCGATGAAGCAGCGCACGTCAGAAGCAGAACGTGGCACAGGGAAACTGCGTACAGCACGAACTTTTTCAGGATCTGGTTGAACAACAGATGGGTCAATGAGGTGTCCCAACACGGTAATCTAATGGTGCCCAAATTGAGACTTCGTGAAGTTCAGCTAATTTCGAAGTTCAGCTAATTTCGGAAGACCGCAAGAATGGCAGTGAGTCGGGTAAGGTGGCTGCCGAACGTGGGAGAAAAAACAATAATGTCGTCAAGGAAACAGAGACAGGTGGTCCGTTTGTAGCCTCGCAGAAGAGAGTCCATCATACATTCAAATGTTGCAGGAGCATTTGCATAGGCCAAAGGGCATGACTTCGAACTGATATAAGCTATCCAGCGTGATGAAACTTGTCTTCTCGTGGTCCATTTCATCGACTGAAATCTGCCAGTAGCCGGATCGAAGATCGATGCACAAAAAGTGTTTAGCTCTGTGCAAGCAGTCCGAGGCGTCATCAATACATGGTAGTGGGTAGACGTCTTTTCGCGTGATCTTGTTTACGTGGCGATAATCGATGAAAAAACGCCAGATACTATCTTTCTTTTTCACAAGTACGACAGGTGAAGCCAAGGATTGGCTGATGGCTCTATGACCCTTTTGCGGAGCATTTTGTCCACTTCTGATTGGATGACTTGCGTTGAGCATGCGATACACGATAGGGATGCCGACGAATAGGATTCATGTCTCCAGTTTTTATACGGTGCTGAACAGCAGATGTTTGGCCTAAAGGCCTGTCGCCGAAATCAAAGGTGTCACTGTACGATTCATGCAGGTGGCATATGTCCGTGGCCTATGCAGAGGTGGGGTCAGGTGCAATCATTTTTGCAAAGTCATTAGTTAAGGAACCAGAGCTGTGAGCTGCAATTGGCACTAATAAACCACTCCCGGCATTCAGACTCTCAATGTCAAATTCGGAACCACTAGAAATGCTGGCCAAGAACATGCCGGTCGGAATCACTCGAGTGCACAGGCTGAAATTCAGAAGCGGTAGAACGACGTCGTTATTAGTAATCGTGACCAGCGTATGTGGAACAGCAACATTCCGGTTTAAAAGCACGTCGATGACGGGGCAAAGCATATATTCACAGTCAGGAACCTGTGGCTGGGTGGTCAAAGTGACGCAAGTAACTGCCTCGGGAGACAGACGCACATCATGAAGCGAGCACAAGTGCGGTGGGGCGGTGCTCGGAGCATCGGCGAGTTGAGGCAGTTCTAACTGAAGAACGCCGGCCCTAAAGCCCCTCCATACACGTTTCCGCCGACCAGGTTAAGTAGAGCCAACTTGCCCTCCTCCTCCACGCTCCTCTCCCACTCACCCCCTTAGCTTCCGGCGCCAAGCGGAACTTAATTACGTAGCTGCAGCTTCCTGTTCCGTACGGATGTGACGTCTTGTTTTTTAGCGTTGTTTACTTTTGCGTCGCTGGAGAGGCTTTAATTGCACCAGCTGCGGTTGAAACTGTGAAAGCGATTCCATCCAAGAACCACCGCCTATTGTAACCAGCGATCGGCTCGTGTTCGCTGCTTCGCGTCAACCTGCGACCGGTTGTGGCACGAGCGACAACGTACAGTGGAATGTAGTGCCTGGGTGCTTGGAGACCTCTGCCGTTTTTCGTGCATTTGGAAAACAGTTCAGCTAAGCACTTTGGAAAACAGTTCAGCTTAGCTGAGCTGCCACAGCTCAGCTAAGCACGCGCGGGCATCTCACCATCGTCTAACAGCAGTCAAAGTGGAAATTCCCGCAGTGCAACTCCAGGAAGCGGAAACACCGGAACCGGAAATTTTTAAACCGGAAATACCGGAAGCGGATTTGGTGTGAGGGGAAAAGGCGGCGCACAACAAAGGTTGTCGCTACTTAAGAAAGCGGCGGTGGCGCGTGGATGCAGGGGCTTTAGCCGGTCCAACAGTCGCTGTGAGCAGAATGAGTGGGTAAAAAGTCCAATCCAAGGATAATGTCGTGACGGCAGTTGTCGATCACAACAAGGAGAACAGAAGTAGGGCGGCCGGCTATAATTGAACGTGCAGTACACATTCCAAGTACAACCAGCACGCCGCCGAGGGCCACACAAAGCACTCGGGCAGCTGCTGTGGTGAGGACCTTCTTTAAACGCCTACGTAGGCTAGCACTCATCCCAGACACGTGGGCTGCAGTGTTGACAAGTGCTTGGACAGGTACGCCGTCTATTTTAACGTCAATTACACTTCTCCTTGTGGGCACAGACAGAGGATTTGCTGCAGTAGTGGGCAATGCAGCACCACCTCCGAGGGCTGCCTTTCTTAGTTTTCCGAAAGGCTGCGGCGAACGGGGAGATTGGTGATGTGTTTAAGGTGAACAAGACTGGTGTCCGCGCGGCGATGGTGAGCGACTGTACACGTGTTCCTAGCAGAGTTGTCGGCGCTGTTAGAATCGGCAATTGGCGAAACATTGTGGGTATTTCCATCAAAACGGCTCAGGTTGGTAGGCGTGTGAGGTGTTGAGGGCCATGAGTTGCGACAGTATCCGGCGACATGACAATTGCGGCGACAGGTGAAACATATCAGGTGGTCGTCTGCAGTTCTCCACTGAGTCTAATCGTGATAGCGTAGAGAGAAGCGTCGGGGTGGAGTGAAAATAGTAGAAAGGCGTTCGTTAGCTCTGGGATTGACAACAGCACACGCAGAATGTAATCCAATGTTTTCAAGTTCCTGGCGAACGATGGCTTGTACGAGGGGAGCTGGAAAAGGGGTAGCATCAGGGCTATGTGACCACAAAGCTGCGGCGCCATCGCATCCAGTTCACGCCGAACGATTCGCACCACGTCTTCTGAGGGCGACACTTGGGGCTGTGCGATTTGATCTTCACACGTCGACGTAGCGGCAGTATTGGGAAGTCTCGCAAATGGTTGCAAGACGTGTTGGCTTTTGGCCTGCTCGAATTGTCGGCACTCTTTAATGATTGCATCAACTGTAGAGCAGCTCTTGCACATGAGCAGATTAAACGCGTCGTCAGCAATGCCCTTAAGCACGTGCCCGACCTTCTCAGCTTCTGTCATGTCGTGATCAGCTTTACGACAAAGTGCCAGCACGTCCAGGATGTACGAGACATAGGAATCTGTGGGGGATTGGGCATGGGAGGCCAGTTCCTACTTTGTGGCAATTTTACAGCCACTTGGTTTGCCAAACAACTCTGTCCATTTCTCTTTGCATTCGTCCGAGCTGGTTACCTCCTCTTCGTGATTTTCGTACTATACCTTTGCCGTGCCTCTTAGGTAGAACAGCAGGTTAGCTAGCATAAGCGTAGGGTCCCATCTGTTGATTCCACTCACGCGTTCGTACATAGCCACCCACTCTTCAACATCGGTGCGATCGGCCCCGCAGAAAGTTCCAGAATCCTTGGGTTGCACAACGACAACTGAAGGTGACAGCGACGTAGCATGCGACGGTGACGTAGGAGGCGACGACAACATTGATCCCGAGTGCTCACCATTATTCATGGTGCGGACGGTGATGCGACGTACACTGCGGAGCTCCGTTTCCAGCCGTGGTACCCCACACCTCCACGAATGTGTTACGGGGATGTTGAGAGTACAGAAGATTGTATTTACAATATACATGCAAAATGAGTCAGAATAGTTAAGATGGCTGACCACCCACAACACGCAGCAGCCAGCGTCCCGCAATCTTCTTGTTCCTCTCTTCTTTCACCCTTCCGTAACAATATT
The DNA here is from genome assembly GCF_050947875.1 of Dermacentor variabilis. NCBI lineage: Eukaryota > Metazoa > Arthropoda > Arachnida > Ixodida > Ixodidae > Dermacentor > Dermacentor variabilis. Next base: position 192,294,666 of record NC_134570.1, on the reverse strand, counting down.
ATTGGCCCCGAGCTGGTCATACCATGGCCAAATACCATGGCACTTTCAACTCACCTTACTCCAGAAATTCTATGACTGTCCTACCTGAACACCTGGGCCTAACTCGCACATACAACCACAGGGCTGTGCTATAGTCATGCATAAACGCTACTATCGGTAGAGTAGAGCGTTTGTTCATGCATAAGTAAACACACATGGCTCTAACCTAATCTGCCTAATCATCTCCTGTGCTGAAACAGCCCAGCCATGGATACAAGCAACAGATTATACGGACCTGATTTCACTTATGCATATCTGTTTATGCACGAATAAGCACTCTATTCTACTCATATCATAATTCTGCACACAACCTCAAGGCATACATTTAGAATAGACAGGGCGAGAAAGGTACTATAATCATGCAAATGTCCAGAAAAAAAATAGGTGTTCGTGAAAGGTGCCAAGCAGTGCTCACCGGCAGTGAATGTAGCAGAGGTGGTGAAGCGCACGCTACCAGCAAAGCAGCCATGGCTGCTGACGAAGGTGCACCTCGCAGTGCCACACCCAGCACCAGATCTGGCAGCCCTGTCTCTGCACATGACAGGGGAACCACAAGCGCAATGTTGATTTCAAACCGTAGGTGGTGCAGATATGTTAGGCTTGTGAAAATGAAAATTTTTTGGTTAGAAGTGAAGTCAAAGTGAACAGTGATTTATGTTGAATAATTTCAAAGCGAATAGTTGGAATAGTTGTGGGACTTGCATAAAGACATTAAATTAAAGGCAGATGTCGACAAATCTAAGAAAAGTTGGTTCTTAGCTTGCAAAAAGGTTAATGGCTCATCTCTGGAGCTGACTAATTTTCAAAGTGCCGTTACTCAGATATTTTCATGCAAAAATGCAAGTGCAACACTTTTACAACCCTAGCTGTACAGAAAAATTGTTTACAGGCTCTTGTTCCCTGTTGTAGTTCAGTCTTAAAATTTTGTGCCGATTGAGGCCGTCGGGGTATTCTGCATTTGCCCGTTGTCATAATTCTGTGAAGTGTGACCATGACTGCATGATGCTAGAAGTTGATGCTGTGCTGCAGAAAGTTCAGCTTCATGCTGTACATATACACGCAAGCTTATTGCGTTCTGTCCTGCAAGTGTACAGACAAAAAACAAACAAGAAATTAAGAGTAAAATTGAGGTGCAGCTATATACCAATTTTGGCTTCACGGCAGCATGAATTTCATATTGAGGTGTGCTTTCATGGCAGTGCAGGTGGCACTGACGTGAAACAACCTTTAGGGCAATGTTTTCTGCCATCAGCATCACCGTAGAGGTGGGAAACTGAGCAGCTGGCCGAAGATATGATGTGGACTTTGTGCATCCGCAAATGGAGACTGTTTTTGCAAAGATTTGGGCATTGTACAGAGTTATTACCGAGGGTTATAGTGCAGATTTCTTTCTTTTCTTTCCGGGATGTTGCAATTGGGGTTGCAGCTTATATGCCGGTAAATGGGTATATTGGTTCTCTTTGAAAACTTCAAAAACTTTGAATTCAAGCCAAAGCAAATATCGACTAGCATAATTTTCGAATGATATTAAAAAATGTCGAATATTCGCATACTCCTAACTTAGATAATAATTCGAGTACTTGGAGTTCAAGACAAACTACAATAGGCTTTCATTATTTGACTCTGGCTAATTTAGTTTTTTGGGTAATTCAACCCCAAGCGAAAGTCGTTGCTGGCACCCATACATTTTTGTGGGACAAGACTACCATCATTTCGACTCTAATATGGCCCTCACTGGATAAGTTGAATGAAATGCAGTAACCATTTACGGTGAGCTGCCATTTTTGCTTGGAAATCCTCCTATCATGCGCCACAAATAGGTGTTTTTGGCAGGAAGTGATAAGTGTTTGACACTTTCACTGTCCCCTGGCACTGTTAAGGCAGAAGCCACAGCCATTCGGGCCACGACTGGGGTCACGATTAGGGTCGGAGGCGTATTCATGCTGACTATCTGATTCTAAGGTCACTTTTGGTTAAAAAGCTTACTAAACATTATTGTTGCATACATAAGGGCCACTTCACTTACTGCATGACAAGGATCAAAAGAAAAGCAAAATCTTTGTGTTTTTCAAGCTGTTGTTGAATGAGTGACCCAAAAGTACTGTGTACCAAGCTTGCAGGATTACAATACCACACTCCCAGGAGAGAAACGTAACCATCGATAGCACATGCTTTAACGCAAATGGCCGTGTGGTCAGTCTGGCAGGACATGCGGCAACCCTTGATTTTCAAATCTGCCCCCTAGAGAAGAAATCAGCAGTGTCGTGGGTAGAAACTTGATGTTGTTTCATCTGTGAACGCTTTTATTCAGTCCTAATCATGTTCAAACTTTCTCAATTACTAATTGTGTTTCACTGTCATCATCATTTCATGAGCTCGCCTCACCAGTGCTATACCAAATCTGGTTGTCTTCCATGCCATGCATTACCATAATCTTGAAGATCTTCCTGACAGCCTTGAACAATACAGCCCTGCCATGCGCATACTTCTTGCAGCGACACATTCTTAATGTGCCAGAAAGCACGATGTAGCTGCACTTGCTGAACAATGTGGCTCAGCACAGCCGATACCGTTGAATCACTCTGAATTTAACACGCTTACCTGAATCTAACGCACACCTTTTTTCTGATTAAATTTGAGGGCACGTTACGGTTGGATAAGAAACTGCTGGCAACAGAAATTGCTGGCAATTAAGAAATTGCTGGCAACAGCTTACCATAGGGGCTGTCAGATGGAATGTCCTCCCCATCACAAGATGGCGATACAGCACATTTTCGAGAAAGTTGCTGTAGGCTTATTTTGTGCTTGACTATGATCTGTATTGGTATTCTCGCTCAATCACTGTCAGAGACGTCAGTTATGCGAAATTTCGTGCGACTCGGCACCAGATGTGCCAGCGTCCTCGACCACCAGCACTTCTGGTGCAGTGCCAAGCTATCTATGTACAGTGCCAGGAACATTGTTGGCTGCATACTTTGACAAGTTCGACGCAGAGTCAAGTAAAACGTCTCAGAAGTGATAGTAACAAAGTAGAACCTCGTTCATATGCTCTGGAAAAAATGCGAGAAAACACGCACCATCTGAGAAAATGTACAATCCGAAGTCACTAAAAATTTGATAGACTCAACTGTAGTTCACATCTACATATTGCGAATTGTTGCAGCACAAGGTGCCGATGCGTGCTGAGCTGGTGGGGATCAAGCGGCCCGAGACAGACACTGTCGACAGACATCGCCATTCTTGAGGACTGAGCAGGGTTATGTTCGTGCGTGTCAAATTTGGCCCGGGTTAGCAGATTCTTCGAGCGGGGGCGTTTTGGCAGGAAGTTTTGACATGCCCACTTGGTGCAAATCGTTGCGGCAAGAAACGCCGATGCGCATCAAGGGTTGGACCCCGAGCAACTTAGTGTTTTAAGACGGTGACGGGAAACCGAAATGAAATCGAGCTGGTGGGTGCTGCTGAAGTAAGATGGTGCAAGAGCGAAACATGATGTTCACTTCACGCCACCTGCTACTGGAAACGACGGAACATTTTGGTTATCACCTGCTAAAAGTGTGCAGTATACTTCCAACAGCGCTACGCCCCGCATGCTGTGATACAGATAAATCAAGATGCTTTTTGCAATAGGGCTGGCGGCGATAGCTGTGAATGCGGAGTGCAATGACCCAGGAGTAGATTTTCTGGTACTGGAAGAGGAAACCGAGCACGTGCCAGCCTTTTCACATGAGACAAGAGAGTGAGTACTGTGGTGTCACTGCTGTGCTGGGCGACTATTGTTCTCGGTCTTGCGTGCCTCGTGCCTTTTCTTGTTTAGATGAAATCTACATGCTTAAAAGGTATCATGAGACTGCAGTGTGGCGAAGTGTTGAACGCTGGAGCCGAAAGATTGCGTTTTCCAGAAACGTGTAAGTGGGTAAAAAAGAGGAAGAACTGTACTGGGTAATTTTTTGTATTCTCAATCACTAATGTTGACGGCAGAAAATTGTACGAAACAGCATTTTATCGACCAGGTCCTAGTGTATCTCTAAAAGTGGTCACTCGAGAATACTGTACCTATGGGCATGGTACCTGTGGCCACTGAAGCACAAATAGCAATGACAGTGTGCCGCTTTCATTACGAAAGCTCATTAAAAAAAATATAGATTCTGTGAAGGTAAACTTTCTTTCATAAACCAGGGGCAAGTTACATTCAGGGGCACTTTTTATTTTCTTCTTTTAAACCAACAAAAATTGGTTGTGCGTTAGATTTGGGGGCACGTTAGAATCTGGTAAAAAGGCATGCTGTGTGATCGAAATAGTGATCCAGTGAGATCTGGTGACAATTACGATAGAGTGACAATGAGATAGAAACGGCAGGACAGGAACCAGTGCCATCTAGTAGAGGTTTACGTGCCAGTGGGATCTTGGAGGCTATGCACAGTGATTTGCGCGTCATGCTTAGCAACATTTTTCCACATTTTCACACTACAAAGTGGTCGTTGAGGCCTTACAGTTAGCGTTTGGAGTTAGCATCAGCCACATACAGGTAATGCATATGGCACACATGTTTTCCAGCTCTTGTACAGCATGGTAATCCATGCTGCCAGACTGAGCAGGTATCATTTATGGTACAATATCATGGCCCTCCTCTAATATACAATAAAAGAAAATTGGAGTGGATGCTGATGCTGCATGAAAAAGTGGCAAAGTGCAAAGGATCACTGAGCAGACAAGCCATCTGTGCTCAATGCTGAAGCGTGCAGTGCCATGTGCCTTCGCTTTTTGGCACTGGTGCTGTGAACAGACGAATCAATGGGCAATTGTAGGTGTTGCATTCACCTGAGGGGCACTCTCGCAGAAGTGGAACCAGCAGTCCTGTCCAGTTGAGGGGTGGCAGGGCACGGCCAAAGTCCTGGTCCAGGGCCCTGAGGCATGCTTTCACACGCCCATTCCACGACCCTGTAACATTAAGATGGATGAGAGTCTTGTGGAGGTCAGCTAGGCAGGAAACAATTGGTTGTCCATGTTAGCCACAGTAAACTATGCACAGGACCCAACATAGTCCAGTCCAGTATGAAGAAAGCTACAAAAAATACATAAACTCTTCATTCAATTTAGCTTTCTTGAAGTACACTGCACATATGCAATCAACACATGATATACAACAGCAGAACACGGATGGCGATAGCAGTTCCAGTCTGCATTGCATCACAATGCAACCTGTTCTGTGTCAGATGGCAGCACGTGTAAGCCTTTTCTCTTTTCTTGAATCTGATCCTCAACACGACATCACAAAGTTTAATGAGAAAGTCCATTTGATTGACAGACCATGCTTTGAGACATCAATATTTTCTGCCTTGCACACTCCCCTGTTCCATCATAGCAGAGTTGGAAGAGAAACCAGCCAAGTTCAACAGTGGTGAACTCAAAGAAACTGTTGGCCGAGGCTGAATTCAAGTAGTGTAAACATAAGCTTGCGAAGCCTCAAAAATGACAATGCGTGCCTCAAGCCACTGAGACCCCTCCAGCACAGCACACATCTGCATTTCATACAGCAACTATTCCTGCAACACTTCGCATTACGTAGATGTCAACTGCAGCCGAGCATGTCAAATTTTTTAATGACTTCAGATTACACGTTTTTCCCGGTTAGTATGTTTTTTCTCCTTGCGTTCTTTTCTGAAACATATAAATGATGTTCTACTGTACCAAGTTATTATGCCAGCATTAGTTACAGCTCAGTTCTAATACATGAATGTTTGGAAAATATTTTTTTTTATTAGTAGAATTTCTGTTGAACAGAATCAAGTGCTCTTCTTTTTTCCTCTGAAACTAATGAATTAGTGATGTTCTGTTGTACCAAATACTAATGAGGTTCTCAGCTAAACAGTACACCGGTGTTTTCTGGCAACTTCTTTTTGTTTCATATAACGCTTTGCTTTCCAGTTTTTCTCCAATACACAGAATGGCTATCCCAACATAAAGTAAGCAGGTTATCGTAAGGCCAATCTGCATGACAGACAAAAGGTTCGCGCATCACATGACTCAATCATCGCTCCGCACATAGCCGGCGCCAGTGGCAAAGAAGAGGCGCCGTCCACTCCGTTTCATTGTCAGGTTCGATGTAATGTGCCACCTGTCAAACATTAAAAATCTAGAGTGTCATGGCAAAGATCGTACGACGTCCCCCTTTGCCCCCTTTGCTCAGCTGCTGTCCACACAAATGCGCGCAACTGGGTCATGATTCCTTTGCAAATACAAAGCTAGCCTTGTGATGGGCTGCTCGAAGCTACAAAAAGAGATAGATGTGCATCTACAAATGGCATCGGAAACGAGGGGCTGCTGTGCAGTGTGCCACAAAGAGGGCGGCCGCGAACAACTTTGTTGCCTACCCGTGCACTCGCTTTTGTTTGTGATGCGGTTTGTCGGCTTTCCAAGTGTTGCTCTGCTGCTGCAAATAGATCTGTATTGATTTGGCACCAAACTGTAACTTCAGTTGCTGACGCCTGATGAAGCAGCGCCGATTAGGTCTAATGGCCTAGGCAGTGTGGCTGTGATGAAAATTTGCTGTTGAACGATGTGGTAACGGGCTGCAAGCCATCATGAAAGATGCTAATATTTTCATGCGGGTGGCTCATCAGTGAGCGGTCCCGAGATCATGCGTGCAGGATACATTGACAGCTGTTGAAGCAATGTGAAGTTCATCACCACTGTGATAGCGCTGACAGGCATCATTCTGTGTTGTTATCAGAAGCAGATAAACTGCCAACACATATGAGGAGGACGTGCTGTTCCGAATAAAGCATGCACTGTTCCTGAGCTCGCTGGTCTACTTGCTCGTCACGTTGCGCACCTGCGCGCGTTGCCCTCCGCACAGTACATGACAGCCACCTATCCAATGCAATCTGAGTGCCTACTGGTGGCTAATCGGCCTGATCTTTGCGCATGCTTTTACACATTACAAAATATGTGCTGCTTTTGTTGCCATTCTCTCTGTCCCTATTGTGTTATCCTTTTTGTCAGTCCTGTTGACCCACACAACCATTATACTGACAGAGGCGGACACAGCTGACATGGCTCCATTCTGCAAATTGTGGCATTCTGGCGATGTGTGTGTGATCCCTCATCGGGCAGACGTCAAAGAGCACTCACGGAGACAAAGCCTGTTACCACGTCAGCCGGGGCAGCCCGTCGACGGCTCACTCGGCACTCATTCTGCACCAAACAATGAAACGCTCGCTTGTGCGAGAGGCTCAGAGGTTGCCTCCAAGACAAGGTGCGCACTGCGTATGGCCGGACTAGAGAAGGAGATGCCTTTAGTCCCTCCCCCTTTTGGTGCAATATATGACATAATTATTAGATGGAAAGTGTCGCATACCTGAATTTGTTTACCAACAAGCCAGCAAGGAACATAATTCCGTGACCGGCAGCTGCAGTGCACCGCTTTCAGTGATGACAAAAACACAGTACAGTAAAACCACGTTAAACCATACCCGCTTAACCTTAAACAGTAGTTTCGCTTCAAAAGTAGTAAAGTAAAATCCCCGACTCAGCGGCCATTTAACATAAAGTGTTTCGTGTAACATAAAGTGTTTCGTGTCCACATAAACCGTACCAGCTTATTGCGTACGTATTGGTTGAAACATAGTGTTTCCACTTTTTGTCGCGCAAACATGGCGGTGTGTCATCTCCATTCGGCGGCCCGGCAGAAGAACAAGCCCCAGAGATCAGAACAACGGCCTTCAAGCGCCCTGGGCATTTGTGCATGAAGCCACATCAACATCAACCTCATTTCAGCGCTGTGCCAGAGAGCATTCTTTATTCTATGAGAGAGCGTTGTGGCATCGTGCAACCAAGGACTCGAGCCGTGCCGAAGCTCGAATAAAAAAGAAACCAGGTGCTCAGCATAGAAGGAAAATTAGACATTGTTCGTGCTATTGAACGCGGCGCGATGTCGGCGCTGGCATGAGACTGGGATCTGCTGTTGACTATGGTGTGTGGCATTTGGAATGCGAAGAAGTTGCTCAGCAGCGCTGCTGCAACCGTGAAAAGATGTCGGCTACGAGATTTGACTTTTCGCCATCATTGCCTCTGTTGTTGCTGAAGTGTTGACTAGCGACAGTGATGAGGACGACACGGAAAGCAACAGCACGGGCGATTCAGGCCCGACAACGCTACACATTACGTCAGCCTCATGAATGCAATCATCAGGACGAGAACAGCACCCCTCAATGAAAAAGGCTCCCCGCGACTTTTGCAGCGCTACCACGCGCGTGCCTGGAGAACACCAATGAGGAATCTGCCATACGAGTGTTTGCCGAGAAGAGGGGGCTGGCTGAAAAGCTGGCTCACAGCTTCAGTAAGTATGAGGCTGCTGTCGTCGCTGCTAGGCCACCGTGGCATCAAACGAGAACACTTTTGTCGGGCGAAGTGAATAAATACTGCATGTTTTTTCCCCTTTCATTGCACTCTCTCTGAGTTCCGTTTTTGACAGGTAAGTGGGCGTCCTCGTGGTATTTCAGTTAAACAGTACTACCGTTTAGTACGTACTTTTTCCGAGCTCTGGCCAACTACGGTTTAACGAGGTTTCACTGTATTTCACATAGCGGATGCATGAAGGTGCACAAATAATACATGATTTGACGTAACCTTACATCCACAAGTTGCAGTTGTAATATGTGAAGTAGCTGTTCTGTAGAAAGTGTTGCAGATAAACTGCATTGCAAAATGCACAAAGTGAGACTTCTATGACTGCACCACTTGCGTAGATTTCGCAGGATTGCCTGCTAAGCATGAAACAGAAAATGACTACAGACTATCTTGTAGTGAGTGTAACAGCCCAAAGCTGTACATGGGCTATGAGAGGCAGAAGCAGAATGGTTTACCACAAAATCTCACACGTAATAAAATAAATTTCTTCTGTATTTTGGCGAGCCAGATTCATTTCAGGTGTTATCTATGGATCGCAAAGTTATGGAGGGGTTAAAAGCTTTTTGGCCTTATATGACCAAAAACACAATTTTTATTTGCATTAAGTGCAAATAAATTTCCTATTCCCTTATTTTTGTCCTGCATTTTTCAGGTTTTCTTGGACTTTGTAAATTTTTAGTAGGAATTGAATAAGAATACTGAAGTTCAAATATTGAATCAAGTAGAATATTGAATAATGTTATGTATACATGCATTTATTAGCAAGTGTGGTTATTTAAACATCTTAGAACATTGCAACTACATTGTCAATGGTTAAAAAGTTAGACTAGTAAGCCATTGTAATAACAGTTTGTGCATTTGACTCGTATTAACTTGAAAATTTTAGTAATTTCCATTAGTTATTGGTCCTTGCCCAGCTGTGCCTCATTATACAGCATCAAATGCGTGTAAATACAGTGGCATTTGACCCTACACCAGCAGTCACTCATTGCATTTGGCATCAAGCAATAAGCTCAGGATTGGAGGTGATGCTACAGAGGTATCAGATGAGCAAGGCAAAAGCCGTGCTCACATTCAGCCAAAATGAAGTGGTGCAATACTGTTTGTTATGACCGTAGCTTAGAACTGCAAGAACATTGTCCTTTGTTTTTCCTTAGTCTTGTGAGGCATCTCACAAGACTAAGGACTTGTTGCTGAGGTACTGCATTTGCAAGAATGTAGCACAACCACCAATATAATACAAGGTATAATACATGAAGAAGGGAGAGGGCACCTTCGATTGCATGAAAAAAATACTTTGTTTATAACTCCAAGTAAACATGTGTAATGCATCTTTACTTGTTTAGAATAGCGCCTTTTAGCATGCTGTGATGCATTCAGGTGTCGGGGATTACCAATTGCAGAATGCACACTGCCTGCGAAGTCTGTACTACAATCCCAGGTTTCACTCAGGCGAATATTGTGGTGGTAGTTGCTACATCCCAAAATGTTGTAACAGGCATGTGAAATGCCGCACGGAGGAGCAACGTGGGCATGCGGCGGGAAGCTGGCACATTTGTATAGTGAGGTCACATGGACGAGCATTGCTGTTGAGGATCAGCCCATTGGACTTAAACACACGGAAAGAACATTCTTACTGTAGTTGGACTCTAAGTGTACCCTCGTTCACAACAAACCTGTGCCGCTTGCTAATGAGAGGGTCGCTTTTCCACACAGCTTAGGCATCAAGTGGCTAAGCATGCATTACAAACGAAATTTTGCCAGCAGCACAAAATAATGACAAAATTAAGCTAGACACACCATTCTTAGATTAGATAGAAATAAATGCAAAGAACTGTGCTTGCTAACACACAGCCATTAATATATTCGATTTGTTTCGAACGTTTCCCCCCCCCATATCCAACTGAATATTCAAAAATGTTCGAATACTTCATTTTCCAATCGAATACAAATGTTCTATGGTATTCAATATTTTCAAATATCCGCACATCCCTAATTTTTAGGCAACTCTGGCTGCTAGGTTTCTTCAAGTGTGCACCTAAATCCGAGTGCAGAGGAATTGTTTATTTACGATTCCATCACAGATGATGATTCCATTACAACGACCACCACAGATGAAATCACACCCATAGGAAAATGTCACAGTTGCAGGGACTGACAGGGGGTGTGCTTCACCAAACTACTTCCGTGCCAACATTAAATGTCACAACTGCTTGCGCTGCTTGAGCCCATATGCCCTATCCCTGAAAGTGACTGAGGTGATGGCCTGGTAGTTAAGAAAAGTGTAAGTGCACTCACCTGTCCTGATAGATGCAGCCAAGAAATCCACCAAGGGTCTCAGCACGCTGGCGTCTCCAAGGTACGAGTAGCTGGAAGGCACTGCACATGAACACAGCCACTAGGGAGTGAGGAAAAATATGGCCCCTTCCCTACAATCGCTAAGACTGTCTCAAGTCACAGCACCGAGCTTGGGCTTTGCTCAATACACCAGCCATTCTCTGTCTGGCCATGTTACCAGTTTTCTTACAGATGAAACTTCAAAGCCGGGTATGGAATGCCACCTGTTAAGCCAATAAATCATAAGGATACTGACAAAATTGAGCATTTTGTGAAAGGTAAAATTGTTATTCACCTGAAAGCAGAACAAAAGTACAAAGGGAACCCTTTACTTGAAGAAAAGTTTCACACCATCTGAGAGTCTTCATGTTGTCTTAACCTACCATCTGCTCACCTGCTAGAGCTCTGGAAAGTTCGACGATTGAACCAAAACAATTGTTTGCTTGACTGCAAAGCTTCCTTTTTGCAGAACCATTCTTTTGTAGCTTCACGCGACTTCCAGTGGTTTCCTGTCTAACCCACTTTTAAATTTTCGTATTAGGTAAGCAGAACAGAAGAAACCACCTGACACACTGTGGAAGACAGGTTTTGATCAATGCACTTCCTTCAGGCAATCCAAAGATTCTTTATGATCTTTGATGAACTGCTGTTCCTTTCACATATGCAGAGCTGCAAGCCTTATAATTTGAAAAGGCCTACCCCCGAAAGTCACAACATACTAAATTTTTTTTGTTATTCAATATGTTTGAAGACGACCACGGCCACATTTATTAGGAAGCACTAGCAGCAGAGTGGCCCATCGTACCCCTTGTCTTTGGCCGCTGGCGAGCTCGTGTTCACCGCTTGAGACTCTCTTAGTCTTCGTTAGTTCTTCGGGGCCGTGGCCAGTAGCAACGCTGCAACAGGTGCCCACCTCCTTGCATGCAATGCAAAACTCAAAAGTAGTTACACTATCCACAGTGTGCACAGAGGTAGGAAAAGTGCATGCACACGACCAGGTCTGCAAAGTACATGGCTGCAAGTACAACGGCCAAAGGGTGAGTCTGGCCGGAAAGTCAAGGAGTTAGGAGGCCTGGGCTGGCTGTTCATCAGCAGGTGAAGTGCAGGAGGAACGCCAAGGTCTCCACAGGCTGCTGATCTATGGCGATGTGTCATTAAAACCTAGATGGTTGTGTCGCTGCCGGCAAGTGCACCTCTGCACTGGGTTTACAGAGAAGGGGACACGCAGGGGGTCTACAGGAAAAGCGGCTTCAGTGCACAACCAGAGGCTCAGTTGGATGACACTGGCTGCTAGGTGCCGGAGGAAGTCTAGTGCGTTGTCTATGATGCATTTGTTAACCACGTGGGACGAAAGTCTAGTCTTAGACACTATAGTAGCGCTATCTGGTCGTGTCATTGGGTGCCTAGTTGTATTGCGTAAAGGCACTTTTCTCAACATCTTTTAGGTGGCAGTAGAGACCATATAAAGTAAACATTCACTTATTAATTAAATTAACAAGCACGGTGTCAGGTGCGCACCGGCAAACATAAGCAGATCTCACAAGATGATTGCAAAAGCATGCTGTCACAACACTGGCGCGATGAAGAGCGCTGGCCTTGAGGAGCAAATGCTTCAGGCTGAAAAGGGTGGCAGTTTGGGCAAGTTGGTATGTCATGACTTTTTTCAGGCTTGTAGCACAGCTCAGAATGAGCAAAAAAAAGGAAAGTGGAAGGGGTAATGAAAAGGAATGCAGAACAGGCTGTCTCTCACTTCAAAGTGTGTCCGACACTTGTGACAGTGCGACCTCCAACACTAGGCATGCCAGAAGATGGTGCATGTTGATGATCAAGAATGTTTCGATGAAGCCGAGGCTTCTTTATATACTACACAAAGTTTGTTTAGTTCGTTACAACTTTGACTGCAGGAAAACCTAGGGGGCAATGTTTCTCCTTCAGGCGTTCGATCGCTTCTGACCAGCAGGGCTTTCTTTTGAGTGGGTCCCTCTCACCCTTCTTTCTCCACTACGTTGTCGCTTTGTCTTGCAAAGATTATGCTTTCCTTGATGCTTGATTATGAGCAGATTGTCTTAGCACCACCACTAGTCCTCATAAACGTAATTTGGAAGGGCAATCGAAATTTGAGTGACTCTACAGCATGCCATTCGTTACGTCAAACTTTGCATGCATGACGGTGTAAAAACTTGGGCGTCACTACGAGCAGAAGAGCGAGGTTTTGGTTTTACTGCATTGCCAACGCCTTCTTGAAAGTGAGACTAGTAAAGGGGCAATACTCTTCTTGCGTAGCCCATAACCTAGTCAATCCAGTGGTCACAGGCTAAGCAAATGAGACAAGCCAAGCCAAGCCAAGTTGGCACTAGTGAGCATTGGCTTTTGTGTGTATACGTCCTACATTTCTTGCTTAATGCAATAATTAGTTGACAGGGTTTGGGACACCTTTTTTGGTCTTCTTTTAGGAAATTTTGTCGCTCAGAATCACCAGCCAGCTCAACGATACCTGTCTGTGTCGATGTGGGCCGCAATGTAGCTCGAGAAGTGTGCAACCACCATAATCCTATTGTGGAAAGCAGTCTGTTCATGTTGTCAGGCGATGCAAACTTGGTTTAAGTTCTCGCTGCACTTTCCCCTGTCTATAGCAGTGGAATGAAATGGCTGAAATGGCCCTTTAATATTTCTTGTCATGAACCAGTGCTCCCACACAACATGCACACCATATCTTACAAATGGTTCAAGATATCAATAAGCAAAGCCTGAACAATATTCGTGACGCAATATCCCTGATGGATTGGTAGAGCTGATACATACCAGAGACCTAGCACGAATACTTTCGTGCTAGGTTTAAGGATACCTCTGATTTATCCTTTAAGTACAAAGTAGTTAAACTAGTATGTAAAGGCAAATAAAAAAAGAAACATGGATAACTAAAGATTGTATCAATGAAATTTGCACCAGAAATTACCTATACAGAAATTTTGACACCAGAACTGAAAAAGCCTTGCATGAAGTTAAGGTACGAGGGTTGATCCAGAAATAAGGTTCTCATCAATTTTAGAAATAGACAACATTCTTTATTCACATAAAAATTTAAATCATTGGGAAGATGAAACTTTGATCTATTTTTCTAAATAATCGCCATCTTTTTCTACGCATTATCAACTTCATCGTCGCTCCGGAAGCGTTGGCCACTCAAATGTTCATTCAACTTGGTGAACAAGTGATAATCACTAGGCACAAGGTCTACACTGTACAGTGGGTGGGGCATGATAGTCCACCCAAAGTTTGACAACAGTTCTTGGGTTTGACGGGAGACGTGAGGTTGGGTGTTGTCATGAAGCAGCGTTACACCGGCTCTGGATAGCTTGCCTGAGTTTTCTTAGTGTTGCACAATAGCTGTCCGAGTTTATTGTTGCCCCACATTCCAAGAAATCCATCAGCAGTATTCCCTTACGATCCCAAGAAACACTGGCCATGACTTTCCCAGCAGAAGGAGTTTGTTTGAACTTCTTTGCGACTGGTGACTCTGGGTGACGCCAGTGTTTGGACTTTTGTTTCATTTCAGGAGTGAAATCGGAGTGAAATGGAAATTTCAGGAGTGAAATGAAACACCCACATTTCGTCTGTCGTAACAATGGAGTCCAACAATCCTCCCTTATCTTCTTGACACTTTTGAAGAAACTGGCGAGCACAGTCAAGGCGTTTCTCCTTGTGGTCTGATGTCAATAGCTACAGTACCCATCAAGCACAACATTTGTGATACCCCAATTTTTCAGTCAAAGCTCTTTCCACTGTACCGTAAGATCTCCCAGGAATCTGAGCAACACGTTCATGAATGGTGATCCTCCTGTTTTGAAACACTCCGCGTTGGACCATCTCGATAATCGCCTCTGAAACTGACAGTCTTCCACTCCATTGTTCAACGTGGACTTCCTTCCAACTGGCACTAAACTCCCTGCACCACTTTCGGACATCTTGAATGGACATACACTTGTCGCCATACATCTCTGTCAACTGACGATGCATATTCACGGGTGGAGTCCCTTTGACGTGCCAAAAGCGAATTACAGAACAAATATTGCACTTGGTAAGATCAACAAAGGGAACCTCCATATCGGACGGCTACTGAGCCGAAAATGAGCGGTGCAGGGAACCGTGGCCGGGGGGAATCGAGAGTGGGGAAAGAGCCGCATGCAGCAGTGCTGGCAGATTTCGCCTTGCATCTTCTTGTGTGACTGGAGTTCTATGGGAACCTTATTTCTGGATCAACTCTCGTATAAAGAAACAAAGTAAATTGTCTTTTGCACAGAGAGAAGAGACAGACAGTATTTACATAATTTGTTCAATAATGGCATAATAAAGAAATCCGAGGTTGCCTGGAGCCGTAATAGTGGTTTTCATGGGTGAAAAGATGGACACATGACTATAATGGAAATCACATTAGGTGATGAAGTTGTATCAAATGCGGTGCTTGCAAATACTTTTAATAACTATTTCACAACCTTAGTAAACCTGTAGGACTATAGTTGGGTACAGCTTTAGAAAAAAGGGGAGGCCCCGCCCAGATGATCGAAGTGCGACAGCCGATTGCCTCTATGGCTAAAATAGTCCTGCTCAAAAAACCATGCTTCTAAGATGCGTAATTCTCAGTATAAATAAAGACTTTTGTATTCTGATGACTGGTTTGGTAGAGCTCTCATGATTGGAATGCTACAGCACATGCCAGATCGTGAGAGAAAAATAACCCCATGCCTTCTACAACACTGTGCGTCATCTACTTTTTAGCTTCGTTGCAAGTGACAAAAGTATAAAGAGCAGCTCGCATGGCTTTTGTGCTTGTTTACATGTACACTGCACATTTACTACTAGTTTTCCAAGGTTAATATTAATCAATTGCTATTTAACAAGTACTTAAAAAAATGCATTTATCGAAACCCACTACAAACCTGGGGCGAGAAGACTATCGAAGCAGGAAAAGTACAAAAAATGCTTGATTCATCGTATTAAATTACTCTTGGTTTTAAATAGCCTAACATCTATATATATTTTTTGTTTTGTGTTTTTACAAACTTATTTTCAAGAATGAGACAGGTTTTTTTTTTCCGTTCCTTTCTCACGTTTCTTTCTTTTTCTTTTTTTGTACAGCGACACAGTACACGAACACACCTCCCGCTAACAGTAGGCACCAGACTTTGGCAAACTTTCCTTGTTGTAACTTTACTTTGGAGCAAAACAAAACACCATGGAACAAACACGCAGTATGTTTGTTTGTAGCGGTGTGTGGTGGCGGAATCCTGTTTTCAGACGAAGCATAGCACAGCGTCAGCGATGCTCGCTGCAGTCCTTCACCACCAGATCATGGTTCAAAATAAACGCATGCGGCACGAATGATGCTTCCTTAGCTCGCAGTAATATTTCCGGAATGGTAGACCACCACAAACAGTTTGGGAATTCACTGTGACGAGGGGAAGATGCACACGACTGACACGACTCGGCCATGTTCGTAGTGAGGGCGGCCATCTCCTCCATCGGCGTAGTCACCGGCTATCCGGCTCATGACGTCAGTCCACAGTGTGTGCCCAGTGGCGGAGGCTCGTGTGCATCCGCTTTGGAGAAGTAAATGCCCCTTTTTTCTGAAGTTGCACCTGACTACAGTCATTTTGCATTTTTGCTGCCTACTATGGCAAATCAGGCATTTACTGCTTTTCTGTCTATCAAGAACAGCAGATGTTGGATGCCGCCGGACCTGAGATCTAGGGTTGGTGAACATCGATGAATGATTAATATATTAATCGATTAAATGCATCCTGCAAAACGATTAATCTTCATCGATGTCTACCTTTTATTTAATCAACCTAGTAGACTAGACGTGATTGATTAATCGTTTTTGTGAGTTTGACAGAAGTGGCGTGAAAATTTTGAAATCGTTCTGCAATGGCAGCACACGAGCAGTGACTGTGCGACTGTGGTAGAGCAACTGTCGCCTGTTTTTCAGAGTCCCGAAGTGCTTCCCCTCTCTTCCCCCACACTGCACATTCCATCACGCCACCTGCAGTCGGAGGCTTGAAATGCCCTCACGATTCAAGGCATACAATAGCAAGCCAGTCATTGATCATCATGCCACTTCCAGTCCACTAACGACATGGCCCAGCATGCGCACCGGTTTGGAGCACGTATTTGACATGGCGATGGAGTTCATGTTGATTCCAGCCAATCTATGGCGTCCAAGCATCTATTCTCGCATGTTTGTTGTGTAGCCATTCAAAGAAGGTGTCGGCTTCACCCGAACCTCCCAGCCAATTGAAATTCCTTCACTCTGTAGAAAAGAGCATGTGGCTTAAAACCTTAAGCAGTAATTTTCTTTTCCCCTATGCATATTAGTTCGGTTGGACATCACCTTTCACTTTTGCCATATTCCTTATTTCTTGTTTAACTGTACTGTACAAGGATTCACTAGTGCCCTGTATCTTAGCTAATTCTGTGCTAAGTGCAATTTTATAAAATATATTGTTTATATTGCTACGAAGAGCCGCAGTAGCAAACGATGATGAAAGAACTGATGAAGACGACCATCACCAATAATCGTGCGCACGGGCTCCTACTTGTACGCCTGTCTTTTGCGCATTGTATATGCCTTGTAAGTAAATTGTCAAGTGTCTTTTCTCCCCATAACATTTTGGTGAAGAGTGTGGGTTTTTCAAGTTTCAAGGCAGATCTACACAGCGGACACTCCTTGGCGGCATCAACAATGCCAGTGCAAGGCGGGGATGAGAATGCTTCGAGCAGATCACCAACTGTGCCTCAACCATCCGCTGCCAACCACCACATTGTCTTCACACAACCACATGACCCAAGTACCTTTTCAGGCACTGAAAACACCAACGTTGAAGATTGGCTTCAACTGTATGAACAGGTGAGCACTAGCCACAACTGGGACCTGGCTCTGATGGTAGCGAACATCATATTTTACCTGGCCGGCAAGGCACAAGTGTGGTTTCTGAACTACAAACAGGAACTTAACAAGCTGGGAGGTATGTAAGCAAAAGCTCATCAGTCTCTTTGGCAAGCCCATCAGAAACTGTCGTGTTGCACAGAAAGAACTTGCATGCCGTGCTTAGACTTGCACCTTGTCCTATGTGACGTACATCCAGGATGTGCTTGCGCTTTGTCACAAAGTCGATGACATGATGCCGGAAATGGAAAAGGTAGCACATATCCTTAAAGGTATTTGGATGATGCGTTTACACTTCTGGTTTTTAAGAACTCATGCACAGTGCAAGATGTCATCAATGAATGTTGACACTATGAAGAAGCAAAAAGTTGCCGCGTTACTCCAAACGTCACACGTCTTCCGAACACGGCTGCGACATCTACCTGCGAGGCCCTCCGTCTCCCACCCTTTCCACCTGTTCCTGCTGCATCTGACAATATTGTGTGCATCATCCGCCGCAAGATTTAAGCTGCCTCCCCAGTTCCCCTTCAGGTGTGTAACCCCAATGAGTCCCATGCAACCATTTCTCTTATCCAAACCGTTGTGTGTCAAGAACTAGCAAACGCAGGATTACAGACACTTTGCCCAGTCAACGGACCTGACTACTGCCCACCCGCTGCACCTGAGTTATACAGAAGCCCAACCGTTCGTCCTCATTATCAGAATTCTGCAGAATAGTGCACTTCCGATGACAGGCCCATCTGCTTTTGTTACGGACACGTTGGACACATTTCCTGCCATTGTTGCAGTGCTTGGAACTCGCAGCCTTGGCCGAGCTATTGAAACATCCGACGTCCAGGTGGTAGTTCCAGAGTGCCGGCACATAATGACGATGACAGCACTCCGCCATCACGGCTGGCATGATCAAGCCGCTCCCCTTCACCATCCCGACATCTGCCCCACTCACCTCTGCATTGTCTCTCTCCTTCTCCCTCATACTCTCGCCACTGCCATGATGACCCAACCCGAAATTCCTCTGCTCACACTACCTGGATAGCACAACCTCATGAACGTAGACATGGACAGCATACCTGTCATCGCGCACATTGACACCGGCGCCCACATATCGGTCATGAACTCAAACCTCCGTGTTTGTCTGAAGAAAGTTCTTACCCCTGCTCCGATCGCTGTAGTCCACATAGCCGATGGTGCGACTTCGGCTGTTGCTGGGTTGTGTACTGCCCCTGTCACTGTTGCCGGACGCCACACTTCAGTTTCGTTTTACGTATTGGATCAGTAGCCACATGCAATCATCTTAGGACTTGAGTTTCTCTCGGCACATTCGGCTCTTATTGACTGCTCTGCAGGAGTTATCCAGCTTGCCTTACCTGATGCCATTGAGCCTTCTGATCCTATGCCGAGTTGGCTGTGTTCTGACAATTACATTCGTCTACCACATCTAGCCGTGACGTACATCGACGTGTCTTCTGATCCCCCTACGGATGACAACAATTACATTATGTCGCCCAATGCTACCGTCCTCTGTTTGCAGAATGTCATGTTCCCACACTCGGTTATCAGTATAAAGGGCAATGCCGCATGTCTCCCTATTGTGAATTTTGGACTATGACCTGAAGTAATAACCCAAGGTATCTCTCTTGCAACCCTAGCTCCAGCCTCCAGCTATCATGTTTCCTTCCTGACTGAGCCTGGTGCACCACCTCCTGCTGCTATTGATTCGAACTCCACGATGTTAGATAACATAACGAAGATGATTGCCACTGACCTTCTGGTCGAAAATGTACACACTCTTCGGGGTGCTCATGTCGCTACCAGGACATTTTTGATCTTAATGACCAACCACTGGGTCAAGAACAGTTGTCAAGCATCGGATTCACACCGGCGATGCCAAACCCATACATAGACATCCCTATCGTGTCTCCTCTGCTGTGCGCCAAATTATACAAAGGGAAGTTGACAAAATGCTTGCCCATGATATCACTGAACCTCCTTCAAGCCCATGGGCATCTCCTGTCGTGCTTGTTAGAAAGAACATCAGCTGGCACTTCTTTATTGACTACTGGAATCTTAACCAAGTAACAAAAAAGTCGTGTACCCCTTATCTCGGATAGTTGATGCCCTTGACTGTTTCAGTGGTTCCAAGTATTTTTTCTTTGATCAACCTTCGTTCTGGGTATCGGCCCATTGCGTTGATGACATGGATCGTGAAAAGACGATGTTTATTACACCTGATGGGCTCTATCAGTTTAAGGTGACGCCATTCGGGCTATGCAATGCCCCCGCCACATTCAAACGAATGATGGACGCCCTCCTTCACGGCTTAAAGTGGTCAATCTGCTTGTGGTACCTCAATGACATCATTGTCTTTTCGCCGGCTCTTGACGCTTACCTCGAGCATCTCTCGACAGTACTTTCAGTTTTCCACAAGGCGAGACTTCAACTCAATTTGGCGAAATCTCACTTTGGCCGCCAGCAACTTACTGTGCTCGGACACCTTGTTGACTTTTCCGGTGTTTGTCCTGGTCTGGAGAAAGTTTGTGCGGTCAAGGATTTCTCTGTGCCCATCTGTGTAACCAACATTTGAAGCTGTCTAGGCCTCTGCTCTTACTTCCGCAGATTAGCACAAAATTTTGCTGAAATCGCATGCCCTCTAACGGAACTTCTTAGGAAAGATGCAACTTTTGTCTGGGGCACGACCAAGCTAGTGCATTCGCTGAGCTGACGACGTGACTCATGTCGCCACCGATTCTCGGACACTTTGACATGTCCGCCCCAATGGAGGTTCACACCAATGCCAGCGGCCACAGTATCAGTGCTGTTTTGGCACAACGACAGCACAGTTACGACGTGTCATTGCAAGCGCTAGCCGTCTTCTGTCACCAGCCGAATGCAATTACTCAATCACCAAATGTGAATGCCTTGCAGTGGGTAAATTTCACCCCTACCTCTAAGGACAGCCTTTCACAGTTATCACCGATCACCACGTCTTATGCTGCCTTTCGTCTTTAAAAGATTCAGCAGGACGTCTCGGTCGGTGTGCTCTACGATTCCAAGAGTACTCTTACACAGTGGTGTATAAGACAGGCTGACTTCATGAGGACGCTGATTGGTTGTCAGGTCATCCAGTAGACCAGACCAGCCTCTGACCAACGAGACAAGTTGCGCCCTCGCTCTTGCCATGTTTGGTGACATCGCTGATGAGCAACGAAGTGGCCCTTACCTGAGCGACATCATTCTCAGCCTGACGGACCTGCCAACTTCACCCTCTTCCAGTGGCGTAGCCAGAAATTTTGTTCGGGGGGAAGGTTGCAGCTCGGCCTCCTCACAAAATTTGTCAAGGGATCAAATACATGAATAACAACTGCATTGCTAAAGATGCTGCAAACGAATTTTTAAATGCTATGCACTGTCAAGACAAACAATTAAAATACGCATTTTTTCATAAAAGAATATACTCGTATGTCCCAAAAATTGTGCCTGAAATAACTGATAACAATGCTTCCATGATTTTCGTCTATTTAATAAGTAAAGAAAATATTGTTACGGAAGCATAAAAGAAGAGACAGGAAGAAGAAGATCGCGAGACGCTGGCTGCTGCGTGTTCTTACTAGACAGCCATCTTAACCCCCCTGACTCTGCTTGCATATACATTGTAAATACAGTCTTATACTTCCAACATCCCCGTAACATATTGGTGGGAGGTGCGCGATACCACGGCTGGAAACGGAGCTCCGCAGTGGATGTCGCATCAACGTCCTCACTATGAACGATGGCGAGCACTCGGGATCAACGTCGTTGCCGCCTCCAACGTCCCCATCGCCTGCTACGTCGCTGTCCCCTTCGGTTGTGATTGTGCAACCCAAGGATCCCAGAACTTTCTGTGGGACTGATAACGCCGACGTTGAAGAGTGGGTAGCTACGTACGCACGTGTGAGTGGAATCAAAAGATGGAACCCTATCCTTCTGCTAGCTAACCTGTTGTTCTACCTAAGAGGCATGGCAAAGGTGTGGTTCAAAAACCATGAAAAGAAGCTGATCAGCTGGGACCAATGCAAAGAGAAGTTAACAGAGTTGTTTGGCAGACCAGCCAGCCATAAAATTGCCGCAAAGCAGTAACTGGCTGCCCATGCCCAATTCCCTACAGAGTCTTATGTTTTGTAGTCCTGCCTTTTGGTCTCTGTTCCGCTCCTGCTATGCTTCAACGAATCACTGTACTCGTTGGACTAAACTGGCAGACGTGCCTAGCGTACCTAGACGACGTTATTGTGTTTTCCAGCACATTCGATGAACATCTCGCCCAGCTATGAAGCGTCCTTACCGCAATACACAAGGCAAACCTCACCATCAAGCCTGAAAAATGTTAATTTGGCTTCCGGGAACTCAAGTTTCTAGGCCACGTGGTCAGCTCCCAACTGTACGACCAGACCCAGAAAAGCTCACTGCCATTGCCGAGTTCCTTCATCCTAAAGACAAGAAGGCTGTTCAGCGGTTTCTGGGCTTCTGCGCTTACTACCGTCATTTCATTGAAGGCTTCTCAAGGATTGCTGACCCTCTCAAGAGGCTGACACAACAAGATCTGCTCTTTGCATGGACGGACGACCAAGAGCAGGCCTTCACCAAATCGTGCAAACACCTTCAATCTGCTCCAGTGCTGGCACATTCTGATGACACCGCAACAACTGAAATTCACACAAACTCAAGCAACGTAGGACTCGGAGTCATTCTGGTTCAATAGCAAGACAGTGAAGAATGTGTAATTGCGTACGCGAGCTGTAGTCTCACAAAAGCAGAGGCTAATTAATCAACCACCAAAAAAGAATGTTTAGCAGCCATGTGGGCCATTAGCAAGTTTCGACCCTACTTATACGGACGACCATTTCGAGCGGTCAGTGATCACCACTCGCTCTGTTGGCTTGCTAATTTACGAGACCCGTCAGGTCGCCTCGCTCATTGGGGCCTCTGCCTCCAGGAATATGACATAACTGTTGTCTACACATCCGGCCATAAGCATAGCGACGTTGACTGCTTGTCACATTCTCCTATTCCCTTGACATCCTCCGACTTAGAGCTCGATTTGCTGTTTTTAGGTGTCATCAACGTGGTGCACTTGGCTGACTATGAACAAGCAGACTCTGAGCTGCTTCCAGTCATCCAATATCTCCAAGGAGCTGACGTTATTGTCCCATGCCAACTTTCACGAGGATTGACGTCGTACTGCCTGCGGAACAATGTCCTGTACAAGAAAAATTTCGAGAACAGCCAGGATATGTTCCTTCTCGTCTTTCCGACGGCACTGCACAAGGAAGTTTTACAGGCTTGTCACGACGATTCCTATGCTGGCCACTTAGGCTTCACAAGGACATAAGTGCGCATATGGCAGAAATACTATTGGCCACACCTATTTTCGTCGGTTCAGCACTATGTGCGAATGTGCCGTGACTGTCAGAGGCGTAAAGTCCCAGCCGTCAAGCCTGCCGGCCTCCTTCAGCCTTTGGATCTGCCTATGGCGCCGTTCCAGCAAGTGGGAATGGACCTTCTTGGTCCGTTCCCCACGTCATCCTTGCAAAACAAGTGGATTGGATAATCATGGCAACTGACTATCTAATTCGCTATGCGGAGACGAAAGCTGTGCCGCGAGGAACTGCTGCTGAAGTCGCCAGCTGCTTCATCCACAGCACCCACTGTACTCATTACTGACCGCGGTGCAGCATTTACAGCGGAGTTATTGCAACAAGTTGTCCCGCTGACGCACACCGACCACCGAGAGACCACAGCCTATCATCTCCAAACTAACGGCTTAACACAGCGCCTAAACAGAACATTGACTGACATGCTCTCTATGTACATTATGTGCATAGAGAGCATGTCATGTACAAAACATGTACAAAACATAGGATGAAATTTTGCCGTATGTGACATTTTCTTACAATACCGCTGTGCAGGAGACCACCGAGTTTACACTATTCGAGCTCGTTCACAGATGTCGCATTACAACCCCTTTAGTCGCCATGCTCACGGTAGATCATGGAGCCACGAGGAACGACACCACTGAAGAGGCCATCGAGAAAGCCGAGCAAGCTCGCCAGCTTGCTCGGAATGGCATCCGCACCCAGCAGAGTACCGATGCCTGCTGTTACAACCGGACCCGACGGAACATCCTGTACTCACCAGGCAACCGCGTGTGAGTGTGAACACCTATCCGACCTCGTGGGCTCTCTGAGAAATTGTTGCGCTGCTATTTTGGCACCTCTGAAGTTGTACGCCGCCTCAGTGATGTGAACTATGAGGTGATGCCTCAAAGCTCTGATCCTGGTTCTAATCGACGCCGTCCCCATGCTGAAGTTGTCCACGTAGTACGGATGAAGCCGTACTATGCACATGAGGGATAAGCTACCCTCACAAACTGCTTCAGCATTGTGTACATTCCTGTACGTTTCTTTTTCTTGTGTGTCTTTTCATGTTGGCACTTTTGCCCATAGTGCTCACCCGTTGCCCCCTGAAGCGACCAGGTCGGCCGCTTTTGAGAGAGGAGAAATGACACGAAATAAGTTGGCACGTGATGACACTGGCCCCTTGAGGTGAGAATGAGGAAGTTCGTGGTTGTGTGCGCGCCCTCTGCGAGGATCAGCCGTTGCTAAAGGCAGACGATATTTTTTGCCAATCTCTCGCTGGTGGACTATTTTAGCTCGTACTAGCTAGGTGACAATATGACTGTGTTCGGCGTTGTTACTTTTGGCTTGGTATTTACTGTTCCGTTTGCCGTTACGTCGCTTTCTGTAAGTCTTGTCAGCGCTGTAAAAAACCAGGAGCCCTACAGCTGGCCGTCTTCAGCCAATTGAAATACCATCTTGGCCATTCTTTTGAGTTGGTCTTGTGGAGTTCTCACACCGTGCTCTTGGGACAAAGGAACGACAACACAGTAGTGCAAACAATCACAAGTGCATTTATTGCACCTTTCATACATCAATGCCTGCTAGCCGAGTTGCTATCCACAAAACATGCCGATGGGCGCGCGACAAATCTAGGAAGTCCGACTCACCGCGACCGGATAGCGAGCGAATATGTTCGCCCCATGCTGGATCCCAGCGCCTGGTCGTTCGCGCGTACGGTCACGCGAACGGTGGCGCGTTCGAAGGCGGCCATGCAAGACGGTCTCGCAGAAGCATGGATCGGCGCACGTGCGGGACGTCCGCCGCGCTCGCCGGCCCGCCGCCCAAGAGAGCCCCTTATCTCTCCCGCACCCCCAAGTAACCCTGCCGTGAGGCGACGCTAGCAGCGCAACACTTGCGCCATCTCTCGCACTGCGCCTCAACCACTGCGACCACCGCGGGCGCCAGGCCACGCGGCGAAGCCGCACTGCAGAAGACAGGAGCTATGCGGGAAAACAAGATATCAGGGGACGCGTGAGAGTCACGCATCCCCACAGTCTTAATCTCCTTTGCCCTTTTCCTCTATCGCTTAGTGGAAACAAGTGCATAGCAGTTGCCTATGGACTACACCACCCGGTATGCGATCACGCGGGCTCTCCCTACCAGCGTGCAACTCACGTCACCGACTTCCTTCTTGACGCAACGATACTTCACCACGGCGCTCTCCGACAACTCCTTACCGACCAGGGCTGCTACTTCCTCTCACAGTTTGTCAGGACATTTTCACACCTGCGCTACAAAGTACAAGTTTACAATGGCGTATCACCCTTAGACCAACGACCTCACAGAGCTCAATAGAACTATCACAGCAATTCTTGCTATGTACACCTCCCCCGACCACTGTGACTGGGATGCCACTCTGCCGTTCGTCACATTCACCTACAATATGCCCCGCCATGATTCCGCTGGTTCCTCCCCCTTTTTCCTCTTTTATGGACGAGACCCTATACTACCGTTTGACACGATCCTCCCAGCCGTTCTCGATATAACGTCACAATGTGCCCGAGATGCCATATGTATAGAGCGACCGAGGCACATGAGATTGCACGCCACCGTCTGACCACTTGCCAAGAAAAGCAACGACGCATATATGATGCTTGTCCCAGCGATGCCCACTTTAACCTTGGTGACATCGTGCTTCTTCGGAAACCAGCACGGTGAGCTGGTCTTTGTGAGAAGCTGATCTCGCCATACTCAGGCCCATACCGGGTCTTGCGTCAAGTGACAGACGTGACCTACGAGTTACAACCTCTTGATACCTGCACACCACGATCCTCCTCTGATATTGTTCATGTCACTTGACTGAAGCAATATCACTGAAACTTACCAATCGCTGGGACAGCGCCGGGACAGCGCCGGGACAGCACCGGGGGTCACGCTACAAGGCACTGCAGTAGTGAACGATGGTGAGAGGACTGACAAAGACGACGACTGCCAATAGTCGTGCGCACAGGCTCCATCTTTTATGCCTGTCTTCTGTCCATTGCATATATCTTGTAAATATATTGTCAAGGATCTTTTCTCCCCCATAACAATATTTTCAAACGCCACTACAGCCTACTATATTTAGTATTTAACAAATTCAAGATTATCTTTTATCAAATGTTTATACATTTGTGTTTCAGAAATTTCGATGAAATTAGATCATTCCTATAGACATCACACCAATTAAGCTTGTCCTGGACTTGATTCTACCTGCATTAGTACAGTTCGAACTTAATATTCTCTAGTGGTTATCTCCTGTAAAGACTTCAAGCTGTGAAGGTAAATGTTCTGCACGAAGGTGGTGAAGAAAATGAATTAACAAACTACCAACCAATATCGGTGTTGCCCATTCTTTCTAAAGGTATAGAAAAACTAGTACACGTGCCTGCATGACATCATTTCTAATCAAACACAAACTGGTCACTAGCATGCAGTATGGCCTTGTGAAGGGGCAGTTGACAGAAACTGCCTTAATTACTCAAAAATAAATTATACTGCAGTTGCTTTAACAGCAATTATGTACTCTAGGTATCTTTGTTGATTATTCGAAGGTGTTCGATTCCATAAACCGTGCTACACTACTCAACAATCTTGAACATTACGGTTTTCATGGCATCTTTCTTGAACTAATACAATCATATCATCCATACCGTATGCAACAAGAGATCACAGACAGATACATGCCAAATTGAAAGCCAGTTCACACGAGGATGCCACAAGGAAATGTCCTGGGAAGTATCTTCTGCTCTTTTGTGTTTATATTAATGAATTAGTCACTGTTGATAATAATGTAAAATTGATTATGTCCTTGGATGACACAATTATTCTGGTTGCTGCACTAAGTTCTACTGAGGCTATCGGTACCATAAACCAGGCACTAATGAAACTGCACTCTTAGTCTACCACAAATTCACTTGGTATAAGTACTAAGAAAGTGACAGCTGTTGTCTTCAGCCCGAAAAACTGTAATGTCACTACAGACTTAACATTACAAGTTAATCATTCTATTACAGTGAACTCTACTTAACACGAACTCGGTTAAGCCAAATTCTCGCACACAGTCGAACCCACTTATAACAACATTCAAGTGCCACAAGAATTCCATTGTTATAACTGATCATTCTTATAGATAACTGGGTTGCAAGAAAAAAAATCTAAATATGGGATGGCATAGCTGTTCCAAGAAAACTATAATGGCGGGGAGGTCAGTTCTGCCCACCACCTTCCTCCACCTGGCTTCTGATTGTGTTTACTCGTTTAACTGTCTAACTCTGCATGCTCCGGATGGTGTGTTGTTAATAAACTGCAGCTAGGCGTTCAAAAAATGGCACTGCTAACACAACTGCAAAGAAGGGTCACGGGCAGCAAGTGACATATGAGCTCCGTCGAGGCATCGCTTTGGTGGCCCTAAAAGGAGTCTTTTAAAAAATGCAGGAAGGTTGCCACGGCAACATCTCAGCTTAAAGGGACACTAAAGGTTACCAGAAAGTCAAGTTAAAGTGATAAAGCAATGCTCTAGAACGTCTAAGGCGTCAATATAATCGCAAACAGAGCTTTAGTAACAGAGAAATTGAGGTAAATGCATGACACGATTTGAGACCCCCCAGCGACATTCCGGTACTAGCCCGATGACGAAAGCACTCCTCATCATAATTTATGTCACTAGTACTCAACTACTCGTATTAAAAAGATAATTTCATTAGATTATAAGACGGAAGAAAATGCTACTTGTCTACTTCTATTCGATTCTAAGAAACAATAACATTTTGACGTTACCCTTGAATAGTATGGGTGATCGAAAGGTTTCGTTTTTGCTCGACTTTGCGCCGCACGCGCTTTGGAGTTTCAGTTGTTTCTTTACTGCGTCGTGCTGCGGTGGTCCTGCTGGCTCACGAAACTTGCATTTGGAACAAGCAGCGAGAATGCCACGTCCATGTGATGTCCTGGGATGCGCGAACGGTCCGCAGAACTTGGCCAAGGGCAGTTGCAGCAGCGAATCCAATGTTACTTATCACTGTGTGCCAACGACTGAACCTCTCCGTTCGAAGTGGTTAAGTGCCGTACCTCTGCCACAGCGCGCTGACAAAGAGCAGAGAAATCACGAAGTGTGCTCGCTGCACTTTCCTCCAGAGGATTACGAGTTCAACGCCGACTTACTGAAGTCGCGTGAAGTGCCTTTCAAAGCAGGCCGTCGTCGTAGTAGTACGCAACGACGCCGGCAGTGGGAGCCCTCAACAGCAGGTCACGTTCATCAGTGCTTAAATCGCTGAACTCGAGCCCAGCGTCGCGAGCTAATGTGTCGTCAGGGTCATCCATTGCAACGAGCGTCAAAGTTGGCGTCATAAAATAAAGAACCAGCTTATCGTCGTGCGCTTTCCCTTCCGCTAGCCACCACAGTTCCACTTTCGCGCTACTGTCGGCTCTGTCTTGGCTCTGTTTCTGGCCGCGCGTTTGCGTTTTGTGCAGAAAAGCCATAGCACCGTCTGCGGGAGGCGTTTTACTCACCGACGGCGCAACGTCACTATGAGACCATGACATCAATACTCCTCGATCGGAGGGCGGGTGATTTGAACTGCGCTAGAGGTACGCGGACGCTTCAGAACGCATTTTCTCTTAAAATAAGTATCTTCTTCGCACGAAACAAGCGTTTCGAGGCTTCTGGGATTGTATTTCAACAGTCCACATTGACTTAATATTAACCTTTAGTGTCCCTTTAAGAAATCCAGAAGCAATGCTGGAGCGAGATCGCCACAAGCATCTTGCCACATACTTCCCAATGGCTTGCACAAGGAAACCGCATGTCCGTCATCCTTGCTTGCTTTACGGAAAGCTTGCTGACATCCTTCTCCAAGGCATCCAGGTGCTCCACGCAGTGAAGCGGAAGGTCCCTTGCAGAAACAAGCCCATGAGGGACAAGACCTCCCGCAAGGACAATGTTGCAGAAGCCTGCCTTACCGCGTCAGCGTTGCCGTCGTGGCAGTCACTGTCACTATCCGATGCAAGCACGTTCGTGCCTTCGCCTGATCGATTAAAAGCACTTCGTTTCCATAAGTATAGCAGTGTGTTTTTTTTTTCACCAGCAACGTCGTGCATTGCTGATGATCAGCGGGTGGATCAGCCATCTTCCGTTTCGGCGGCAAGCCAAACGAAGCTGACAAACAACATGGCCAG
The DNA here is from genome assembly GCF_050947875.1 of Dermacentor variabilis. NCBI lineage: Eukaryota > Metazoa > Arthropoda > Arachnida > Ixodida > Ixodidae > Dermacentor > Dermacentor variabilis. The sequence goes on along the minus strand of NC_134570.1, from coordinate 192,265,353 downwards.
GACCGACTTCGACGCAAGGAACCAAGACAAGCACAAGCGACTTAATCCGTTAGCAGAATTGTGCAGAATGAGGGCCAGAGAACAGAAAACCCAACTGCGAGGGCCGAGCGGGCTGAGCGAGCAATCTGGCAGCAGCGCTGGCAGCATCATGCCGACTATCATGCATAGGAAGGATGCTGCCATGCATGCGTTTCCTTTTTTTTTCTCTTTTTTGGAGACTCGCGAAAACTAATTGCCTCTGGTTGGCGACAAGATGAAGATTAGCGGAAGTTTGCCACACATTTTGCTTTTTTGACGGGCACATGGCCACAGTTTTGTTGAGTGCGCTCACCTATGCAGTTTGATTATACTATACACGTAAATATTAGTGTAAGAGCAGGAACATTTGACACTCGCGAAATATTTTCGTGCGCATATTTTCTAACATAAGCCTTATGTGTATAACAATGCATCAAATTTTTAATTCTTCTAAGTTTATTTCCTTTTTTATTGTTGTTATTCATGAATAAACATTACATATACACCAATGCAAAATATTTTTTTCTCACTTTACGGTCACCCTAGAAAAATTATGGTAAATTTTTTGCGAAATAGATCTTTCAGAAGATTTGGAATCTGCAATAAAAGAAAATCAACCCTGGGCAGTCACATTCGGCGAAAAAAATCGACTCTCAAAGGGTTAAAACACAGACTGATGTTGTTTCATGTACAATCAGTACCCCGTTTATAAGCTTAACCATTTGAGAATAGACGCTTTTTCCCCATGGCAAATCCGTTTTTTGGATTACCAATCATTCTGTCTTTCAGGCAATCCCTGTCATGTCTAATTACTTTGTCAGCTTGCATACCGCCCTGTATTAGCCTGAATATTTATTTTATTTTCCTTGAGTCCCCTAACTAAGTCCTTGACTTATAATTGTGACCTCCTTGTAATCGAATTAATACGGTACATGTCTGAGCACGTTGCTCTTAAAGCTATGACACAAAGTTTCAATCTGAGAGGTTACACCGTGCCCCCATTTCATTCTATCTGCCTCTGCTTTTACTTGTGGTGCTTTGCTATGCACTCTGTATTGCTAGGTTGCATGTGCCACGACATATTGCTTGGCCGCTGCAAGTGCATGTCTTCCTCAGACTGACCGGACAAGGCGCTTCCACTGTGATGTCCAGCGCTGAGCTGCCCCACAGCCCATGCAGCACAGCCAGCCAAGGCAACGTCCCGCGCTGAGGAGCGTGACAGGAGCCGCACCAGCTGCTCCTGCACCTGACGTCGCTCCGACTGGCGCTGGGACTCATCCACTGCCTGCACCAACAGCCAGAGTAAAGTATTTCGCAGTCATTCTGCCCTTTAGCACACGCTCCAGGATTTTAAGCGGCTTGCCATTCCTGTTGCAGTTCACAAAATAGTGAGAACTTACACGAGTTCTCAAGCTCCTGGTTTCCTCCATTTTAATGAGAAAGAGTTACATCCGCCCGATGCTGTACTGGTTAGGCCTTCTCTCATACTAACAGCAATTAGTGCTTTGAGACGAGTGGCCAGTAAGCTATTTTTCACTTTGGTCAATCACATCCTATAGCAACAATTTGCTTAAGGGATCTTGAACAACTTTTTATCAAAGTTGAGAAAAGCATTTGATGTTAAACATAGGGGTGTTCAAATACTGATTAGTAGATTTCAAATCAAATATTGAATCCAAGCAAGAAAAAAACGCTGAATATCGAATCGAGTACTGAATATCAGAAAATTTAACAGACACTTTCATGCTTCCAAATTTTGTGTAGGAAACACAGTTCTGCACATGCTCAGGACACTAATCAAATTACTTAACAAGAATCTTGCTAGCCATCAATAACTAAGGTACCTATGAATTGTGATGCATAGTATTCTGTACTGTTATAAAGGGAGCACCAAATTAGTATGTTGCCACTGATGACAACTCAGTTCGTATACAAAGGTCTGGAATATATTTTTATCATTAGAATGCCTGTTGAATGGAATCAAGTGCTTTTCTCCCTCTAAAGCTAAAGAAATAGCAAAGTTATCCTAAATACCAATGGGGTTTTCAGTTTAACAGTGGGCCACATACTGTGCTTCATGGCAATCTTGTATTGCTTAGAAAGTTTTGCTTTCCAGTTTTCTTCGATAAAAAGGGGGGTTTTTCTACCTTCATGTCAGGTGGTTTCTGTGAGTTATCGTTAGCCCGTTAAAGTCAACTTGCATGACAGACAAAAGCGAGGGACGCACATCACGGCCCTCGGCACCGCTCCGTGCAGTCATCGGCACCCCACCGGTCGACTGCGTTCGATGCCGACGGTAAAGAGTTTTCAAATCGGGAGGCCCACGGCAAGTTCACGCGAAGTCCCCTCTTTTTCTTTTTGGCCCACATCAATCTTCCATTTGTGTAAATGCATCTACAGCAGGGAGCCAGTGCGCTCTCACATGATATTTTTGAGCCTGCCATGTAAATACAAAGTCGTGTCACGGGTCGCTCAAAGCTACGAAAAGAGATTGTTGTGCGCCTACGAACGGCGTTTGATGCAAGGTGCCACCGTATAGCATTTGCAAGGATGGAGGCCATGAACATGCAACAGTCCCCTTGTGCACTCGCCTTTGTTGGAGAGGCGGTTTGTTGGCTTTTTGAGGGTCGTGCAACCGCTGTGAACACACCTGCATTGATTCTGTAACTGTAACCTTAGTTGCTAACAGCCGGCGACACAGCTCCAATTAGACCTAACGGGTTATACAGTGTGGCCAATGGTGTAGTCATGACGAAAATTCGCTGCCGGCCGCCGATGTGATAACAGGCCACAAACTATTGCAGAAATCTTGCCGTTAATATGTTCTTATGGGTGGCTTTTCAGTGATTGGTCATGAAATCACGCGTATGGGTTAGATTGACAGCTATTGAAGTGGTGTTCGGGTACGCAATCGACCAGCCACCAACTCTACTGAGAGCACGCGTGCCGAGTTCTTCTGTGGGCTCGCATGTGGATGGAGAGCTCAAAACTGCGCAAACCTGTGCGCGTGAACAACGAAATCGCATATTCGATGCAGTCAGCCTGCGTTTTGGTGACTGATCAACCCAATTTTCACTCATGCTTCGTGCTTTCCACATGCACTGCTTTTGTTCCCTTTGTTAGCATAGCTTCAATCGTTTCAATCGGTCCAGTTGACTTGGATGAACCTTGTACCAATAAAGATTGTGCACTGTGGGAATGCTGCACATGTCAAGGCACTGAGGGTTATTCACCTAAGGTACCTATATTCGAAAAATCAAACTATTTGAATGTTCACTATTCGATTCGAAATTGAATAATTGAGTATTCACACACTCTTAGTTAAAACAGACTATTTCAGGAATATATTGCAGGAAAAAATACTTCAATGTGTTCAGCAGAAGCAGAGTTATTGGCTATAAAATAATGCCTATGAACCCCCTTGCGGTACTCCTGCTCCTTCTTCAATGTCTAGCACTGCAACGGCTACAGTGAAGCAGGATGGTACCCACAACGCTCTGCCTACTGAAGATCATGATGGCATGCACTTTAAATTTTATTTTGGATGTTCACACAAACACTGATACTTCTGATTTAAGTGCTTACAATGCACCGAACTCAGAGGCTCACAAACACAAACACGACAATCACAAAATTTCCAAGCAAACTTCCTCTTCATGTTTGCTTATGCAAGAAGGCGGCAGCGTGCACATCAGCTAAGCAATGGATGCCACACTCCAGACTCACGAAAAGATTGCCAACATAAAGAGCTTTGACCATGATGGTGACACACCTTGAGGGTGTGCAACTCGGGAAACAGATGACCTATTCATCAGATGCTGGTGAAAAGTCAAGTCACCCGCAGATACCAATCTGAGCATGCTGTTGTTCTCAGTGAGTCGCAATGAACTCGGTGACCGCACTCACCGTGGCACCCTCTGGTGGCTTTAATATCTATGCTATACTGCAGACACAGCTACATGCAAATGTAGTGGCTAACTTCACGCACGATAGGGCTGGAGTGCATGCTCACACTTTGTCCTGCACCAGCTTGACCTTAGGATAGCAGCCACATCGAAATTTCGCATTTTGTGTAATAGTTGCCTACCAAGGTGTCTAGCCAGGAGCAACCAGGAGCGAGTGTACCCTGGCAAGCGTATATGTGGTCTGAACTTAAGTTTTGTGTGGTTAGAGGCTGGCTGAGCATTCAAAACTAATATAAATTAGTGAGACCAGATGAATACAACACCGATAAACAGTGTGGCTAAAGTTTAATTCCTGTGTGGGCAGCTGAGTGTGAGCAGACGGTAGTTGGCGTTTTGTGGAAGTATGTAATTCTTACCAAAATTCAATATGCTGATTTTTGCTTACTGTAGCCTGTTTAGTAAACTGAGTCAATAAACGTACATAGTAACAGTAGAAAGAAGGGTACTGATCCAAACACCCTTCTTGCTTGATGTCAGCTATTGGCCAATAGCAGCCACGCATTGGAATCTGCTATACAGTTGCCAACCAATAAAGCGGGCACCGGAAATCCAGACATGCTCGGTAATTCGGACAGCTTTGCGGCACCTCCAATGGCCCCATAGACTTAATGTGTAAAGACGATTGATATTTCAGACAGCCGCTAGCTCTAAATTCGATTATATGGACTCCGTCCTTGGCTGTAGCACATGCCGACTCTGCTGCCATTATTTCCTCTGGCAACCTTGACGAGACATCAAGTATGGCCTCAGAGATACAAAAGATGAAATGTGGCCTCAGAGATTACATGCTAGATGGTACTCCCTGAGGCCCTGCACTATGACTCAGAGATTTAATTTCAAATACCGATCATGGAGGCTTTGTCTGGCAGTTGTGCAACCCCTCGACCAAGGAGTTATCATAAACTTTAAGTTGGGCTAGCGCAAGCGCGTGATAGACTGGATTCTGCTCAATATGAGCACGAAACGCGAGTCCGCGATTGACTTGTACACAGCAATCGAGATGCTACAGGCTGCTTGGATGGCTGTACCAGCAAGCACAATCATCAATTGCTTCCGGCATGCCTCATTTGGCGTCACCAGCAGTCGTTACAGTGAAGAACTCGTGCTGCCGCCAATGAGGGTGGCCGCGGGCAACCAAGCCTTCGCATAGTGGGACACTCTCCTTGATGCCGACGTTGTGCCCGACTGAGACACCTTCTGCACATACGTCAGTGCCGATGCTGACGTGGTGACGACAGAAAAGCTGAGGTGAAAACTGTGCACGCGGTGATGGGAGTACCTAATGACGACAGTGACGAATGCGTCGACGACAGCCCAGAGCCTAATATTGGCGAACCCGATGTACCAACACCCGCACAGGCGCTGGATGCGGCAGACCTGCTGCGCTGCTTCTTTGGTGCTCACGATGAGCCGTTTGGCGTGAATAAAATAGAAATTCCTTGAAGTCTTTTTTTCGCTTGTTTTTTTCCTTGCGACGGCCATTTTCTTTTTCGCGTGGCGGGCTGCTGTGAAATTTGGTGGTGAGTACATCCTCTCTTGCTTGCTAATTGTGGATAAAAATGGATAGTGGCTATAATGAACTAATGGTTATAACGAAGTAATTACTACCCCCTTCAACTTCGTTATAACGAGGTTTTACTATACGTTGTGGTGCTACCTTGGAAGGAAGATCAGGAACAGCTACTTGGAAGCAACCGTGATACCGTGCTCACAGGTCTACAAAAACTGGCAAAGATGCTATTGATGAAAAAAGGATTATTAGAGTGATACAGCACAGTCATCTGGCAATACCTGGAGCTGGGACATGCTGAAGCGGTACCTAAGAATGTTCCTATTGATTGGGCCACCTATTATATGCCACATCAGGAAGTTATAAGAGAGGAATCGCGGATTACTAAGCCTCAGGTCGTGTTCGACGCATTGTCAAGCACTCAAGGCTTCCCGTCCGTCAATGACAGCCTGGATAAAGGAGTGAACCATAATCCAGAGTTGATACAAGTACTACTTTGTTTTCAATGATTCCTGGTTGCCATCAACTCGGATATCAAGAAGGCATTCTTACAAACCAAGATACAGGAGACCAACCGAGATGCATTCCGGTTTCTCTGGTTTGATGCCATTCCTACCAGTCAAAACATTTATATTGCCGAATGATGCATGACCCGGGTACCATTTGGATTAGGATCAAGCTTTTCTTGCTCACGCTGACTATTCATCACCACTTAGACAATGCTTGTGAGGACAAAGCACTCGCTTCTATTTTGAAGAAGGCCTTTTATGTAGACAATTTACTGGTGGGTGCAGAGACATTTGAAGAAAGTCTGAGCATCTATGAAAGATCAAAGGTAGTTATGAGAGACGCAAGAATGAATCTCAGAAAATGGAAGGCCAATAACTAGCAACTATGGAACATTTCCGACAACCAGAAGGAGCAAGCGAAAGGTGCATCAAGGGAATCAACTGCAGTTTTGGGAATGCAATGGGGTACAGAAACTGATTAGTTCGAATTTTCCTCCAAATCTGTAGCCCTACATAGAGACAGCTCAGCCCGACACATAATGTACAGTACTCAAGGCTACTTCCAGAATTTTCGACCCTCTTGGTATTTTATCGCTGCCCCATCACTGCAAAGCCTTTGTTTTAATGCTTGTAGCCTTTTGGGCCATCCTGAGACGACAAGTTACCAGAGGAGATCAAGACACCTTGGTCACCATTGTGCACAAAGTTAATCCAGCTTGGCTTTATTAAGATTCCAGACTGCATGAGAGATGGGCTAGATGTAGTGGTCAAGAAGGCAGAGCTGCATATATTCGTCTAAAGGCTGGTGGAGCATGTGCTGATTTGAGAGCAGTTGATGATGGCAGAAATTCAGCTACATTACTAACAGTAGTAGTAGTAGCACCTACTAAGACTTTTAACACTTCCAAAGCTCGAGCTTATGGCGGCGGTAGTAGGAGCAAGGTTATTAAAATACATCCGCTGATTGTGGGATTCGACCCATTTTCCTCGCATCATTTCAACAGAAATGCATTGCTTAGTAAATGCTTTGTATTAATGTAGTTTCCAATAATGCGGGAGACCCTATTTTGAGGTGCCCTGAACATTTTAAAAGCTGAAAAAGAGGAATAGCCTTCAAAGTATTGATCATGCTTCATCCTCTGCTGTGGCACAACATCCCAGCACTCTGCCAGTACAGGCAAGGCACGCACCTCAGTGCTGACCATCAGCTGGCTGTTGACCCCCAGCATCATGCAGAGTCCCCGCAGCGCTGCCAGCCGTCCCAGTGTAGGTTGATTCTGCAAGGGATGAACCAGGTTAGCCACATTGACAGGGCAAACACAAAGCTGCATTAAGGCTATATTATATGAGCATAAAAGATCACTTAATCTCACTTAGAAGATCACTTAAAAGATCACTCCTACTTTGTATTTTATTTCTTGTCTGCATACATAATTAGTGTTGCTGCAGACCCAGGTTGGAAAGAAAATAATTTGTTCCGCAGTAACAGTAGGCATGTGCAGCTGACCATTAAAGCATCCTGAATAAAGAAAAATGCAGACATCACTATCAGCAGAACGCCAATCGTGTTGCATAATGCTGAGGTTTTGTATCTTGACGGATGATTAATGACCCACACTTTGTCACTCTATTTTTTTTTTTTTTTGCATTGCCTGGTGCATGCGTTTTGTTCTTGTATATATACAGCAGAACCTTGTTCATACGCTCTGGAAAAGAACGCAAGAATAAGACGGAAAGCCTATGATCTGAACTAACTGGGAAAATGCATGATCCCCAAAGTGACTAAATGATTTGGCAGACTCAATTGTACTTGACATCTAGCTAGTGGGCGTCTACGACGAAAGAAAAAGGTGTACAAATTTAGCAGCATGAGACGCTGACACGCACATTCCTTGGGCGGGTGGGGCCTGAGCGGCCAGAAACACGATTTGTTGTTTTTTCAGCTTTAGCAAGCTGTTCATATTCCTCAAATGCGGCCTGCGTCAGCAGCTGCTGCAGGTGAAGCATTTTGGTGGGAAATTTTGACATGCCCACTCAGCGAGAATTATTGCAGCACAAGAAGCCAACGTGAATCAAGCTTGTGAGGCCCCCATGTTATTTAAAGGGACACTAAAGGTTACCAGAAAGTCAAGTTAAAGTGGTAGAGCAATGTTCTAGAACGTCTAAGGCGTCAATCTAATCGCGAACAGAGCTTTAGTAACCGAGAAATAGAGGTAAATGCATGACACGATTTGAGACCCCCCAGCGACATTCCGGTACTAGCCCGATGACGAAAGCACTCCTCATAATTTGTGTTACTAATACTCAACTACTCGTATTAAAATATCATTTTATTCGATTATAAGACGGAAGAAAATGCTACTTGTCTACGTCTATTCGATTCTAAGAAAAAATAACATTTTGACGTTACCCTTCAGTATTATAAGTGTTCGAAAGGTTTCGTTTTCGCTCGACTCTGCGACGCGCACGCTTTGGATTTTCAGTAGTTTCGTTATCGCGTCATGCTGTGAGGGTTCCGCTGGCTCGCGAAACTTTCATTTCGAACAAGCAGTGAGAATGCCACGTCCTTGTGATGTCGTGGGAAGCCCTCGTTGCTTTCCCGCTCTGGAGAGCCGGTGTCGAGGCCGCCGTCGCAGTACGCAACGACCCCGGCAGCGCGAGCCCTCAGCAGCAGGTCGCGCTCGTCAGTGCTCAAATCGCCGAAGTTGAGCCCAGCATCGCGAGCCAATCTGTCGTTGTCAGGGTCCATTGTGATGAGCGTCGAAGTTTGCGTCATAGCATAAAGTACCAGCTTATGGTCGCGCGTTTCTCCTTCCGCTAGCCACCATACTCTCACTTTCGCTCTGCTGTCGGCTCTGTCATGGCTCTGTTTCTGGCCACGCATTTGCGTTTTGCGCAGAAAAGCCATAGCGCCATCTGCAGACGCCGTTCTACTCACCGATGGCGCAACGTCACTACGAGACCATGATGTCAGTACTCCTCGATCGGAGGGCGGGCGATTTGAACTGCGCTAGAGGTACGCGGACGCTTCAGAACGCATTTACTCTTAAAATAAGTATCTCCTTGGCACGAAACAAGCGTTTCGAGGTTTCTGGGATGGTATTTCAACAGTCCACGTTCACTTAATAGTAACCTTTAGTGACCCTTTAAGACAAGGATCAGCCCGAAATGAAATCGGGCTGATGGGCAAGGGTCGAATACAATGCCACGATGCTAGCAGAGCGAAACATGAGGCTCACTTCGTGCTGCATGCAGCAGATAATGGCAGCACATTTCAGTTATCACTTATTAAAAGCGTGCAGTATGCTTCCAATGGCACTATGCCACATGCATTGTGAAACAGACAGGTAAAGATGCTTATCGCATAGCTGTGAATGTGACATGCGATAACCCATAAGATTTGCTAGCACTGGAAGAGGAAATTAAACATGTGCCGGCATTTCCCTTGTGACACGAGCGGGCAAGCACTGCAGGGAAGCTACCGTGGCAGGCACTTATGGCTCTCGATCGCACATGCCTCACCTTTTTGCTCGTCCACATGGGATCTAGTGGCCAGAAAATGTATCACGCGATCGCAGTTTGCCGATATACTGAACGTTGGTGCCAAAAAAATGTTTTTTGGAAATGCATTAATTGTTAAAAAATGAAGCACAACTGTGTTGAGTCATTTTTTGCATTCTTGATTGCGAATGGTGGTGCTGAGAATATGTGCGAAATGGGATTATATCAACGAGGTTCTATTGTAAATAATGCTTTTTCTCAATAAAATTTCACCTGCGAGTCCGCATCCGTGTTGAGTCTTTCACCATGCTTTGTCCTTTGTGCACTGTTCCTAGTCTTTTAAAAATGTACCAACACCCCCAGCTCTCAAGTCTCCTGTGGATTAGCTATATTTCCTATGTGCAGTCCAACAAAAATGCCAGGGCCATGATAGCACTGGTTCTGATGGGTGCAGCTTGATGTCCAAAAACAACACATGGGGATGTGAAAGATCACAGAGTGGAGGCCTCCTCATTAATTGCAGTGAGGGTAGCGACACTTGGTCTTTTGGAGTACGTAAAAAGCGCAAACTAGAGCAAAGAAAACAGCGCTTGGGAGCAGTAACTCACTCCTCTGGTGCAAACATAAAGCTCAGCATGAAATTAATTAGAAAAGAGGCTGTATGTAAAGATTCATCATACCGTGACAAAGACTTCATGGTACTAAGATGTAAGTTTGGGTTTTTGTTTTTCCAACCCTCATTCATAATTAATTCTAGACCTCAATGAGCAGGAAAACAGTTAATCCTCCCTAAGCTTTCCTTGGTTTTGTGGTATGTTGGTTCCCCGTTGTTCTTGCTAAAATCAAGCATCTTGGTTCCCTTGAATCGTGTTTCTCAGGGCTCACTAATTTCTCTCACCTTCACAATGGACTGCTTATGCCTTTGCGTGGCAGACTGTCTTGTTGCTGTTAAAATTGTTAAGAGCACAAAATGTATACTACTATAAGCCAAAAAAGTAAGCTCTTACCTACACAACTGCAGTCAATGGAAGGTGCATAATATCAAAATCACTGGACAGAAACAATTTATTCTTAACTTATTGGCTGGCATTATAAAAGTGCATAAAATTTATTTATTTATTTATTTATTTTCAAATACTTACAGTGCCCTTGCAGGCATTACAGAAAATGGTGGTAACATATTCATGTAAGTGCAGGAAACATCAAACATATCTGAAGTATAAATCGTGTAACATTATATCTTCAAGCAGCATTATACATAATTACATGGGTGTACATTGGTGCAACCTGTCATGGTTACTTAGTGGCTATTGTGTTGGGCTGCTAAGTATGAGGTCGCGGAATCGAATCCCAGCCACGGCAACTGCATTTTGATGGGGGCAAAATGCGAAACACCCTTGTACTTAGATTTAGGTGCACGTTAAAGAACCCCTGGTGGTCCAAATTATTCCGCACTCCCCCACTACGTTGTGCCTCAAATCAAATAGTGGTTATGGCACATAAATCTCCATAATTTTTTTTTTTTTTTACAACGGTGCATTGGTGTGCACGAGAAAAACAATGAAACAACACACAACTAAATAAAGCATGCACAACCTAAGGAACATTCAGTACAGTGACCTTGTTAGAAGTATTTGGTGTCGATGCCTTTCCAAACGAAGAGAGAAAAAAACTTTCTTGCCAATATAAGCATACCTAAAGTTGTGCACACATATTTTTTAAAATTTTTGTATTTGCACACCAACGAAGAAGTCCGACATTCACATAAAAAGGGCCAAAGACCTGACTTTTAGCGATAATTAGGGCAGTGATCATAGGATACAAGAGGTCCCACTTTAGGTAGTGGATGAGTACAAATATCTTGGCGTGCGCATAAACAATGGGGATGAGTACCTATTGGAACACGAAAAATATGTGACGAGTAAAAGTGGTAGGAATGCAGCAATGATAAAAAATTAGGAACTGTGGAATTACAAGAGGCACAAGGTGGTGAGAGGGATGTGGAAAGGGGTGATGGTCCTTAGTTTCAGCAATGCGGTACTATGCATGAGATCGGAGATTCAAGCAAGATTGGAAATTAAGCAACAAGGGGTAGGTAGGCTTGCTTTGGGAGCACATGGATATACACCAAATCAGGGAGTGCATGGCAACACGGGATGGACATCATTTGAGGGCAGGGAAGCTAGCAACAAAGAGAGAATTTTAGGAGTGATTGAGAGAAATGGTGGGAAAGCGGTGGGCAAGGAAAGTTTCTAGTAACTTGTACATGAGGAACACAAAATGGAGGAAGCGAACCAGAAAAGTGTCACGCAAATATATGGACAACAGCAGGGAAGCAAGCCAAGGAACACCAGTTAAGAAAGAGGTTAAAAAAACAGAGGGGGCTGTGGAAAACAGGGATGCAGATGAAATCAGCACTGGGAACATACAGAACTTTCAAGCAGGAAATTGCCAAAGAAAATATCTACGATAATTCTAGGGGAAGCTCTTTGTTGTTTGAAGCCAGGACAGGAGTATTGTGGACTAAGACGTACCGAGTCAAGTACCAAGAAATAGACACATTATGCGGTGCGCATGGAGGGGAAGAGCAAATGACTGAACGGCTGAACATCTGATACCGTATTTACTCGAATATAATGCGCACCTTTTTTCCTATAATATGGTCCAAAAATTGCATGCACGTTAGAATAGAGTACGACCCGAAATCTGTGTTAGCATATCATTACCATCGGCATTCGAAAAATGGCCGCCTCGTGCGCGTTTCTAGCCTAGCGTTTCTAGTAACCCGGCGCTGGTGTAAGCTAGTCTACTGCCTGTCTTTCTGCTTTCTGCGTTTATTCGATCAGCATGGAAGCGCCGACTGCGAAGACACGCCAAGTCCACCAAGATGCCGCATTTAAAAGGAACGTTATCATGTGCTGGGAGATGGACGGAAATTGGGCCGCATCAGGGGCATTTGGAGTTTCCAAAACTTGCGTGCAGGACTGGCGCAAACAGAAGGAGAATATTTTCGCCAGCAAAGCAACAAGGAAGGGTTTCAGTGGACCGAAGCAGGGCCACTTCGCCGAAACAGAAGAGCTGCTCACGGAATACGTGCAAGAGCAGCGAGCGGCACATCGGCCTGTGACGACCAATCTGCCCAAAGTACGCTCGATGCAGTTAGCTCTACAGAAAGGGCTAATGTGGAGTGACTTCAAAGCAAGCAGGTGCTGGCTATCAAATTTTATGAAATGAAAAGGCTTTTCTCTTCGAAGGCGGACAGGGATATGCCAAAAATTGTCCAAAGAATATGAAGAGAAATTGCACAGTTTTCAGCGGTACGTTTTGAAGTTGCGCCATAAAAACAGCTACCACTTCGGACAGATTCAAAATGCCGATCAGATGTGGCTCTACTTTGACATGCCTGCCATCACAACAGTTGAAAAGATGGGGGCTAAGTAAGCGCGTGTTTTGTCTTTCAGCCACAAAAAAACTAGTCACCACAATGCTTTGTTGCACTGCGGATGGGCACAAGCTGCCCCCGTATCTTATCTTCAGACGGAAGACGCTCCCGAAAGGAATCGTGTTTCCAAGTGGTGTGATTGTGCGTGCAAATGAAAAAGGTTGGATGACCACGGACTTGGTCGCTAACTGGATTGATAGCGTTTGGCGGAAGAGACCCAGCGGCAGTTTGGGTCTGCATGGGATGCTTGTGATCAACGCGTTCAGGGGCCACCTTGACCAGCGCATCAAGGACAAGCTGGCTGCATGCAACAACGACCTTGTCGCGATACTCGGCGGCATGACCTCGCAGCTCCAGCCACTCGATGCTTGTTTGAACAAGCCAGTGAAAGATAGAATTCGGGCGCTCTACACCGAATATCTTGTCAGTGGCTGCCATGAATTCACGCCCGCCAATAAAATGAAGCATGCCTTGCTGCAGGATTTTGCTGGCTGGGTGAAAGATGCATGGTGCACGATCCCGTCTGCCATAGTTAACAAAGCCTTTAAAAAGTGCGGGATTTCGAATGCCATTGACAGCACCAAGGATGAAATGCTTTGGTCTGTTGATCACAATAAGGAGTTGTCTAATAGCAACGACGAGTGAAAATCTTGGCGGCAAGGTACGCCACTTCTATTTGTGTTTTTATTCGTCGCAACTTTAGTGTATTGGGAATAAATCTGTTTTTTTCCAAATGAGAGAAAATAGTATTTCTATATGAAAGCACGAGGTGCATGGTATTGTACTCTATTTTTTTTTTGGTCATAGAAAAAGGGTGCGCGTTACAATCGAGGTTTTCTTTTTTTAATTTTTTGGTCAAGGAAAGTGGGTGTGCGTTACAATCGAGGGTGCGTTAGAATCGAGTAAACACGGTACTTCTCTGTAAAGGGCTTCACCATACAGTTCAAAGCAAAGCAGACTGTTGTTTTACTTTACTTTTACACTTTGCTCACACCAACTGTGTGCGCTGTTGGTGCGAGTAAAGTGTTTTTGAGACAACATATTGCTTGTAATAAATTCCTTCTATACTCTTATCAATGGAAACTGCGATAAAAGGAGATTGACCACAGGGGCATAGTTCTCGCAAAAAAAGAAAAGAAAGTCGACACAGGAAGGGTTAACAGTTTAATGAAGGGTTAATAGAGTCAAAGAACAGACAAGGACACAGCGCTCCTCATTGTTGGCTTAGGTTTTGTCCTCGTTCAAGAAGTCACGCAGAACCAACTAGCCCAATCTTTGACATCACTAAGTGACTGCAAATAATGTGGGTACAAAAGCTGTGCACTCATAATTGTGTCACCAGTTAATTTAATGAAACAATTTCTAAACTATTGTTACCTGGAAGAAAAGAAGTGCAAGTCAGTGTCATGAGTGTAGACAAGCTGTTCCGAGAAGCAGATTGACTCTGCGGTCACCGTCAACAGTTATGTCCGAGGAACAGGAACCTGCAACACGACTACAGCTCGACTACAGCTCGAACTACAGCTCGAGCGTACACTCGAGATCGTGCTTGAAAACTGATGCCGTGTTGTTTATTTTCTCTGCCCTTACAGGGTGGTACAAGTTGCACCACAACATGGACAGCCATTTAAAACGAAACTGTAAGGCTCCTCCCCTCTTAGATCATTCAAGAATAGCATTATGAGAAGTAGCCCTGTACTGGTTTGCACTTTTAGGTGTTTCTTCACAACTGAGGCATGCTGCATACCGAGTTAGGACAGTCCACAGCAGTCTCTTCTGTGCCACCAGTCATGTTTATGGCTGGCTCCGAGTTTGCAGAAACAGCCAGATGTGTATCCCACACAGTTGTCAGACAGTTATTGACGCCCAGTGCAGTAGGAGGTTCAGGCGCCAATGGTCCGGCTGTTGGCACAGAGACTTCTTTTTGCTGAGGATGTAGGTGGTCACCGTGCTTATGCCATACAGTACCATTACTGAGAGAGACGGTAGCTGCTGACTGACCTGTGGTGCTCACGACACGTGTGGGTACCCACCAGGCATTTACGCAAGTTCTTTGCAAGTATGTTGTCTCCCACATTCGATAGTGGAGAACGGCACCCTGTGTCAGCATGCAGCTTCTGCTTAAGCTGTCTCAGCAGGACTGAAGTGTATAAGCTTGGGCAAAGAACATCCAAAGGTGTCTTGAACATCCTTCCCCGGAGCATTTCGCATAGTGCTCTACCAGTGACTTCATGTGCTGTGGTTCTGTAATGAAATAAGAACCTCAAAATCTTGATTCCGAATGATCCGCAACCACTCTTCTTGATCTTGTTCATGACAGTCTGTACGACATGCTCTGCCACACTATTTGAAGCTGTATGGCAGGGCGGTACAAGCATGCGACGTATCCCATTCCGTGTCAGGATTTCCAAGTACTGCTCACATGCAAAGGCAGATCCATTATCGGACACGGTGAGATTCATCAGTCCATGCTATGCAAATACTATCCACAATGCTGTGATGACAGCAACCGCCGACGTTGATGCCACTGGACAGACTTCGAACCATTTTGAATACGCGTCAACAATGATGAGAAATTTATTTACTCATATTTTACTCATATTTACTCAATGACAAGAAAAGTATTTACTCACATAAGGAACGCACTCGCGTAATGAATGCAGACCCACTTTTCCAAACAAGTGTTTTTTTTTATTCTCACGAGTAATGATCATACTCTGAACTTGCTGCCATGAAGTAGGAGACACGGTATGGTTCGGCGTCTCATATGGCATCTGGCAGGTGCAATTGTGTTCGACGTCGTGTTGTGTTCTGAATTGTACCGTCTCCTACTTTTATTGCAATAGCAATTATATGAATGCTCCAGGTGCATTTCTAATGCGACAGTGTTAAAAAGCTAGTGTCGCAGAAAATCCAGTGTCGTCGGTGTCGGCGGCGTTGGCCGTGAGCGAAAAATGACGGAAGACAATCTATAAATAAAAACAACTTGCAAGACGGGCTGGGTGTGAATCGAACCAGGGTCTCCGGAGTGTGAGACAGAGATGCTACCACTTAGCCATGAGTTCGATGGTTTAAAGTGAGACAAAAGCGCCTCTAGTGAATGCGGTGTTGCCTTAGAAACATGCCGTAGAAAGTTATACTGCGGTGTATATCGGTAATTATGAGCATGTAAATTACAGAAGTCGCAGTTAAATACATAGTGAATTACATTTCTCACTAGATGTCCTCTGTGCTTGGTGCGCACACAGAGCCATCTTGCGGAAAACACAGAAGACCCCTCCTCGCAATGTACGGCACTGCCCCAACAGGTGGCGCACCACTCACCCACGTATCCCCTTCGTCTAGTTTGAGTGCACTGGGGCCGTGCGGGGACCGGTGCGAGGATGCCCCAATACCCTTGCGTTTAATAAGTTTTCTCGCTCTCTCCCCCTCCAACTTCAAGCGTGCGTCACTTGAACCCTCATGTTTAGGCAATGTGGCTCCTCTCTCCGCTCACAACGCAATTCCTAGGTGCAGCGTCTGATGCGGGACGCCTCTGACATGATCACTGCGCCATAGCGCGTCTGGTAAGAAAGCATCCCCTGCGATGTGTTCCATGCTGCTGGCGAGGAGTCATGCATCTGCGTGGTGCTCCCAAGCGAGCTAGAGGACAATCCCATTGAGGCGTCAGCCGCATGATCGCGTCCGCCTTCATGGCGCATCGTGGCCCGGCTGTCCGTGCCCATCACGATTTTTGGCTCGCGTAGATCATTTCTCCCTCCGAGACACTGAGTTCTTTAGTTCATTCCATTTGCTCAGGCACACGTTTTATCTTTGTGTGACTCAAGAGCATGCCGAGCGAATGAGTGGGTGGTGCGAACGGGGTGCGATAACGCTATCGCGTTCCCCTCTTGAAGGCGAAGCTTAAGTGTCCTCTAAGTTTTTGCCATTGTCGTCGCCACATGGTGTATGTGTGAGTCAAAGTGCACGAGGGAAGCTAACGATTGCAGCTCAATCTTGCCCGCTGTCTTTCGTTGTGCAAGAGGACCTGGGGGGGGGGGGGGAGGCTGAGTTGATTAGTTGATCGTGGCTCATACCTTTGTGCGTGCCACTCAGTTTGCGTTGCAGCGTACGTTTGCAAGTTTATACAGCCGTTAAAACTAGTATCCTTACTTCGTGTAGCTGTCTGCACATTTGGTATCGTAATTGATGGCTCGTATTTCGAGCAAAACTGGCTTTTATAGACGTGGCCATGGAAAAAAAAGATTGCTCAAAATTTTACGCACCCCCAACTTTGTGCAGATATTTCGAGAAAAAAAAAAGTGCATCTATTATGTGAGTAAATACGGTATATTCCTAGGGGGGGGGCACAAAGTCAATCTTTGTGGGCCCCCCCACAGAGGCCACATCCTGGCCACAGAGGCCTTGATCAAGGCCTCTGTGGCCAGGATGTGTGCTAAATGCATTGAGGTGTACGTTGGTAAGCTTGACATGTAGCACAACGCCTTACACGCTCAGTGACACCTCCATCAATTTCCCACCACCAGGCATGGCTTCTGGCAATTGAATTGCTTTTCTCAATGCCAGGGTGCCCAGCATGAAGAACAGTCAGGACTCGTCCTTGCAGAGGTTTTGGAATAACAACTCTGGAACCCCACAGCAAGTAACATTCATGGAGGCTGAGTTCACTGCTCCTTGCTGTGAATGGATTGCCCTCTGGTCCGACTAAATTCCCTTCTTGCAGGAGAGCAAGAACTATGTCCCTCAGGAGTGGATCATTTCTTGTAGCCTGTGCTACAACAGCTGGTGACAAGAGTCCCGGGTATGCTTGTTCAAGTATGAAGATTTCAGCAGGTGCAGGCAGGTCAACACTGTTTATTGGCAGCGGTAACCTACTGAGGTCGTCAGTATGACTGAGGTCATCAGCATGACCTAAGTCAAGACCAGCCTTGTACATGAGCCTGTACTTGTAGGCAGAAAGTTTAGTGCCCATCTGACTAGTCGGGGTGAAGCTTGCAGAAGAATGAGCTTATCAGCACGCAACAATCCCAGTAGTGGTCTATGATCTGTGTAAGCAGCGAAAGGAATTCCCTATGGGTACTGGTGGAATTTTGCAACACCGAATACGAATGCTAATGCCTCTTTGTCAATTTGGCTGTAATTTTGCTGTGCACAAACTTCCGGAGGCAAAGGCAATAGGCAGTTCTCAACCATCAGCTTCTCGATGTGTGAAAACTGCACCGATCCCATACGGAGATGCACCAGAACTTAGACAAAGTGGTTTCTCTGAATGAAATGTACTAGGACAGGAGCTGATGTTAACTGCTTCACTGTAGTGAATGCACCTTGCTCTTTTCCCCACATCCATTTTTTCTTGCTGATGATAAGCAAATGCAGAGGGTGGATGTGTCCAGGAATGTTTGGCAGAAAACACTGGTAGACATTCACAAACCCCAAAAAGCTTTGGAGTTCTTTGATGTCGCAAGGTGCAGGTGTGTGAAGAATTGCACCTTGCTCAAGCTTAGAGATAGCTCTTCATTGCTTATGATGTGCCCTATGCACTTCACCTGTGGCACAAAAAATTACACTTGTTGAACTTCAACTGGAGTCCAATGTCATCAAGTCGAGACAGAACAGCACTGAGGCTGTAAAGGCACTCTGGATCATTCAGGCCAGTGACAAGGATGTAATCTAAATATACTGCAACATACGGCAGTCATCGATGAAGATTTTCCATTTTTCTTTGGGACAAAGCTGGTGCCAATGAAATGCCAAAAGGAAGACTTTTATACTGAAAAAGCCCCATATGTGAGAAAATACACTAGAGTTTTCATCAAAAACTATTAGATGGTAGGCATTTCTCAAATCCAGCTTGTTTTCACCCCCTGACAGCATGGCCCAAAGGTCCTCCATTCTAGGAATTGGTTCTTTTCCGATGTGGCCACTGGATTAACAGTAATCTTGAAATCTCCACAAATTCTGATGCGTTCATCCTTAGCCACCACTCGAACAGTAGATCAGCCCAACCTGAAGATGCAAGGCTCCAGCATCCCTCCCTTTGTAGGTGCAGAAGCTCTTGTGACACCCCATCCTTCAGGGCAGAGGGAAGGGGATGTGGCTTGGAAAACTTGGGGACAGCATCTTGCGGAACATGAATTGTGGCTTTTGGAGCCTTGGAAGTTCCTAGGCTCTGTTCAAATACCTCAGGAAATGCTTGAATGATGCCCTTAACATCATCAACAGCATGAACATCTGTTTCCTGGAGAGGGATATCAATGCCCAGTTCTCAAATCTAATTGCAACCTAGCAGTGTCGGTGAACTTCCCCAGTCAGAAACAAAAGTAGAATAACTTTTCTGTCGTAGAACTGCACTGCGACATCTGCTTTACCTTGAATGCTTACAAAATGCTTTGCAGAATCGTGTAGCTCTGTAGACTTCCCCTTTCACAATGAAGAACATTTTTTCTTCAAGTTGCACACTTGAGCAATGTGTCCTTGCTTCCGGCAGTATGTGCATGATGTGCTCATGTGCTTGCACTCAGTCGCAAGATGTTCCTCCCCACAGCAGTAGCCTGAGACACGCCCCTTTGGTGCCACAACCTTATGCGTAAGAAGCGAACTTCTGCTGGAACTGGCTATCTTGCCGTCATCCTTCTTCACAGCGTCTTGTATATAAGGTTGCTTTCTTGAGCAGCCTCGTCTGCACGGTTGTGTCATTGATGCTGCACATAATGCGGTCCCTCAACATATTGCCAAGCTCAGTTCCAAAGTTGCAATATTCCGAGAGACATCTGAGCAACACCACGAAGTTACTGACGGACTCTCCATCCGTGCAAATGTGCACGTTGAACCTAAAATGCTGAACAACAGCCGATGGTTTGGGGTGATAATAGTAACCCAGAATGAAAAGAATTTCGTGCAAGTTTTTTTGTCTGGCAGCTAGGTGGGTTTAAGGAGATCCCACAAGAGAGCATACGCCTTCTGCCCACAGCAACTAAAGAAGACTGACTTCTTTTTTTCTGCTGCAATGTCATTGGCGATAAAGAAAGCTTCAAAGCAGTGCCACGTACCTCCCTCTCCTCCGTCGAATGCTTCGAGGTTGCCGAACATTGGCAGACAAAGTTCTGTTGTGTCGAATTCACTAGATGAACAACGAACTCCCATGCATAGAAGTGGATGGAGGCACGACACACTTAAGCGACGACACACTTGAATGAGAAACTTGAATGCTTTTTCCTTTGTCGCCACTTTTTACGAGTGTAGCCGAGCAGTTCTGAAAAGTGGACCCACTCTGTGGTTGCTGTCAACAGTCACAGCCGAGGAACAGGAACTAACGCCGTGAACTACAGCATGATTGTACACTCGGGACCGTGCTTGAAAACTGATGCTGTGTTGTTTATTTTCCCCGCCTTTACAGGGTGGCGCAAATGGCACCACACAATGGACGGCCATCTAAAACGAAACCGTAACAGACGGATCACATTTACAAAAATGCCCTGAGCAAGATGAAGCCAAAAGAGAGAAGCCAGCATTTGCAACAGCTAAAAAAAGCACCGTTTTGGTGGCCCGAAAGATCAAGAGAACAACAGCACAGACTGGCCAGTCTTTGTATATGCGTCCTCGCAAAAGTAACTTCCCTGCCTCTTTCTGCAGGTTTGGTGTTGATGTCTTGCCAAGTAGAGCTAGTAGGGGATCTTTTGCATAGCTCAGGCATGGAAAAAAAAAAGCATAAAGAACATCTGTGAGGTTAAAGTGGCAGAGTTAGAACAGGAAGCACTCGGCGCTGGTTTATATGTCACAAATGGCGTTCATATAATTCAATGTGACCCTAAAGGATAATCACCACATCTTGGTTGGGAGGTGCAACAAGGGATGTAAATACAACAAACAACAAGCATCTTGTTTTACACTTCTCAGCTCAGTATATACACCCATACTTGCAATCCTACTTGCACCATGGGATTCAACAGTGTCTCAGTATTGAGAGTGACAGGACACCGTCAAAAAGCTTGGCATCACCCGATTTTCAAGGAGTGTGCGATAACTTTTTCACTTGTGCCACCTCCAATGCTACCACCAGGCAGCTGAGTGTGCAGTACCAGCACTGCATGTGTACAGTTGCGCGTTCCACTGCGCGTGGAACAGCTCTGTCCTGTACTTCCTTCAATGCCTGCCCTGTGATGGCGAAATCGAGGTTCACTCAGAGAGTGCCACTTTCCCAGTTTGTAAAGCATGGCCCTACCAACCTTATTTCACTGAATGATAATGTTACATAGTGGTTTGTGCAGCTATGAAATGATGTGAGAAGAAGAGGAAGCTGATGTGACGCTGGCTATGATCACTGGTATCGCTCTGCCCTTTGTTATAGAGCTACGCATTCTCCTTGTATATATATGCCCTGCATATACAGTAGAACCTATTCATGTGTTTCGGAAAAAAAATACACAAGGAAAAGCATATCAAACAGTAAAACATGCAACCAGAAGTCACTGAAAAAAATTGGCAGTTGTAAACTAATTAAAAGTCGCTGAAAAGATTGGCAGTTGTAACTTAATTAACACTTATGTAATACAAAGCACTGCGTAAATTGTAGCAGCACAAGACATCGACACGCGTCGCGCTGGTGGAGGTGAAGCGGCCAGAGACACGTGTTGTCATTTTCACGGCTTTGCGCTCGTCGAATTTGGCCTGGGCGAGCAGCTTTTTTGAGTGGGGTATTTTGGCAGGAAGTTTCAAGGTGGGCACTCAGCGTGAATCATTGTAGCACGAGACGGTGACCTGCATGGAGCTGGTGGTGCCCGAGCGACTATTGTCATTCAATTACACATCGGTTTCCATTGCGAAACAGGAATAAAATCGATATTCTGGGTGACGCTGGAATACAATGCCACCTGAACAAACATGACAACTACTTTGCACCGGCTGCAGCATAGAATGGCAGCACATTTGGGCTATAGCCTGTCAAAAACATCCAGTACGCTTCCAATGGCACTTTGTCACACAAGCTGTGGAACAGATAGGTGAAGATGTTTATTGCAACAGGGTTGGTTGCGATAGCTACGCATGCAGTGTGCGATGACTGGGAAAGAGAGTTGCTGGTACATACACGAAACGGCGAGTTAAGTCATACGTGGCCCTTTCGTTTGTAGCACAAATTGGCATGGCAACAACCCATCTGTCGTAAAGCTGGAATAGCCCTTTTGTATTCTGCAGAAAAAAGTGGAAACCAAAGCTTTCTATACAATAAATAAGAGTGCTTCAAAACACAGGTCCACCATTATTGTAAGAACCTCATTGACATTCAGTACAAATTCGTTAATTTAAGGGGAAAAGAAGCAATTGACTCTACAACAAAAAACAAAAATTTTATTGATAAAGAAAATATTTTCCAGATCTTCATATACTAGAACCAATCCATAATTTGTGCTGGCATGCTAATTTGGTGTACCTTCAATCAGAGTAGACCGTACTGCATATCTTGATTTCTATGCACCTAAGTTACTGATAGCTTGCCATACTAAATTAATTAAATTGTGGGGTTTTATGTGCCAAAACCACAAGCAGGCGAAGAAGATGTGCTCACAGGCTGGTAACATGAGAATAGAACATGCTAACGCGCTCGACCTGAGCGGCCGCGGTGTCGGCCTCTCCCGAGATCTCGCTACACCATGGCTGGCCGGCCTAAATAAACCGTGGCTATGGTGGCTACCTCTTGGCGCAGCCTCCCACAAATTGGTGACACTGTATGACCCAAGCCCAGCCTTCCCACAATGCAAACAGACAAAAACAACGCTGGGGTTGCATGCAATAAACAGGGGAATAACATCACCGCATGTCGAACATCACCGTGTGTTTGACTCTGAATTCAGCCCACCCGGCTATGTAGCAATATGGAATTACTGATCAAGTGGTAAAGGTGGTGGAGTTGCACTGCTTATTTACTCAGACCTAAAATTTTACGCGCTCCCAACACACCTAAGGTTGAAGTTGTTTGGTGTAGCTACATTTAAACAAACTTTCTATAATTCTTAATGCATGCTATCGCACACCAGGTTCCTCATTAGAAGATTTACGGAGGCTTAGCATATTCATCCAGGAACACGACTTCAGCATCTTGAACCTTGTTTCATGGGGTATTTTAATGCACCAGGCATTAACTGCTGAACTCTGAGTTGTACAGGTCATGACCTTTCCATTTGTAAGGAAACTCTTTCTCTTTCATTATCCCTTAGTCTTACTCAAGTCGTACAAACTCCAACCCGCCCTAATTTTCTCTTGGACCTAGTTTTTCTTGGTTCTCAGCTCGTCCAAACTGGTTTTCAGTGCGATGTAATTGGCGGCATTTCTGACCCCAACGCTGTACATTTGTGCCTTCCCTATTCATTGATTAAGCTGCAGTCTAATTTTACACAGTTTTTCGACTTCATTCAGGCTGATGACACATCTGTAACAGGTACTTTAGCTTCTATCTTTGATTCCTTCCAAGCACTTGGTCTACATGATAACGGTGACACATCAGTCGATGTATTTGAGCACATCGTAAAACTATGCATTGATAATTTTGTTCCCCTCAACACTAAAAAGAGAAATCCTAAGATTCCATGGATGAATCGCAGCATACTGCAAATATTATGTCGTGTACATCTGTGGTGGCTGAAAAAAAGCATGTAATCCTGACAGTATCATTCGCTTTAACACTGCTAAGGAAGAACTACATATCAAAATGAAAACAGCTAAAAGCTTTTATTTTCAAGTTGAACTACCAGGATTATTACACTCTAACCCATGCCAATTCTGGACTTCTATCACACCAACTAAAACTGCTGCAGTTTCATTTATATTAGATGGCACAGCTATTTCAGACCCCTCTGATATAGCTAATGCTTTTAATGTCTACTTCCAATCAACGTTCATGCGCGACAACAACTCTCTCCCACCATTCACAAATACTAATCCTGAGCTCTCTATCGGCGATGTGGTAACCAGTGAAAACAGCATCCTAAACTTGATTCTCAATTTACACACAAAGAAGTGCACTGGTCCTGACAATATTCCGAGCAGCTTTCCAGTAAGATACTCTCTCTGGTGTTCACATTATTTGGTTGTTATCTTTCACAAATTCTTGGCCTCAGACATCATCTCCCAGTCTTGGAAGCTAGCCAAAGTCCTGCCTCTCGCATAAATCTGGTGAAAAGCAATTTTTTGCTAACTCAAGACCTACATCGATCGCTTACCTCCAATTCCAGAAAGCTACTAGAACATATTATACACAGGCATATAACAAAATACCTTAAATCGAATAAAATTCTCTCTAACGTACAAGATGGATTTCATCATGGTTTCAGCACAACAACACAACTGGCGGAATTTTCATATGACATTACTAGAAATTTTGGTATTGGCAATCAAATTGATGCGTTATTTGTAGACTTTTCCAAAGCTTTTGACACGGTTGTACATAACAAGCTACTAAGTAAACTAAACATAATTTTACATAATCCTCAACTGATCGACTGGATAGCTAGCTTTCTTAACTCTCACTCTCAATTCGTTTCATTTAATTCCACTTTGTCCTCAACCGTAAATGTAACATCAGGTGCTCCACAAGGCTCTGTTCTGGGACCCTTGTTATTTTTAATATTTAAATGACCTCCTCATCAATATTAAATCAAAAGTCCGTCTTTATGCTGACGACTGTGTCCTATACCAGGTAATTTCTTCTCCTAGTGATCGCGCCTTACTTCAGTATTCCTTCAACAAATTTTGCACCTGGTGTACGGACTGGCAAATGCGCATCAACTTTCAAATAACCGTAGTAGTGTCATTTACAAACAGCCATTTTCCTTCACGGCGTGTTTACACTTTTAATAACACAATAGTTCTCCAGGCACAGGTGTACAAATCTATAGCACTAAGAAAATTAGGTTACTTCAGACAAACATTATCTAAATCACCAAAACACACTAAATTACTAATGTATAAAACATATCATAAGAAGCCAACAAACATTAACACCAAGGACAACATAGGGGAAATTACTTGTCCTTAATAAATGAAATAAAGAAACGAAGAATTAATGGAAAATAAAGTGGATGAAAAAACAACTTGCCGCAGGTGGGAACCGAACCCACAATCTTCGCATTTCGCGTGCGATGCTCTACCAATTGAGCTACCGCGTCGCTGTTTTCCCATCCACTTTCTTGGGTATTTATGTGTCCTAGTAGAACCCTGGGAGTGTTAGCCAGCGCCACCACACACAGACCTTGGCGGCGGACGTGGGACGTCCTTTTTGCCGCAGGCGTCACGAGAACGTGATCTTTTTGGGTCAAGGCAACTGGTCAATAAACCCACATATGCTACCTGAAGGCATCAATGTAGCCAGATTCGAGACCCTCATTATGTAATAAACGAGACGAAAGGGGGTTAACCGAGGGTCCCGATTTTATTAGTCATATCATAAGAAGCCAACAAACATTGACACCAAGGACAACATAGGGGAAATTACTTGTGCATAATAAATGAAATAAAGAAACGAAGAATTAATGGAAAATAAAGTGCAATTGCAATTGCAATTGCAATGCATGCTCACTGACCTGGAGAGGCAAAGCAGAAGAGTGGGTCTAAAAATTAATATGCAGAAAACTAAAGTAATGCTTAACAGTCTCGGGAGAGAACAGCAATTTACAATAGGCAGCGAGGCACTGGAAGTCGTAAGGAAATACATCTACTTAGGGCAGGTAGTGACGGCGGATCCGGATCATGAGACGGAAATAATCAGAAGAATAAGAAAGGGCTGGAGTGCGTTTGGCAGGCATTCCCAAATCATGAACAGCAGGTTGCCGTTATCCCTCAAGAGAAAAGTATATAATAGCTGTGTCTTACCAGTACTCACCTACGGGGCAGAAACCTGGAGGCTTACGAAAAGGGTTCTACTCAAATTGAGGACGACACAACGAGCTATGGAAAGAAGAATGATAGGTGTAACGTTAAGGGATAAGAAAAGAGCAGATTGGGTGAGGGAACAAACGCGAGTTAATGACATCTTAGTTGAAATCAAGAAAAAGAAATGGGCATGGGCAGGACATGTAATGAGGAGGGAAGATAACCGATGGTCATTAAGGGTTACGGACTGGATCCCAAGGGAAGGGAAGCGTAGCAGGGGGCGGCAGAAAGTTAGGTGGGCGGATGAGATTAAGAAGTTTGCAAGGACGGCATGGCCACAATTAGTACATGACCGGGGTTGTTGGAGAAGTATGGGAGAGGCCTTTGCCCTGCAGTGGGCGTAACCAGGCTGATGATGATGATGATGAAAGTGGATGAAGAAACAACTTGCCGCAGGTGGGAACCGAACCCACAATCTTCGCATTTCGCGTTTGATTGTGGGTTCGGTTCCCACCTGCGGCAAGTTGTTTTTTCATCCACTTTATTTTCCAATAATTCTTCGTTTCTTTATTTCATTTATTAAGCACAAGTAATTTCCCCTATGTTGTCCTTGGTGTCAATGTTTGTTGGCTTCTTATGATATGACTAATAAAATCGGGACCCTCGGTTAACCCCCTTTCTTCTCGTTTATTACATAACGAGGGTCTCGAATCCGGCTACATTGATGCCTTCAGGTAGCATATGTGGGTTTATTGACCAGTTGCCTTGACCCAAAAAGATCACGTTCTCGTGACGCCTGCGGCAAAAAGGACGTCCCACGTCCGCCGCCAACGTCTGTGTGTGGTGGCGCCGGCTAACACTCCCAGGGTTCTACTAGGACACATAAATACCCAAGAAAGTGGATGGGAAAACAGCGCCGCGGTAGCTCAATTGGTAGAGCATCGCACGCAAAATGCGAAGATTGTGGGTTCGGTTCCCACCTGCGGCAAGTTGTTTTTTCATCCACTTTATTTTCCATTAATTCTTCGTTTCTTTATTTCATTTATTAAGCACAAGTAATTTCCCCTATGTTGTCCTTGGTGTCAATGTTTGTTGGCTTCTTATGATATGACTAATAAAATCGGGACCCTCGGTTAACCCCCTTTCTTCTCGTTTAATGTATAAAACAGTCATTCGTCCTGAATTAGAGTGCGCTTCATGCGTCTGGAACCCATATAAAGCCTGTGCTGCGGCCACATCTGTGTATACGTAGCACACTATCACGTCAATTGAAGCCAAGTCCTTTTGGAAACGTGCAATTGCCCATGTATTTGTGTTTTTAAAAGTGTAGGAAATAAGACCCGGGAATGAGGAAATGCTTGAAAACCAGATGCTCTTGTGATATGTTATGTACGGTATTGTTTGGGATGAGTCGGGTATTTTCTACGCCATGTAAATAAAAGCAAATTGGTTTTTTTGTAATGCCGCCCATTCACCACTTTCCCACATTTCGACTCTAAACGCAATAATTATTTCTATAAGGTGCTAATACCAAAAGGACACATGCCTGTAATTAACTTTTTTCAGCTGACGTCCGGTGGAGCTTCATATGGGGAACAACTGCTGCTTACCTCCCGGTGCCACAACATTGGATGAATTCACAAAAAGCCTGGAATGAGCATTTATATAGAGCAAAATAAGCATTTTCTCATTTCACAAGGCATCTTGAGTCTTCTTCACGAAGTTCCACGTGGCACATATTTGATGGAGGCTTGTAGAGATTGTTTGCAATCATTTTACTTAATAATAAAACTATTCTGCACCGAGACTGTGCACGGTTGAATAGTAGAAGCAAAAGAAATTCCATGCTGATCATCGCAGCCAACGTAATGTGTTCCAGCAAACATTCAAAACACATGCACCTAAATCTTAAACTGCAAGTGTGGTTTAGGTATTAATGTCGGCGGCTTGGACTGCTACAGTCAATTCGGCCGCTGGGCTCTGTGTGAGTGTCTGTTCTTGTGGAATGTCTTTCTCTGCGGTTGCCCTAGCTGCACACGCCACCGGCCACAAGCTTTTGTTATTTTCAAAGAACTAAGTGGGAGAATTCCAACCAGGGCCTTTGCAGGCCTTCGCATACCAGGTGAGAATAATTTTATTTTTTTGAAGGGGGTCACGATGTTGCTAAGTTCATTCTATCACGATACTGACTTTTTTTTCCCTCGTAGCAAATGTTTGTCTCACCACCACTAAGAATGGGTGAATAACTTCAGAAAAGATACAAGAGTGACTATCAAGAGTTTGGGGCCCAAACGACTATGAAGATGTGCAGCGGTAACTGGTACTGGACTAGGCGACCATCTATAAAACACAAGCTGCAAAAAGTGTTTTTGAGGAGAATGATACCGACGTGCTCTATCTGCACAAGCATACTGCAGCCAGCTGACGTATATTGGAACAAGCTTTTTAAGTCCACCCTACGGCATTTGTGGGAGGAATATATGCACAAGAAAGAGAGGACGCCAAAAAGAAACTTGAAGAAGTTGTCGTGGCAGCAGGTCCTTGATTTTGTTGCTGAGATGTGGGCCGCCGTACCGGAGGAGACAGTGGCACGCTCCTTTAAGGGGTGTCGCATTAGAAACGCACTCGATGGCTCGAACGACGGCGACCTGCATGGTACACTGGCAGATGTTGGAGCCGTGGCACCAGAATACCGGGCCGACTTCAAGCGGAGTGCTGCTAACTTTTTTTGCTACTAACTCTGAGGAGTCTTTCGATGGTTTCGAAACTGACAAACAGCAGTAACATCTATGGCCTAATAAAGTTCATCTTCTGAATAAAATTTTAAAACCATGCGCACTGCATTTTATCTTGAATTTTTGTGCTATTCAAGGATAGCCCCCTCTTTGCCGGTAATTTCGACTTGCTTGGTGGGGGAGGGGAGTGCTTGCTTGGAATTTTATGGTACTTGCCCAAAATTTGTAAGCAATAAATTTTCTGAAAAAGTTTCTGACGCTTGATATTAGACTCAATATTCGGCTTTTCTTGATTCGATTCAATATTCGATACGAAATGTACTATGTGGTATTCACACACCCCTAATTATGTAGAAGCAGAGAAGCAGCAGCAGCGCATGTCCAAAGTTGTGTACGCTATGGAACAACAAGGTTGCTAGAGGCTGCTGCAGATGGTTGTCTCTTCGGTGGTTCCAGCATCGATAGCTATTCCATGTGGTCCAGCTGCACACAACTTTGCTGCTCAACTTGAGTCGAACGAACGAAAGTTTACTGTATT
The DNA here is from genome assembly GCF_050947875.1 of Dermacentor variabilis. Lineage (NCBI taxonomy): Eukaryota > Metazoa > Arthropoda > Arachnida > Ixodida > Ixodidae > Dermacentor > Dermacentor variabilis. The sequence continues at coordinate 192,236,274 of NC_134570.1, read as the reverse complement.
CCCACAATAGGCGTTGAAAATTCAATTGCTTCATAAATTGGTACTACCAGTTGATGACGTTGCTGCACAGGTATTCTAGTATAATCAATGAGCCTAAAAAATTGGGCCATAAGAAACTGCTCAGCAACTACATTTTACTTTTTTTGGTTCGTTTTGCCTTAAACTACTATATTTATTTGAATATAGGCCGATGGTTTTTTTTTTTTCAAATAGTCATATACCAAATTCTAGGGTCAGCTCAGGTTCGAGGAAACCTAGAAACACTTAGTATGAACCTACCCGAGCCTTGTATGATGTCGCAAAACTTAGAAAGACCTAGCAACACTTAGCAAAACCCAGAAATAGCTCCACTGTGACCCAGCCTTGCATCACTAGAGCAAACTGCCAACTTTTTCTTTCTTCTTTTTTTTTCTGGGTTTGGATTTTCAGGGGCTGGCTTAGAACTGGGTCTGGCCTAGATTTGAGCAAATACGGTATATGCAAACGAAAAATTCTTCAATATTTGTGTCAATACTACATCAGGCATTTTAGGATGAAATCATAAAAGTTGGTAAATATATACGTCACTGCAAGACCCACCTGTGCCAGCAGGGCTTCCATCCAATGGGGCAGCAGTGACACCCACAGCAGTGGCCCCTTGGAGTGCTTCCTTTCCACCAGGGTGCGCACCAGCAGACCCACCGACAGGGCAGTGCCCTGGCACTGCGAGTACAGTCGAACCAACTTACTATGGCATTACTGGTTTTAACAATACTTGGATGTAACAATGAGCAGCTGCTGCACTGTGAACTTTTGTGACGGTGCGTGCTCTGCAGTAAAATAAACCGCTTCTCTGGCATTTTTTTCAATAGTCAACAATGCTACAGAAAAATCAGTGAGAAACAAATGCAAAATAAAGCATGCAAAGAAGTATTTGGAAAGTCTCGACAAAGTTGCCTACAAGATCCCTTTTACGTGCAGAATATCATACATAGGGCGGACAGGCTACCATATTAATATCAGGTTAAGAGAGCATTGGTATGCAACAGAAATTCTCCAGTCACCAGGACATTTGGCGCCACACAGCACACAACAGGGCTACAAGCCCTCTCTCTAACAAAACCAAAGCTTTGGCTCGCTGCAGCTCTAAAAAAGCACAAGAAATCTTGGAAACTTACTTCATGCTAAAAAAAATGACTTGGGAAACCACATTAGCACGCCTTCTGTTGTGCTGGGAGAAACAGCTTTTTCATTCTTTCCTTACCACACTACCCGGCATCAATCATTGGTGAACAATGTTTTTGAGCACCTATTCTAAAAAAACGCCGCGCTCCTGGACTCGTAGCGGCATTTCAGTAATTGTATACAAACTAGAGTTACTGTTTCTGCATGTTTCAAATTTTTACCACTTGGAAGAGATCATCAAAGAGCGCGCAAGTTTCAAGGTTGAAGTGCACTTGAGCAATGCGATGACACTGATATCTGAAACCTCACACGCTCGAAAGAAAGCAGTTTCGCTTGATCCCTATGGTGCCAGAAGCAATCACTTGGACTCTTCGAGCAGTGCTGACTTCAACATTGATGTTGTGTTGTCAGAGTTTAGCTCCAATGAAGAAACTTCAGCAGACCAACCAGGAATGTCAGCTGTTATCCATTGGTAAGTTTTGTCTTCACATTCGGTTTTGTTTGATTTCTAGAGCCAGTTCAACTGCCCTGCTAATGTCCAAGATATTTTCTTTATTTATAGTGTGTCCACTTCATTTGGACAAGACGTGTTGCCACTGGCGCAAGGAAGCATGGAGTTTCGACCCCAAAGAGAACGAGGCATTGACTTCGAGATAACGCTTTGTAGTGGCCCGAAGCCGCTGGCGAGAGCTCTCTATATTTTCGGGCCGTTTTTGCAACAGAGGCTGTTAGTGCTATCTGTGTCAACATCAACAAATACGCATGGATGCTTATCCTTGACAAACAAACATACAGTGAGAAGAATGGCTCATGCAAGGATGTGACCCCTGAGAAAATAATCAAGTTCATCGCCCTCCTGCTGTACATGGGAATACTGTAATTGCTCTGCCTGCACTTGTATTGCAGCAGAGCAAGGTTTTTTTTCCAGACTTCTCTCCCCAAGCATCATGTCAAGGCGACGTTTCACCACGCTCCTGGCTGTGCTGCATGTTTCTGACCCAAAAACCAAACATGGCACTGTTGAATAAGAACTGTACAAGGTGTCCTGGTTAAAAATAACTACTAACATACTCAAGTCTCCAACCTTCAAAGGTGTACTGACTTTTTGAACACATCAAAAATTGGTCCGAGACATTTTTCTAGCCATATCGTGGAATTTCAGTGGTTGAAAGGACGGTTAAATCCAAAGCGCAGTCTAAAATTCGGCAATACCTTGGAGACAAAATTGTAAAATGGGGCTAGAAGTTGTGGGTTCTTGCAGACCCCAAAAACCGGCTACACCATCCAATTCATAGACTATACAGGGAAGCATGAAAAATCTACAGCCAATGGGCTGGCCTTTGATGTCGTGACTAAGCTTTGCAACAACTACCTTGGCTGTGGATACATTATTTATAGGGATAATTTTTACAGCCCGACCTCTCTTCTCGTGCACCTCTTGGAATATCTGATTTTTGCATTGATTTCAGGGAGGCAACAGTCCTTGTCATCGAGATTGGTTAAGAGTACTTGCAAGTATGTAGGCATTGGTTCGGTCTATTGCAAGGCTTCGGTTATGGAGGCGATGACCATTCCATGGCCCCTTCCGTGTGAGAAAAATCCATCAGTGACTGTCCTTATTTGCATAGAAGAGTGAATTTCAATATAACAAAATTTATATGAAATGAAGCAAATTGCCAATTTTACTGACTTCATTACATTGAGTTTTAACTGTAATTCCGATGCAACTGTAGACAGAGGGTTGCAGGAAATCGCTAAAACCTCAATGTTTGTATTTTACCCGACTGTCTCTGCACAAGTGTCCATGGGACAGTGCTTGTCCAGTTTCCTATGTTTAATCTTCGATTCATTAACTCAAGATGGCAAGTTCTACTAGGAATGCTGTGCAGTCTATCTGTTATGAGTAATGGAGCATGTTAAATAAATTGAGGACCACAATTTGCACACATGGTATAACCAGGTAAGTTATTCAACCAGGATGTTGGAACAAAATGTTTTTCATTCTGGTTTTAGTTTTGTTCCATTGAAGAGCATTCTGTTCTGGTTCTGCTCCGATACGAAAAAGAAAAAAAAACGAAGAGGACAGGTAATAGTGCATAACGGTTTTGGTCACATACAAAAATTTTCGGAGCAAAGTAACTATAAAAACATAGCATTTATTTTTTCTAAATAAATGAATCATGAATTTTGAGACCATGCTCAGTGCCTCGAGTCAATCAAGGCACTGAGTATGATCTCAGAAGCAGCACATCATTGAGCGTACTTGCCGAAATGCGAGACTGCTGTTTAGATAAAACCAACTTAAACGAACGGTAAAACTTCAGTAACAAAACGCTGTACCTGTAGAAAATGAAACGATAAGCTCTTCAGCGCACAAGCCCTGGCTTTTGCTATGATGCCAATTTGCTAGTGCACGAAGCGACAGGCTTAGATTAGTGGAGCGCTCAGCTGGCTATCGCTTACAGTAACATTGCCTGAGATATACGTGCTAATCCAGACGTTGCCTGAGGTCGGTTGTTTTGGATTGCAGACTTTCCCCTTGAACCGAAAACCAATCAAAAATATTCGGTTTCACTCCGAAACAAAATAATAATGTTCTGGTTATGCTTTGGTTTCGGGCAAAAATACCATCTTATTTTTTTTTTCATTTTTCATTTTGGTTTTTGTTCCACTCCGACCCACTGATTTCAATGCAATGTGAAGCTTATTGCAATTTTTCGCGTTAACCATACACCAGTAGTCATAGATCATTCCAAGCCTACTTAAAAGAGAGAGGCTCTTTATTAGAAAAACAAAGAATTTTGCCAGCGCGTATACAACTGCTATCATGCTACTCTGTATAGGGATGGGGAATGAGATTCAAAGATTCCAGAGGAGATTGGAAAAAAATTTAAAGAAAGAATAAAAATACTAAATACGAAATGCACTCGTGGACCACATACTAATATTTACAGGTGAGATGATGGGTAAACTTAGGCTTTTCTAAGCGAAATGTTGAATCTTTAAAGCTTTCAGATTAGACAATCTCTGACAGGTATTCGTACAGGAAATCCAAAACCTGCTGTTGTTTTGAAGGGCTGGCTATTGGACCTAATACGCTGGGTAGCGTTAACGGATCATGACAAATCATTTCCATTTGTTGCTCAAAAAAACTGGCAGTGGCTTAGCTCGACTATGCCAGGATATACGTAGCGAAAGCTACGTATATCCTGGCATAGCATAGCTTGGTTAGCCTTGGTTAGCCTTGGTTAGCCTTGGTTAATCTTGATTGCAAGTCCAGGTTAGTCTGGTTGTCTAGCTATGTTGCGGCGTTTAGCCAGTCATTCGGTGCACTGTTTATATGTTTCCTGGGTGATTCGTTTCCTCTTCATCTCGCTCCGATGTCGATTCCAGGCCTCCTGCTGCTTATCAGAATTGTCGCCATCCACAACTGTGGTTGCGGTGCACGCGAGCTCTCCTTTTCAATCCTCCGACATGTTATCAGGCATGCGACGGTGCTGGCGAAGCAAGCGGAGGCGAGTGCAATGACGAGGAATGCGGTGTGACGTCACACCAAATGGCGACGGCGGAAAGGTGCGGCACTGCGCCGCGGTGGAACACCTGTGGCTCAGTGCTACTAGTGGCGCATGGGCAGTAGTGACTGGTGAGCGAGAGAGAGAAATATCTAGGGTGAGGCGCGCATTGTGACGTCATGTGCCTCCTCAGAGCACCGCCACGGCGAAATCGCAAGTTCGTGGCTAGTAAAACTTTCACTTTAAGAACTGTCTCTCGTTGCTGTACACAGGACATTCAAGTAGTATGTGCTCCACTGTCTCTAAGCTGCCACAGCAGGGATTAGTGGTATGCCCTATGCGGTACAGATAATTGTTTGTGTGTGCCACGTTCAGCCGAAGACGATAGTAAAATGTCTCTAAGTGTCAAGGACGTGGTTGCAGAATTCTCAATCTCACTTCTGGATCAATATTGTTACGCGAAGGGCGAGTCAGCAAGACGAGCAACTATTTACAGATTATATTTACAACAACGGTGGCAGTGCTGACCGGCTAGATTCACAGCACGAGCCCAGTTCGTTCTTCCTCCTCTTTTCTGGATTGATGGTGCCCATGCGCCTCGTTCAAACAAACAAATACCACATGCATGTAGCATAATCCCCTGGCAGCAGAAGTGACATCCTGGAGCATCTAAATGTCATCACTGGGAGGGTGATACTGCTTCAGTCGTGTAACATGCTTGGTATCACTGGACTGGGAAGCAGATGGGGCATCAGGGGGGATCTTGTAGGTGAATTCCCTAACTGTGGCTTAATAACATGAAGCTTATTAGATATTTCGGTGTCCCATGAGTGGTGCCAACAGCTTCTTAGCTTTTTCTGTAGGAAAGTTTTAAGTCTATGGCAGGGACAGCTACAGAGTAGTTTGTAGCTTTTGTAGCCATTGAGGTAGCGGTTTAGTCTGCAAGCATGTTGCCCTCAATACCTCTATGGACAGGTACCCAACATATTGTGATATGCTGGTTAGAGATATACAATGTACATAGAAGTAATATCATTATGCACGGGATTTTTATGTTTACTGAACTACATTATGAATCTTATGACACTTAAGGGGTCGGGAAATATAACAGCTCTTTGTATCTTTGTTTGCTTGACGTGTTGGACAGCCGACGTTACTGCATATGCCTCAGCTGTGAAGATACTCATTTCCACATGTAAAATGTCTGCTTCGGAAAAGGATAGGCCAAAGACACGCCGGCATGAAACTTAGATGTGTCAGTGTAAAATTCTTGGCATCAATATTTTGAGTGTAGTTCGAGAAAAAAAAAATGCACTTGAATATGTGCCTCTGGAGCGTGTTTTGTAACATCTACAAATTATGTGTCAAATTCTGTATCTTGCCAGTGCCATGGCGGCAATAGAGCAATCAGGCTATGCTGAAAGTGTTGGACATTCATTTCCTCACTGAGGCTCCTAACACACAAGGGTAAAGGCTTTCTCACTGCAGGTCGATTATGAAAGAATGCGGTACTGGTCATATCATTTACGTTAGAATGAGAGGGATGTTTTAAATTAGCATTTATTTTAAAAAACTACACAAAGGTCAGATATGACCGCTGCAGACGGAGTGACCACTCATTAGCCTCAACGAAAAGGCTTGTCACAGGACTTGTCCTGAAGGCGCCCGGGGCCAGTCGGATGCCTAGATGGTTGACGAGATCCAGTATCTTTAGAGCATTTGGCATAGCAGATTGGTGCACTATGGCGCCATAATCTAATTGCGTACATATAAGGCACTTGTAGAGGTTCATGAGGCAGATTTTATCACTACGCCAACTAGACTGCAACAGTATATTAATACTGTTCATTGTTTTTAAGCATTTGTTGTTAAAGGGCCCATCACCAGACCTCATAGGAAATTTTGGTTATATTCTGTAGGTTTTTACGTGTCCTCTAGGGAACACTCTGCCGAAAAATTTTTTCAGATCGGCTAATTAATAGCCGAGATAAAAATATTTCAGTGCCACGAACCCATGATTTCAGGAGGTGAGCTCCACTGCATAGTGAGGCACTCCCTCCACTCGTACCGTCCAGCCTCCGCAATCAAAATTCCTTCCCTGCATTGTCCGATACCGGACTTCGAAGATCGTGTGATGCATACGTCATGGGCCCCGCCTTCATTTTTTTTCATCGCTTATTATTATTTTTATTTTTTTCGGTGTTGTGCACTTCCACCGACGCCGTTGAGCGCTATCTCGTTTCTCGCACAACGCACAATTTTGCACGCTGTGCACAAGGACACATGACTAAAGGTATAATTCAGTGCTACACGAATACTGAGGCAAAACAAGTGGATCGCAGAGCATGATCACATTAGAAAATGGCATAGTTTCGGTGCCCACACACGTGACTGCATGATTGAGGGAACAAGCAGACCAAGTGGAAGTACATCTCTTTTGCTTCGGTGCGAAGTAAAACAAGAAACATGCAGACATTCCATTTGTGTGTTTTATTTCTCTAAACTTCAATTCATCAATTCAAGCAACAAATCACACAAATAACAGATGTTGCCTTGAATAATTCTTGAAGTCACATGTCACCACGAGCGATGTCACACTGTGGACCCGAGTACATAGGCGCAGGGATACGAGTACATCACCGTCCGGTTTGGAGTGCAGTCACCGTGAGAAAAAGGGAAAACGGTGTTCAGACTGAAATTTCAGACCTTTCCGTGGCGCATAGCGATGTAATTCTTTGCAAACACGATCGTTAGCGCGCTTTGTATGCTCTGCACTTGTCAGCTCAAAATGGCCAGACCTGGTGAGGGGCCCTTTCAGAAATTTCATATGTGGGATGAAAGTTAGCTTTGAGTCCAGTGTGATACCTAGAAATTTGTGTTCTGTGGTCACCGGCAAGTGCTGTTTGTGTAGTTCTACACTGGGCTCTGCAAATAAGCCTCTCTTTCGTGTGAAGAAGATACAGGAACTCTTGTGAGGATTTACCTTAAAGCCACTTTCTTCAGCCTATCTACATTCTTCATTCAAGCCAAGCTGAATATGTCGCTCACAGATTGCGAGGTTACGTGATTTGAATCCCAATTGTATATCATCTACGTATACAAAACAAAACATATTCCGTGGAATCCACGACCACAAGGAGCTTCTCTTTACAATAAAGAGGGTACAACTTAATATACCACCTTGCGGTACCTCCGTCTCCTGAATAAATGGCCAGGGTAGAGCATTGCCAACTCTAACTCTAAATGTACGGTGTGATAAGCACAAACTTTCAATTACATTCAGCATATTGCCTCGAATACCCATTTCTGAGAGGTCTCGAAAAATCTCATGTTGCCAAGTTGTGTCATATGCCTTTACCATATGAAAGAACTCGGAAAGAAAGAACTGCTTATGGTAAAGGCATGGTGAATGTTTCCCTCAATCTGCACGACATGGTTGGTAATCGACCGACCTTCTCTGAAACCATACTGATAAGGGTCAAACATTTTGTTGAATTCAAAGAAATGTAAAAGATGATGCTTTATCACTTTTTCTAAGAGTTTGCATAAGCAGCTTGCGAGTGCTACAGTCAAATCTCAATATAATGAATCACGCAGGACAGCAGAGAATCATTCGTTATTTTGAAATATTGTTGTAATGAAAAACTTGCGATTATAAGCCAGTGGACAAACTTAAGAAAGAAAATGGCATACCTTGGCAGTAGACGTATGTGCAGACAAGCATACTCTCAACAAAAATGTTTCACTCACTTCAAAGCTGCTTTATTTGAAGAAATCAGTCATTTTCTTCTGGCATGTGCAGCACTCACAACTGATTAGAAATGCATCTACATCTTCCACTTTGCGCAATACCTCATCGGGTACTTCATTGCACCGAGCAATGAAAGTGTGGACTTAGTTCACGTGCATTAAAACATCAATGTTCGACATGATCTCATCTTCTGTGTTCAGTGAGCCACGGTCGTCTTCCTTCGGGTTGTCATCATCACTGGAGACATCGCAAACGCAGTTAACAATCTTTTTGGTTGTCAGGTCCACCACCATTAGTGCTGCGCTGTCGCTCTCCACATGGTCGTCGAAAGAAGAGATGCCAGGCAGCAGTTCCGCAACCTCGGTCTACAAGTCTCCTGGGCTGTTGTCGGTCACCTCCAGGCCATCTTCAAGCTGCCTGACGAATATTTATTGCAGTCGGCTGCTTTAAGCGGAGGTTGATAATCAACCACTGCACAAGGTGCTTACTCAATTCTGCTTTCACACTCTTTATAATACCTTGGTCTAGGGGTCGCAGCAAGGATGTGTTGTTTGGCGGCAGAAACTCCACGAAAATGTGCGTCAAGCAAACATTCACAGTGTGAGCAGAGCAGTTGTCGACAACCAGTAGAATTCTTCGGTCATCCTTCCTCATTTGGTTGTCGAGTTTGATAAGCCACTCGGAAAAGAGTTCTTTGGTCATCCAGGCTCATTTGTTGGCGTGGTAGTTGAACGGTAATGACATGATGTTTTCATGCAGCGAGGCTTCGTGTACTTGCCGATGAGGAGTGGCTTAACTTTCTTCGTGCATGTTGCATTGCAGCAGAGCAGGATTGTCAAGCGAAGATGCGAATTCTCTCCTTTGCACTGCTGCCCTTTGAAGTGCATCATTCGGTATGGCAGGAGCTGATAAAAGCATGCGGTCTCATCCGCGTTGAAAATATCATCTTCAGAGTATGGTTCAGCCACTACTAGAAAACTATAATTGCACCAGAAATCCACGCATTCTCTGTCAGAAGCCTTTTCCTCGCCCAAGACTACCTGCCAAGTTTTTTCATTCCTTTGGCGGAAACGAAAAAAACCAACCCACACTGGTGTCAAACCCAGTTATTTCAAGTGCGTCGGCAAATTTGCTGACTTTTTCTTGAAGCACTGGGCCAGACACGGGAACGTTTTGCAATCTGGCATCTTTGAACCACGTGAGACTAGCTTGGTACACATTTTAAAAGTTTCCCAGTTGCAACCATTTCCTCGTAGGAGCGAGTTGCGATTCCAGCTAAAGCTTGACAATCTTGTCTCGGTCTTTCAAAATGGTTGCGACAGTTGATGGGGCAATGCCATGCTGTCTGCACATGTCGATTTGCTTTTTCCCTGTGTCAATTTCCTGTAGTACGTCCAATTTGTCCTGCAGCGAAAACTGCTTTTGCTTCTTCTTGGTGCTGTTGTTAGCTCCATTCATCGTTGTATCTCGCGCAAACATCACTAAACCTTTGTCGTGAAGTTCCTGGTGAAGTTTCTGGTGAAGCAGTGGCACTTGACAAGGTGATGATGATAGCTAGTGCACTCGCAGTTTCTGTTTCACGTGAGAGTTGCGGCGCTGTTACTTTTAGCCGAATTCGTAATACTGATGTTCAAAGGTTATAAAGGGGAAAATAAACTACATGCTTTATTTTTAAATATGCGCTGTATTGCAATTCGTAGTTCTGAAATATTTTCGCATTGAACATATAGGCAATGTGGCGGGGATTTTTAAAATATTTGCAACTTTAAAAAATTTTTTAATGTGGGGTTCGTAGTAACAAGATTTAACTGTTAGGGCGGTAACTTGATATGTCAGATGGGTCTTTACCCTGTTTCAAGACTGGGACTACAATAGCTTCTTTCCATGTAGATGGAAGGTAGCCTGCAGCGCAAAAGGATTGAAAAGTGACATCAGTGTCACCTGTTGTCAGTATGTAGGTTTCTAATTGTGATTCTGTCAGCTACCAGTGTAGAGCTCCTACGAACGCTCAAGGCAGCTCTCACCTCGGCAATATTAAAAGGACGTTTGTACAATTTATATGGTTGGCATTTAAGGTCCAGTGTTTTAAGCATCGGCTACTTGCTTATATTTAAGAAACGATTCTTAGTAGTATATGGAGCTTCATACATGCTCAATGTGTGTGCTAAGGGTATTTGCCTGGTCTTCCAAGGTATTCCCTTCGTTATTGACCAAGGGCAACAGGTGGATTTGCTGCCCCTTTAGCCCCCCTTCTTAGACAATTCCATACTTTCACCTCCTGCGTGTAAGAACTTATGTTCGACAGAAACCTCTTTCAGCTTCTTCTCCTGGCCTCTGTCTGTGTCCTCCTTGCCTGTGACTTGGCGTGCTTAAATTCAACCAGATTTTCTGCAGTCAGGGAACAGTGCAGTATACCCCCTGCTTTATTTTATTTCTTCCGTGCCTGCTTGCAGTTTTCCTTCCACCAAGGCACTCATCTTTTGCATGAGCCATCATCACTTGTTTTTGGAATGCATTTTTCTACTGCATCAATAATAAAATTGGTAAAATGCGCTATTGCATCATCTATGCTAAGTTCACTGATAAAATATCATGATAAAATGTGGATTCTTTAAAATCTTCCTAGAGGTTAGTTTCCACTTAGACGCATGTGGAGGAGGGTCATGTTGTCTAACTAAATTTAGAGTCATTGGAAAGTGGTCATTTCCAAATGGGTTTTTAGAACATGCCATGCTAAGTCAGAGAGAGGAGAAGCAGAGCCAATCGACATATTTACTGATGAGTATGAATTATGATAAATATTGTAATAGGTTGGCTCCCTCTTATTGAAGAGGCATGTGCTGTAGTTAACTAGGAAATTTTCTATTAGCTGGTCTCTGGTGTCACACCAGGAGTCTCCCCACGGAGAGTGATGAGCATTAAAATCCTCGGTGATGATGTACAGTTCTGGAAGCTGATTAATTAACACGCAAAATTCTGTTTTGCAGAGTTGGTAATGAGGTGATATGTATATTGAGCAGAAGGTTACTAACTTGTTGAAAAGAATCACTTGCACAGACACTGCCTCAAGGGGCACCTGAAGAGAAAGAATCTGGCAGGCTACAGACCTATCTACAAGTACTGCTACACCTCTGGACAGAGCAACAGCATCGTCACGGTCTTTACGGAAGATAGCATACTGTCTGAGAAAGTTTGTGTGGGTTTTAAGTGTGTTTCCTGAACGCACAGCACTTTTGGATTTACTTATGCAGTAGTTCTGCGATATCATTGAGACTATGGAGAAGTCCTCTCACATTCCACGGTAGGATTTGCATGTTCATTTTGATAGTATGTGTGATGCTGTGTGTTCAAGAGTAGCAAATTAGCTTACAGAGTCCTTTCCAGGTGCCATGACATGGGGTTTGTCTTTTTTGAAGTTCTCAATGGATTCACGCTAATACTTTGGCGCTCGTGACGCCGTTTGACTGGGAGTCGTGTCCATCGCCTCTTGTGGGACGTTGGACACCCGCTCTTGTAAATGGCTTGGTTGAGGAGAAGGCCTCTTCTCAAGGGATGAGGCTCTTGGTGCCACCAGCCTGGAGGTCGATGGCCCCTTCATCTGGAACAGTGGAGCAGCGCTGGCTACAGCCACCAAGGGGGCGGATGGCATCACTGCCCACTCACTGTGTGTGGGCCGGACAGCCGCCGGAAACCGTTGTAATGCTCCCCCTGACGCATCACTTCAGCAAAGCTGTTCTTTGGCAGGTATGACCCCCGCCGTCGTTCTTCCTTCAATTAGATATTTTCTTTGACTTTGATGGTTGAAATTTCTTTCTCCTTTTACCATGATGGGCATGACTGCAAGTACGCGGCATGTTTACCATCATAGTTGACACAGTGTAGAGGGTTATTGCCTGTTTCGGAGGTATGTTCACTGTTGCTGCATTTGGCGTAATTCAGGTGGCCTCGACAGTTCTGGGAACTGTGGCCAAACCTTTGGCATGTATGGCCAAACACGAAGTTTGATGTACCTGGCCTCGATGGACTCAGGCAGGACACTTGAGCCGAAGGTGGGTACCAGGTGCTCGGTCTGGATTTCTTTGCCATCGCACCTCATCTTAGTTCTCTTAACACTGATACCATTCTTCTCATTGAAGCTCTCCAAGAGTTCAGCCTCCGTCAGCTACAGCAAATCATAATCTGGGACAACGCCACAGGTAGTGTTCATAGTGCAGTGTGGGGTTACTGCCATTTGAACGTGCCTAAATGGCACTAGACTGGGCAGCTTTACAGACTGTTTCTTATCATGGAGCTCCAAGAGGAGATCACCACTTGCCATCTTTGTTGCCTTATAGCCTGGTGCAAGAGCCTCAGTTAGAGGCTTCAAAACTAGAAAAGGGGGAGATTGTTCATACTTGTTTTTCTGGTTTTTACAAGTGAATGATGTGGAATCTTGGGAAGTTTGATGTCCAAAGAACTGGAACACATCTTCGGTGCGCCCCCTTTCTTAAGGGCAATCAGGGAGTGGTGGGAAGGAACGAGCCATTAGGATATGTGGAGATTTGGTAACAACACCCAGCTGCCCACTACAGAGCCAAACAAGGAGATGCCGCAGGAGTTATAAGCAACATTTCCTGCAAACGCCAACAGCACATTATTGCTATAACTAAATATGTGCAACCACGGTTGGTCACTCCACACAAGGTCAACCCTTGCTGCCCACGAAGTTGGACGATAAAAGAAATTAAACAGAGGACAGGAAAGACTGAAAGTGAGAGAAAGATGAAGATTGGTGAGAAGGACAGGAAAAGGCAACTACCAATTTCCTCCGGGCAGTCCGTCAGTCTGGGGGTGCCATCCACGTAAAGCAGACGGCAATGAGGTATGTTGCCTCCGCTGAGGGGCCTTAAAGGTCCAAACACTCAACATCAGCTCAACACCCCAGATCCCCTTTTCCTAAGAGACGGCTAAGCCATGCATTGCTAGACGTGGGAGGGTCCGACCCTCATACACTTGGGTATGTTGTGCCGCAACACACCAAATGCCTGCTGATGCAGATGCCCCTGCAGGGTTGTATATGATTTGAGAACTCGGCATTCGAACATTTGTGAATATTCAGTTGGATACGAATATTAGAAACAAGCCATTATATATTACTGGCAGTGCTGCGGCAAGCACAGCCCTTAGCATTTGCTTCTTTTAATCTAAGAACATTTGTTTGACTTTGTGATGAAATGTTATTAAAACTTTGTGCTGTCGGCGAAATTTTGCCTGTAAAGAATGTGTAGCTACTGGATTTTTAATCTTTGTGGGAAGGTCAGCCTCTAAATAGCAAGGGGCACGAGTTTGTAGACAGCTGGGGTGCATTCTTTTGCAGCACCCTCCCTATCTGAGCTTATTGTTTCACAGCAAATACAATAAGTGAGGGGTCACACAGGGTCAAATGCCTCTGAATTTAAGGGCATTTGATGTTGTGTAATAAGGAACAGGTAGGCGAGAACAGACAGCTACTGTAAACTCCTCAATTTCCCAAACTAACACGAGCCAAATACACAATATTTTAGCATAACGGCTCACTAGTCTAACTTTTTACAGTTGACAATGTAATTGCGATGTCCCAACATGTTAAAGTAACCAAACTTGCTAATAAATGCATGCGCATATCATTATTCAATTCAATTTTCCAAGCTGAGTATTCATATTCTATTCGTATTCTAAAATTTTGATATTCGCATGCCCCTAGAAATAAAGTAATGAAATTACATGTCACTCGTTATGAACGAGTCTGCCTCGTGCACACTTGATCACATGAACTCCAAAGAAGAGTGCGCAGGAAGACAACACACATCAGGCCACCATTTTTCACGGCTCACCCTCGCATGCTTTTCCTCGCACAAACAGCACATAACACTCAGGCATAATCTTATAACACTTGGACTTTATACGGAACCTCACAGAGAAAGCAAAAATTTGCCTGGAGTGTACCTATAAATGCTACCGCAATAAAAGGAGGTTGTGATGAGGGAATGGAAAAGGACGCTTGTGCTGCCGGTTTCTTCAAATAGAGGTGACAATAACAGAAAGGAATGCTAGAAGTGTGCAGGCACTGTGAACATTCTTTTCTGTTTTTGACACCTCTATTTTGAAAAAATGGCAGAATAGTTTTTCGATGTCAGCGATGTTTGACCACTGTTTATCACTTTCCGTCTTCCCGAGATCCTTGTCTGGTTGATTAGAATCGATGCACAATTTGAATGATGTACAGTATAAACAAAGGCCATTTGCTCATGCTACTCAGTAGACTACCAGCACAGGCACTGTTTGCTGCTGTTGCCCAATTACATTTCTCTAAGTATGTCGCTTCATGTGGGGTGTTCTATGCAGGGAAACTCCCCTTTTTCCAGTAGAATCTGTTCAAATAGAAAAAAAAAATTGTTTGACATTAACTGAAATTGTCAGAATTGTGGAGAATGTGAAAGACTGCCTTAGCAAAAAGTGTATTAAGATACTGCAGGACAAATTGAAGCAATGGGAGTGTGCAAAATCATGCAAAAACAATATGAGGTGAGGAAAGAGCTCGCCAACAATGTGGGCGAAGGTGGGGTGGGGGGGAGTAACCACTGCCGATGAGGCACAGACACAGTCAAGCATGCACATGGAAGTAAAAAAAGAATAACAAAAGTTGAAGCCATGCCCGCACGATGCAAATGTGGTCACAAATGGACGTCTGCAGGAGGAAGTGACTGTAATGAGTGGCCATGCCCTCACCTGCGGATCTTCCTGGCGCCTCTTCTCAAACCAGAGCAGCAGCTCTTCCACGTTGGACAGAGAGAGCAGTCCCTGCGCTGCACTGCACACTACGAGGCTCGTGCACACACACCGCACCTGCAACATAGGTGTCCTTGTTCTTTCCAGTAGACACCGCTAGATCTCAATCTCATCTTCTCAATCTACTATCAATTCAAGACATCCATTGATCTGGCTATCCCATTCTTTCGCAACGTCTATGCAAAACATTTTTTTTTTTTTCACAAAATTTGGATGGGTTCGGATGGGAACGACGAACGCATATCTCATGCCCACAGACATGGCCGTTTTGTTCCTGACAAATGTCGACCTATTATTGCTAAATTTGTGTCTTTTAAGCTCAGGGAAACTATCCTCGCATCAAAAAGCAAATTAAAATCCTCTAAGGTAACCGTTAGTGAAGATTTTTGTAAAGCGACAAGAAATGTGAGGAAAAAGTTGTTTGAGTTTGTGGCGAAAAGCGGCGAAAAGTTTTCACTACGGTATAACAAGCTGCATATTGGCAATAAGTGTTACGTTTGCTCAGCGGACAGAGATAGTGTGTGTGAATTAGGACCAAGGAGTGAGAGCGGTATAGCCAGGTCTTCGTCTAGCACTAGCCATGCTGCCGCAGACACATCTTTATCCTAGCCAAAAACGTGCTCTTACTATCTACCATCAGAATTTAACGTGATGATTTATCGTCCATTATTGACTCATGCACTGCCGATGTGGTGGTACTAACAGAGACTTGGATTTCAAATGCTATCAGTAATACAGAATTATTTGACTGCGAAAAAAATTGCACCATCTACTGCCAAGACCAGACTGAAAAACACGGAGGTGGTGTACTGATTGCCATTGCCGATTACCTCGTATTAGACATCATCATCGTCACTACTGCCCTTGAAATTCTCTGTGTCTGCATGAACCTTGACTACCAAAGTGCATTATTCTGTGTATGCTATAGGCCACCGAGCCCAACACCACCTTTCTGCGACGAATTATGTGTTGAATGGTTTGGTTACGAGATACCCTTCACTGCCTTTATTTTTGTTAGGTACCTTCAATTTTCCCAAAATAGATTGTTCTGGTCCCTTTCCTACTATCAGAGACACTTCCGCAGTCAGCCAATCCTTTTGAACCTATGCATGCAGTTCAAGTTTACACAGCTGGTTTCAAGACCTACAAGATTTGACTCCAGTACATCTAACCTATTAGATTTAATTCTTACCACTGCTCCTCACCTTTGGCATGGTATTACTTACATGCCTGGTTTGAGCGACCATTGCCTTATTCACTTCGAAATAACTGTGCATACTACAAATAAAGTTAAATGCGGCAAGAGAATTAGAGACTATTCAAGAGGTGACTACGCATCAATTAACACCGAACTTGCGCTCTTAATCGAGAACTGCATGCCTACCTTCTTCGAGAGAACAGTAAGTCAAAATTAGGCTTTATTTAAGAATACAGTCACATCCCTTGCTGATAAGTACGTCCCAATAAGCCTAACTGCAAAAAACTCCCGATCACCGTGGTTCATCGTTACCCTGAAACGACTTTTGAATAAGAAGAAACGCTTCTTTCGCCTTGCAAAACATGTTAACACTTCCGAACGTTGGTGCGCACACTGCGATGTTTTCCGAATTTATCGAATAGCTATCAAAGAAGCCAAGCATGTTTTTCTGAATAACACACTGCCTTTACTTCTTTCCATAAATGCATATAAATTCTGGAGAATTATCAAACCCAAAGAAGAAAATGTCATTCAGCTTTCTGATAGCGCTAGGAATACTCTGACAAGTGATGTACGCTGTACTGCCTCAAACGTCGCCTTTGTGAACTCGTTTTCTGATTGTTCTTTTGATGTGGCCCCAGATATGCTTAAGCGTGACTTTTTCCCCGTGGACCCCATTGTCATCGATTTCACAGGTATTGTGAAGCTAATACAGGGCCTGAAATTATCGTCTAGTTGCGGTGTTGACAACATCAATTAAATGTTTTTGAAAAATGCTGTTGTTTGTTCCAGCGTATACATGGCTCACCTTTCCACCCAGTCTGTTGAACACTCCACAATGCTGGCTGACTGGAAGGTAGCTAGGGTGGTTCCACTCTTCAAACAAGCAAATCCGAATTCTCCTCTTAACTACAGGCCTATTTCATTAACAAGCATTCCCTGTAAGCTTCTAGAGCACTATATATTGTCGCAGCCTATTAGGAGACGGATAGCCAGCGTAGAAAACGTGTAAAAGCACTTTTATGAGAGCAGTCAACGCGACGTCGTTGTCGTCTCTGTTTTTCCACTCGCGCGCCACTTCAGCGTCGTTCTCATCGCCTGGCACATACCCGCGGCGACCATATAGGATGTGGCATTTGCCCCCCCCCCCCCTTGAAAAAAAAAAAAAGGCATCGTCCCGATGCACCAACCGCCGAAGGCTGTGCACAGACGGTGCAAAGTTGAGGTCACGAGGAAATGTAGGGCTTCATACGAAGCACGTGCACAACCTCGGGCAGATGCCGCCGGCGTTTGGAGCAGTTATGGCTGTCGGGGACAACTTCATAATTCACATCGCTGATGCGACGCAGAACTGTGTACGGGCCGAAGTATCTTCGCAGGAACTTCTCAGACAGCCCCCGCCGACGAATCGGAGTCCAGATCCACACCTGGTCACCGACGTTGTATGGGACGGGTCTGTGCCGAAGATTGTAGTGTCGGGCATCGTATTCCTGTCGTTCTTGGATTCGCAAACGCGCAAGCTACCTGGCGTCCTCGGCGCGTTGCGTAAACTCCTCGGCACCAGTCTCATCATCACCGCACTCGTGTGGCAGCATTGCGTCCAACATTGTTGTCACTTCGCGTCCGTAAATGAGGGTGAAAGGCGTCACGCGTGTGGTCTCTTGGCGAGCCGTGTTATACGCAAATGTAACGTATGGTAAAATCTCGTCCCAGTTCTTGTGGTCGACGTCGATGTACATACTCATCATGTCTGCCAGTGTCTTATTCATACGTTCTGTCAGCCCATTGGTTTGGGGATGATAAGCCGTGGTCTTTCGGTGAGTGGTACCACTTAGTCGCAACACGGTATCCAGAAGCGCAGCCGTGAACGCAGATCCTCTGTCTGTTATGACCACTGCGGGAGCGCCATGCCTTAGGACGACGGCTTCGACGAAAAAATCGCGCTGCTTCGGCTGCTGTTCCACGTTGGATAGCACCTGTTTCGGCGTATCGAGTAAGATAATCAGTGACGACGATTATCCATCTATTTCCAGCAGTAGACAGTGGAAATGGACCTAAAAGGTCCATGCCAATTTGTTCGAACGGCGCTTGCGGTATCTGAACAGGATACAGCAGTCCAGCTGGCTTGCCGGGTAGGGCTTTGCGGCGCTGGCAATCTAGGCATGTCTATGTGTAACGTTGCACGATCGACGCAAGTCTAGGCCAATAGTACTTTAGCCTAATTCTTGCCAATGTGCGGGTGTATCCCAAGTGACCAGCGGTCGGCTCGTTGTGACAGGCATGTAGGACTTCGTCGCGAAGAGATGCGGGAATGACGAGTAGGTAGCTGCTGCCATTAGGTGAAAAGTTCTTTTTATAGAGAACGTCATGGCGGAAGCAAAACGAAGGCAGCCCTCTCGCGAATAACCTCGGCATGCGGCTTGTTTTTCCCTCTAAGTAATTGAAAAGAGGAACCAGTTCTGCGTCCTCGCGTTGGTGGCGTGAAACGTCGACAGTATCTAGCACGCCTAGAAAACCCGCGTCATCATCGTCGTGGACTGCAGTCTCAACAGGAGACCGAGAGAGGCAGTCGGCGTCGGTGTGTCGTTTCCCCGATTTGTACACAACCGAGAAGTCGAACTCTTGGAGCCGAAGACTCCAGCGCGCAAGCTGACCAGCTGGATCTTTTAAATTAGTCAGCCAGCAAAGTGCATGATGATCACTGACAACGGTGAAACTCTGACCATACAAATATGGCCGAAATTTCAGGACGGCCCACACCAGAGCGAGACATTCTTTTTCTGTAGTGGAGTAGTTAGCCTCCGTGCTGGATAGCGTCCTGCTGGCGTAAGCAATCACTCTTTCGGTGCCGTCCTGCCGCTGTACAAGCACTGCGCCGAGGCCGACATTACTAGCGTCGGTATGAAGAATCGTAGGAGCGTCTTCATCAAAGTGTGCGAGGACGGGAGGCGCCTGCAGCCGTTGCCGTAGGTCATCAAAAGCCCGTTGCTGGTCTTCACCCCACACAAAGGGGACATCTTCTCTGGTAAGATGGGTCAATGGCCATGCGATGCGCGAAAATTCCGCAATAAACCGTCGGTAGTAGGCGCAAAGGCCCAGAAAACGTCGCACGGCCTTTTTATCTGATGGCGTTGGGAAATTAGCAACGGCAGATATTTTATCAGGGTCAGGTTGGACACCTTCACGACTAAAACGTGACCGAGAAATTGAAGTTCTTCAAAGCCAAAATGGCACTTTTCAGGTTTTAAAGTTAGACCAGCTGAGCGTATTGCTTCGAAGACCATCTTTAGTCTCCGTAAGTGTTCCTCGAACGTTACGGAGAAAACAATCACGTCGTCGAGGTAGACCAGACAGGTTTGCCATTTGAGGCCTGAGAGTGCAGTGTCCATTAGTCGTTGAAACGTTGCCGGCGCAGAACACAAACCGAAGGGGAGCACCTGAAATTCATAAAGTCCGTCGGGCGTAACAAAAGCGGTCTTCTCACGGTCTCTCTCATCAACTTCTATTTGCCAGTAGCCGCTTTTCAAATCCATCGACGAAAAGTAACGTGCGTTTCGTAGCCTGTCCAGTGAATCGTCGATACGCGGTAGCGGATAAACTTTCTTTGTGATCAGGTTGAGTTTTCGGTAGTCGACGCAGAAGCGCAGGCTACCATCCTTCTTTTTCACCAATACGACAGGCGATGCCCAAGGACTCTTAGGTGGCCGAATAACGCCGTCGTCAAGCATCGTCTTCACTTGTGTCTGGATTGCCTTGTGCTCTTTCGGTGCTACACGATAAGGATTCTGCCAAATTGGTCTGGTGTCGGCTTCGGTGACAATACGGTGCTTAGTGAGCGGCGTCTGGCTAACTCGTGACGTGGATGAGAAGCAGCTCTTAAACTCATTGATGAGCTCAAGAAGGCTGCTGCGTTCGACGGGCGATAAGGTGGGACTGATATCGACCACAGGGGAAGGCATAGCCCCAGTGAACGTCGCGTGCTCCACTGAGAGGCAGTCCTGTATTGATGGAAATTCGTCGAAGTAAGCAACAGCCGTGCCTTTAACAATGTGTCGACGTTCCCCGGTAAAATTCGTCAGCAGGAGTTCAGCACGTCCGTCGTGTACGTTAATTACGGCCCTGGCGATGGAAACGCCTTGACTCAGTACCAGTGCGTCGATGTGTTCAGCGACGCCAGTGCCAGTGTTGAAGTTGTCGCAGATTACAGGCACGAGGGAACAGCTTCGCGGCGGACGCGTGACGTCGTCGTCGGCGATATGTAAGCGGGGTCGCTGGTGCTCCGCGGGGTCGACGTCGTCTGAACTCGTAGAAAATGTGACGACGAGGTGACGGACATTAATCACTGCACCATACTCTCTCAAAAAATCCATCCCCAATATAAGTTCTTTACAACACTCAAAGAGAATGACGAGGGTGGCGACGAAGGTTGCGCCGGCGATTACTATTCTGGCTGTGCATTTTCCAATCGGCGTCATCAACTGGCCACCGGCAGTTCGGATGTTGGGCCCGGTCCACGGCGTCTTCCCTTTTCGCAGCCTGTCGGCCAGCTTTTGACTGATTATCGAAAAATGCGAACCAGTATCGACGAGAGCGGCCACTTGGTGGCCGTCAATGCAAACGACAAGATCGGCACTGACGGCGTCGTTTACAGGAGGTGTGGTTGGAGTCGTCGGAGTTGTAGAGTCGTCGATCGTCGGAGATGGGGGCTCTTGGGTAGCTAGCCAGTTTGCAACCTCACCCCCGGAGGTCGCTGCGTCTAGTTTCCTCGGCGCGGGCTAGGGGACCTGCCCCTAGAGGCGTCAGAAAATTCGCGACGGGTCGGTGGGGTGTAACGAGCCGGAGAGGGGGAACGCGATCGAGGCGTCGTTGAACCTTCTGGCCGAAAGTTTGTAGAATTTCCGTCGCGGCTACGTGCAGCATCAGACACAGGGTAACTGCAGCTGGAAAATTTTGGATACCCAGCCGCGCGGTAAACATGTCCTGCTTCGCCGCAATGAAAGCATAGCGGCCGGCGGTCAGCGGTGCGCCACAAATCGGTCTTTCGAAGCGGGTAGCCGGCAGAGGATTCACTGTAGAAACGAGGTGCAGCGATCGACTGGCGGCGATACGGCATAGTTGGCGGCGGCTGTGACTGTCGAAAATAGGGCGTCGGTGGTGGTGGTGATGGCTGCGTCGTAGTGGTCGACGGTGTCAGCAGCATCGAAGTGGCAGGAGGTGGACGGCAGACAGCTTCCGCGTAGGTCAATCGTCGCGGCACCGCCTGCCAGTCGGGCGACGAAAAGGCCTCTCGAACTTCCTCCCGAACGATACCAGCGACAGAAGCCACCGCTGGTGCCATGGGAGAAGATCCTGAGCTGCCGGATCTCCTCTCGCACAATCTCTCTGATGACTTCACGTAGAGACGTGCTGCAGCTCTCAGGTAGAATGGAAGCGTTCACCGGCGAGCTCTTGCGATCATATTGGCGGTACCGTTGCTGTAGTGCCCGTTCTATAGCGGTAGCCTCCTTGGTAAATTCGGCCACTGTCATTGGTGGGTTCCTCACGAGCCCGGCAAAGAGTTCCTCCTTCACTCCGCGCAAGAGATAGCGCAACTTCTTTTCTTCGGCCATCTCAGGGTCTGCTCTGCGGAAAAGGCGGGCCATATCTTCTGCAAACATGGCAACGCTCTCGTTTGGTTTGGTCGCGTCAGGCCTAGCAGGCGGCGACTGTACCGGTGAACAGGAGTTTCGATGAACGAAGGTGATTCCGCTTTCGAGGTATGGCTCCGCGAAGGGGTGCCGAGCATGAGACAATCCTGCCCCGCACCTCCACCAGTGTCGCAGCCTATTAGGAGACGGATAGCCGGCGTAGAGGACGTGTAAAAGCACTTTTATGAGAGCAGTCAACGCGACGTCGTTGTCGTCTCTGTTTTTCCACTCGCGCGCCACTTCAGCGTCGTTCTCATCGCCTGGCACATACCCGCGGCGACCATATAGGATGTGGCAATATATAGCAATCTCGTTTCTTTTCTTGAAAGCAACTCGTTTTTCAGTTCTTGTCAGCACAGTTTTTGAAAGAATTTTTCTTGCATGACTCAACTCTTGCCTTTCATTATCTTAGAATCATCTTTAGATAGTGGTTTGCTAACTGACTGTATCTTTCTAGACTTTGCTAAGGCTTTCGATAAGGTGTCACATGGATTATTCCTTCTTAAAATTAGTTCCCTGAATACTGACCCTAATCTTTTCAAATGAAGTGAATGTTTCTTGACTAACCACTCTCAGTTTGTATCAGCTAACGACACGTTATCATCACCATGTGCCATAACATCTGGTGTTCCCCAAGGTTCTGTTTTGGGTCCTTTACTCTTTCTAATTTATATTAATGGCCTTCCGATTGGAATTAACTCTTCCCTTAAGCTTTTTGCTGATGACTGCATTCTTTTTCGTAAATAAATGACCCTAATGATAGTTGCGCCCTTCAGTGTGATCTTGACAACGTATTCAATTGTTGTGAGCAATGGTGTATTGTTCTTAACCCGTCCAGGTGTAAAGTTATGTCCATCTCGCACCAATCTAATCTGTCCAAAACATTCGATTACAAGATTAACGAAGTTTCACTAGAGGGTGTCCTACCTTATAAATATCTTGGTGTTCACATTACTAACACCCTATCCTGGTGCATGCACATCGAATACATCACTAACAATGTGAACCATGCCCTTGGCTACATGTGCAGAAACTTCTCTCAGGCTCCATCCCGTTTGAAGCTACTTTTGTATCAAACACTAATTTGGCCTAAGCTAGAATACGCATCATCCATATGGGATCCCGTACAACTCACTTCAATCGAGGCTATAGAATCTGTTCAGAATCGCTCAGCTAGCTTCATCCTTTCAAATTCGCATAGCTAGTGTTTCTTTAATGAAATCAAAACTTGGTCTAATTAATCTTGCAGTTCGTAGAAAAATTACATGCCTTAGTGTTTTCCACAGCATTTTCTTTCATAACCAGACACTAAAACAGGAATTTTTTTCTTCAATCCCATCACATATATCATTACGTGTTGATCATCCGCATAAAGTTGCCATTCCTAGCTGCATAACAAATTTGATTTTTAATATTCTTTCTTACCTAAGACTAGCGCAGAGGGGAACCACCTTCCGCCTCTTACTGCCTGCATTGAAGACACGCCATCCCTCAAGACAGCCATTATCAAGCATATCATAGAACAGGCATCTGCATTATGACTTTTGATTTTTGCTTGTACTTTCTTTTTTCCACCCACCCCCTCTGTAACGCCCCTGTTGGCCCTGAGGGTATTGTAATAAATAAATAAATTAATTAATTAATTAATTAATTATTAATTAGTGACACTTTGTTGTACTGAATACCAATAGGGTTCTCAGTTTAATAGTGGACCTGTGTTCTGCGGCTATCTTTTATTCATTGCATAGAAAGTTTTGCTTTGCAGTTATTATTAAAAAATGCAGAATGGCTACTCAACGTTACAGTGGGCGGGTTATCATAAAACGGCAACCACGTGCACGTGACGCTCAAGCAACGCGACAGGCAGACCCTGTCGCACTGTCGTGTCGCGGCATGGAGCACTCATATGGACGCAACATCATGAAAAAATGTAACAACAAATTTAAATTGCTGTCCAAATAAATACAATTGTGTGCCCATTAAAATATTGCAAGCATACTATGGGACCAATGTTTCAACCAAGATGCATTAGATCTAGCTTTAACATGTTGTCATCGCTAGTGAAGGAATCACATGGGAACAGAAGGCAGCTGTTGTAAAGGCTTTCGTGTCAGGTGTTAGGAAGTTGTGCGTTGCACACGTCAAAGATTCTTCCGCCGTTTTGTCAAAATTTCATCACATACATGGCCATGTAGTGGTTCCATGGGCCCCAAAGCCTTTTCTACGCATGTTAATGTTGTGCACTCCAATGGTCGTATATTGAAGTAAAGGGCAATAATGGGTATAACGAAGCAATCAACATGACAAAATAATTTTGACTTCCCCTTCAACTTCATTACAATGTGGTTTTACTTAGCTCAGGATGTTCTGAAGCATGTGATAAGAAAGAACAACAAAGAACAAGTAGGAGGCTGGCTTGTCGCCACAGAGACCAGAACACCGTATGTGGCCACCCACCTCAAAGGAGCAAGCGTCTGGGTCAGCTGCATGGAGGTCCTCGCAGAAGCGTGTGCAGCTGTCGATTATCATTTGGTGCAACTCCTCATCACCTCGTGCGACTTGGACCAGTGAACACAAACACAGTGCCAGGGACAGCAGCTGCCCGGGCCTGTTAAGAGAGGTCCCCAATTCAATCAGCACCAGAAAGATTGAGTACAAAGCAATGCTGAATCCAGCTGCAGTTCCCTTCCATTACATTCTGCAAATGACAAGTATTGGCTCTGCACATCATGAAATATGAAAACTTCAGTTGTGTGCAAGCTTCAGAGCAAGCAAACTAAGCCACTTCTTTATTAGTCACACTAAAATACACAGAAAGAAAGAAAGAAAGAAACAAAGCAAGCAAGAAAGAAAGAAAGAAAGAATACTCAGATTTAGTAATTTATTGTCCAGGTGCATTTGTATTCACAACTTCAATAGAATGCCTCCATACGCCTGAGTTCAGCAACTGTATTTACATGAATTTAACACATACCTTCTTTCTGAGAAAATGGGGTCCAAAAATTGCCAACACGTTACGACTAGATACAAAACTGAAATAGTGTTTGCAGCATTTGCAACTGCCTACCATCAAATCCATCAGACGCAGCACGACTCGCAACTGAAGATGGTGACAGCATGTTTTCTTGAAGGTTGCTGTGGGTTCACTTAGTGTTTGATCACAACCTGCAGCAGTATTATCAGCCAATCACTTTCGGAGACGCTATAACTCTCTCAACATTTCACATGACTTGGCACCAGACGCATACGCATATGCCACTGCCAGAGCTCCTGCCACTGTGCCAAGCTTACTGTGCACAGCGCCAGGAACACTCTCAACCGAATACTTCGACAAGTCCAATGCTGATTCACATAAAATCTTGTGAAAGTGGTAGCAGTATCTCTAAATGTGATCACTCAACTATACCGCCCCTATCTCCCTGGTATCCACAGCCCATGACGGTCTTGCACTGTAAAAGGCATGGCACATCCTGTAAGGTGACATCTCATTTCTGTACGTGGATGAGTGGAGAGGTCAACTTCCTGACACCATGTCGCGCTGCTGCGTCCTGCGGCAGCCAAGAAACCGAGCTATTGGCGATGAAAGATCATGCAGGTCCCACCCAGTTCCCGAAAACATGCAAAAGAGCCCCCGACATTTATTTCACGCCATATATGTAAGTCCCATGACATCACTGCTATGTGGCTTTCGTGGGCACAGATACAGAAGATAGAATAGCGCCCCCCCCCCCATACTGTAACTCATGCACTATAACAGTACACAAGCACTTAACAGCATGTGTACGACAACAGATGCGTATAGCGACTGTGTGACGACGACGCAATGGCCACGATAGCATGAAAATAGCAGCATAATCACATTTGAACGATGACAGCATAATTACGATAGAATAAGGAAGAAGGAATGACGTCAATGGATGGTATAAGGCGGTGTGACTATGTCAAGATGACGATCATGGTCTGATGTTACTGAAGAGATGACAATAGTAATATGACAATGTGGCGACGACGACTGTGTAACCACAATGGCGTGACGACAACATGACGAGAGTTGGAAGTCGAAGTTAGAATGATGGCAATTGAATCACCACAATGGCACTACGACAATGGTATGACAGTGAATGTATCATGACAGCTGTATGATGACGATACAATGTCGACAATGGCATGCCAACGGTATGAGCACAATGAGGTGATGAGCGTATGACTATGACTAAACAACGACTGTATCGCAAAGCCTGTATGGCAATGATGGCATGACAACAATGACGGCATGACCAAACTCGGGTGACGAAGCTGTAGTGATGACAATTGCATGATCAAGACAGCATGATGACGGCACTAAGACAATGGGTGAATGATGGCCATCTGAAGATGACACAGTGATGACGATGGCATAACCACAGCAGCATAATTAAGATTATGGGGTCTCACCCATGCTCGTGAGCCAAACGAAAGACAACACAGTAGCACAAACGATCACAAAGGCATTTATTGCACCTTTCATACACTAATGCCTGCTAGCCGAATTACTATCCTCAGAACATGTCGATGGGCGCACGAGAAATGGAGAAGTCCGACTCACTGCAACCGGGTAGCAAGCAAGTATGTCTGTCCCCATGTTGGACACCAACGCCTAATTGTTCGTGTGTACTGTCACGTGAATGCTGGCACATTCAGACAATCATGTTCATCCATTCTGGTGTCCTGCTCCTAGGCCATCTGCAGGACGGTCCAGTGAAGCTGGTTGGTGCATGGGCGAAACATCCCCACATCATCAGTAGAATTGCTAGAGTCGTGCATCCTTACAAGAGAATCACAAGGATAGATTCAAGAGAATGGTGAAGGCGGTATGATGACAACGGCATGACAATAGTGACACGTGTGCTTGTTTATATTTATCCGGTGACCACTGTTCACCAGCTAACAAATGTTAAAAGTTATCGCTCAGCACAAGTCGCGCCTGCATGATTGGAACTGATTGGAATGTTATTGATGGTTCTATTCCTTCTCTGTTGTCACTGAAGCTTATGTACCGTATATACTCATGTATAAGCCACCCACCCCCATGTATAGCCAGCACCCCTACTTTCCAACGAATATAGTTGAGAAAAAAACTGTGCAAAAAAACACACATAGTCTCACAAAGTGCTACAAGATGGCGCCAGTTAGTTTTTCCCACTCACCACATACCATTATCATCACTGCTGTGCGTCAACCTAACAGATCGAGTGAAGGCTCGGTTGACCGACTGCCGAACGGACTTGGACTTGATTCCTGGTGGCTTGATAAGTGTGTTGCAACCGTTCAATGTTTGCATAAACTGGCCATTCAAGACAGAATTTCGGTGGTGCTATATCGAGTGAATGGCCGTAGGCAACCCCGAAACAACTCCAACAGTGTGACTAACGTGAGCGTTTCTTCAGCAAGTGTGCGGTTCCATTCTGGACATGTGGCGTTCCATGCCAGTAGACCCCACTGCATAGAGCTTTAGAGTCACGGGGATATCAAACACCATGGGTGCACTGAGGATAACCAGCTCTGAGAGCACGCCAGTGAGGAAAGCTCGTCCTACAGTGGTGAGAGTGCTGATTAGCTGAGCTCATTCGAGAGTGATTAGCATGAAAGCGGCAATAAATAGTGAAATAAAATGTTGATATCTGTCACCAATTTTTTATATTATGTGACACAGTAGTCACAATGACACTATAGTGGGTTAATGTATAGCTATAGGCCTGATTTGTCTATAACCCGCACATGAGAAAATTTCAAGAAGAAAAGTGTGGCTTATACACGAGTATATACGGTAATCAGATTGTATGGGCGACGTGAACTGTGTAGTACTTTCTGAAAGACACGCGGATGCCAGAGATTACTCTGGAAACTTTGACGAATCGCGTATAAAAGCCAACACACTTGATCAGCAGATCAGATTTCGATGATCGCCAGCACAGGTTTACCCAATAAAAAGTTAGTTCAGCTATTGACAGTCTTGCCCCCTGCTGTGTGTTTTTCCCCATCAATACTACGTGGCAATAGTGTGACGTTGCTGAAGACTATAGCAAAACAACAGCGTGATGACTATGGCATGACTGCAATAGTTTGACGACGAAGTTTGAATGACGACAATGAAACACTGTTGTCATTCAAGTACATCCAACTGTACTCGTGATGTACTTCTCTCCATATTATTAAACATTGTTTTGATCTGAGACGTTCACACACCAGAAGTGGGATAAGACTGCGCCTCCTTTGATGATTGCGAAGACCATCGAACATTTGTGAGTAATTGTTAAGTTCCAAGAAACGCTCTACTGCGGAGGACAGCTAGCTGTGGTGATCAACGATGCTAGCCCAGAATCATCAATGAATTCTGTGGGCATCTTGGAGATGCTGGCACAGGTGTTGCATCAAAACCAGCAGCTCTTCCTGAATCTTGCAACACAGATGCCTATGCGAGTGATTTTGGACATGTGAGCAGCCATGCCAACCTTCTCTGGGCTTGAGGGCAACATCACCGTGTACAAATGAATCATCGAGTTCAATCAAACGGCAAGTTTGGTGGGATGGAGCGACGGAGAGAAGGTCACCATAGCGAAGCTAAACCTGTTGGATTGTGCGCGCTAATGACAGCAGTCCATGGGAGGAAGTTGTGTTTCATGGCCTTCCGGGGAGTCCCCTTCCAAGATGCCTACATTCATCCACAATAAAAAAAACAGCAATCTAGCCACAAGGAACAGCGCATGCAACGATAGGGGGAACACTACAAGAGCTACGTTTGCGAGAAGAAAAAACTGTGTGTGTCTGGGCCTCACAGTGAAGGAAACAAAAATTTTGAGTATGCTTATGGCGCATTCACATCGGCGACTTGAGGAGGTCGCGCGACCATTTGCGACTGGCGACCAAAAAGCGACCGATAGCAACTGATGTTCACACCGGCAAGCCCGGCTGAGCGCGAACCGTAAGTCGCAATCCCGGAGATTATCGTTCTCAGCGAGAACTCTCGGAATCTACGTGGAATTTGCCACGAGGCGGGAGGAAGCCTGATGTAGACAACTGAAAGATCACTTCCGGTGCGCCACTGATTGGTTTATTAGTTTTGCGACCACGGTCGCGCGACTGAAAAATCGAGCAGCGAGTGACTGACCCGAAATGGTCGCTTTTCAAGAAAAGCGACCATTTGCGACCAACTTGGTCGCGTGATCACTGTCAGTCTCCGGTGTGAACGAGCCTTTAAGCTTCAACTTTAAGAGTGGAATGCGACAGCATTAAAAAATCCATGTCTGCTTGCCACATTTCCCGGCAACCGCAGCTTTCTTACCATTGCACGGAGGTGAGCGCGATGGCGATGTTCTAAGGAACTGAGTGGGCCGCACCGCTCGGAAAAGAGGTTTGTGTTTGAGTTTCTGCGTAACAGAATTATGTTTTCTCACATATTCAAATTAAATGCCGATGCTATCATGTCTGTACGTTGTGCTTAGGTCATATTTTCAGTTTTTCTTACGTATTTTACTTTGAGGAGTTCAATTAGTTAAGTAATGCATCTGCACCATATTGACAGGTGTACTTGTTTATCTTTTCCAGGTGACCACTTGTCACCACCTAACAAATGTTATCCCACAGCGCAGGACGTGCCTGCATGTATCGGAAGTTTTTGGTATGTTATCGATGGTTCCATCCGCTGTCTGTCATCGGACCTTGTGTAATCTGATTGCGTGTATGCGCGACGCGAATAGTGGAGAACTTTGTGGAAGACGCGTGGGTCCCAGCGATTACTCTGGAGCATTCGACGACTGATGTATAAAAGCCGACGCGCTTGACCCGCTGATCAGATCAGTTCTTTGAGTGTAGCCTGCTTTTGAGGGCACAAGTTTGCCCAATAAAACGCTAATTTCGTTAATCACAGTTTTGCTGCCTTCTTTACCATTCACTACTACGTGACATCTGGTGGAGGTGCTGGTGCATTCATGTACTGAGCACCCCCGCAAAGCCACGATCCAAGCCCGAAACCCGAAGACAACACCAACGTCGCCAAGGACCAGCGAGCAAGCCGTAGGCAGCAAGGATTGCGACCAGAACACAGGCCTCCTGCCGAGAAGACCAGAGGGATCAAGCCCAAGTCAGAAATCCCAATGGCTGCCCCAGCGTCCCCCTTTCTGATGCAGCAACCTCGGGACCCACCAACCTTTCATGGATCATTGTCTGAAGATCCAGAAACCTGGCTCGAGACATATGAAAGAATCACAGCTTTCAACAACTGGGACTCCGACAACAAACGGCAGCATGTATACTTCGCCTTAGAAGATGCCGCCAGGACGTGGTTTCAGAACCTGGAGTCGACCTTGACAACGTAGGACCTGTTCCGTAGTGCCTTCCTGCGGACCTTTACGAGCGTCGTGCATAAGGAAAGGGCCAAAGCTATACTAGAAGTCCGAGTACAACTACCTAACGAAAACATAGCGATCTTCACCAAGGAGATGACGCGCCTGTTCTGCCACGCCGACCCCGAAATGTCCGAGGAGAAAAAGCTTCGCCTACTCATGCGTGGCATCAAGCAAGAACTTTTCGCTGGAATGATACAAAATCCACTGAAAACCGTCTAAGAGTTTCTTCACGAGGCCACAAGCGTCGAGAAAACTCTGGAAATGCGAAACCGGCAATTCAACTGCCGCGCAAACCCAACAAACTTCACCAAAGTTCAATCATTGGCCACTGACGACCTACACGAGACTATTAGAGCAGTCGTGCGAGAGGAATTTCAGGGGATGTTCCCAAGATCCCAGCCTCAGGTTGCATCGATCACGGACTTCGTGGGAGAAGAAATCCAGCGGTCAGTATCACTTCCTGAAGGCCAGCTGAAATCACCACAGGCCCGGCCTGAAGCGATGACCTACGCCGCCGTCGCCCGCCGTCAAAGTAACACTCCGCTCCCGCGCCAGAGCGCTGTAACGACGGAGTTCTGCCGTGCGCTGCCGCCAGCTTGCCCACCCATCGTCCAGCGAAGCTACCCGAGGAAGACAGATGTCTGGCATGCCCCTGACCACAGCCCGCTCTGTTACCACTGCACAGAAGCGGGTCACGTCTACTGCCGATACCTATACCGGGAGATAGGACTGCAACGGTTCGCCGTTAACGCGTCGCAAGCACAGATTGGCGAACGACCTCGCGATATCGCCGACTACCTCGCTGCCACTCAGTGGAGCCCTTGACCACTGTCCCGTTCACCGTCACTAGCCCGCTACCTGTCGCCACAACGCCAACCATACACTGGCCCAGCCCGGGGCCGGTCTGTGAGCCCATATCCGGAAAACTAAAAGCAGCAACCGATGGAGGTGCGGTTGCTGTTCATCGAACTGACGAAGATCCTCCGCTGCCGAAGACGCCGAAGAGACCATCTCAACGACATAACAATGACACGCCGTCATTCCGAAGAAGTCTGGAAGTAACGAATACGCCGACTAAAGACGACCTGACGACCTGACGACGCCACATACCAGCCACAGGTCAATGAGATGCAGCCGTGATCCGACGCCAAGACCTAACTGTAACGCAAGACAAAGAACCACCGACCTCAACGTGCTTCTGGACGGCCACATAGTCACCGCCTCAGTGAACACAGGGGCCGATTACTCCGTAATGAGTGGACACATCGCCGCCCAGTTGAAGAAAGTTAAAACTGCATGGGAAGGCACTCAAATTCGGACCGCTGGAGGACACCTAATTATGCCGACTGGAATCTGCACAGCAAGAATTACCATTCGTGACCGAACTTACCCTGCCACCTTCGTTATCCTCCAAAAGTGTTCACAAGACGTCATTCTCGGCATGGAATTTTTGAACCAACATGGCGCGATCTTCAACCTGAAGTCGAAATCGATAACGCTCTCGGAAGATCAAGCGGCACCGCCGGATAGTTCTCGTAGTCACCACGCCTTGAGTGTGCTCGAAGATCACGTGAGCATCCCGCCGCGCTCCAGCATTATTATTTCTGTCGGCACCAAAACACCCGCTGATGTAGAAGGCATCATCGAGGGCGACCAACGTCTACTGCTCGACCGTGAAATTTGCGTCTCAAGAGGGATCGCTCGACTCCATGGAGGCAAAGCGGAAGTGAGGCTAACCAACTTCAGCCAAGAGTTCAAGCACATCAGCAAGGGCACAACAATCGCGTACATCAAGGAAATTGTGGAAACCAGCAATGCCTTTGTCCTCTCGGATTCTGCCGCGTCTACCCCGACGACCATAATCCCCGAACCAGACTTCGACGTAAATCCAAGTCTCCCCATGAGTAAGCAGCAACAGCTCAGAAGTATTCTCCGACGATACAAAGACTGCTTTTTGACGTCATCGAGGATTAGACAAACACCAGTTGCTAAGCATCGCATATTAACCGAAGAGTGTGCTCGAGCACTCCGCCAGAGCCCTTACCAAGTTACGATGCGAGAACGTGAAGCTATTAGGCAACAAGTTGACAAAATGCTGCGCGACGACATCATCCAGCTGTTGAAAAGCCCGTGGGCATCTCCTGTAGTCCTGGTGAAGAAAAAAAGATGGAACCCTACATTTCTGCGTCAATTATCGTTGACTGAACAAGATCACGAAGAAGGACGTATACCTCCTTCCACGGATACACAACGCATTGGATCGGCTCTGTAACGCTAAATACTTCTCGGCAATGGACCTCAAGTCTGGCTACTGGCAAATAGAAGTCGTCAAGAGAGATCGCGAAAAGACCGCCTTCATCACGCCAGATGGCCTGTACGAGTTCAAGGTCATGCCATTCGGACTGTGCTCGGCGCCTGCAACATTTCAGAGCGTCATGGACATGATGTTAGCAGGATTGAAGTGGCAGACGGGTCTTGTTTACTTGGATGACGTCGTTGTCTTTGCCGGAAATTTTGACGATCACCTTAGGTGGCTTGCGACAGTATTAGAGGCATCAAGTCACCAGGGCTCACTCTGAAGCCGGAAAAGTGCCGCTTCACTTACGATGGACTTCTGTTTCTAGGCCACGTCATCAGCCAATCTGGAGTACGCCCCGACCTGCAGAGGACAGCTGCCATCGCAAAGTTCCCGCAGCCCACCGACAAGAAGGCAGTGCGTAGATTCCTTGGCATGTGTTCCTACTACAGGCGCTTTGTCAAGGACTTTTCACGCATCTCTGAGCAGCTAACACATCTAACCAAATGTGATGTCGAGTTCAAGTGGGAAACGCCACAGGCCGACGCATTTCAAGAACTCAAATGAGGCATGCAGTCACTGCTGGTACTTGCACACTTCGACGAAGACGCTGATACCGAAATCCACACTGACGCCAGTAGCCTAGGCCTCGGTGCCGTCCTAATCCAGAGGAAAGAGGGACTTGAACAGGTGATATTTTATGCTAGCCGATCGCTGTCAAAAGCGGAAGGCAATTATTCTACGACTGAAAAGGAATGCCTCACCATCATTTGGGCTACAGCAAAATTCTGCCTGGCAGGCCATTCAAAGTCGTCAGCGACCATGACGCGTTGTGTTGGCTAGCTAACTTGAAGGACCCTTCAGGATGGCTGGCGAGGTGGAGCCTCAGACTGCAAGAATATGACGTCACGGTAATATACAAGTCAGGATGAAAACACTCTGATGCTGACTGCCTATCATGTGCCCCCATCGATCCCCCGCCGCAAGACAACGAGGATGACGACATCTTCCTTGGATAATAAGCGTGGAAGACTTAGCTAAACAGCAACGAGCAGAACTGGAGCTAAAAGGCCTCGTCGATTATTTGGAGGGGAACGCCGACGTTATCCTTAGGGCATTTAAGCACGGGTTGTCTTCGTTCACGCTACAAAATAACCAGCTCGTGAAGAACTTCTCACCAGTCCGTGCCAGCTAACTTCTTCTTGTTCCGGAATCTCATGTTGTTTGTCCTCGTTGACAACCTGACTAAGTTTGTACGCTTGTGTGCTTACTCCAGTTTAAACTGAATTCATCAGTCAGCAAGATTGCAGGAAAATCAGACTAGCTGACCTGACCACTCCCATCGGATGTGAGCCAGCAAACTTGGAACATCTACGAGAAGAAGCCAAGAAAGCCCCCGAACAAGCACAACATAAAGCAAAGAGCCAATACATAGAAAGAAGTGCACAGCATTAAGGTATACGGTGGTTGATGTGGTAGTGGTGAGACAGGCACCAGTGCACAATGGAAAGCCTACTAAAACTCAAGCAAATATTATAGCCCTTTTCTTGTGTCTCAGGTACTTCCTGTTGATACATATGGACTCAATGACATTAACTTCACACTGAGAATGCCAGCGTGTATTCCACGACAGCACATGCAAGTCAATTGAAGCTATTTTGCAATGTGTCCAAGGGCAAGGTTGACAGTGATGAGGTAGCACCGATTAAACTGCTCTAAAACTACTTGGGTTAAGACAAAGTAAGCAATGATGAATGAGACCAAGACATCTCTAAGGCTACGTTACTGACTGACTGAGGATAGCCTGTGGGCCAAAATGGCTAAGTGTTAGCATTAGGTGGTGCTGCCGAGCCTATCGTCATCATTATAGAAAAAGAAATGATACAGAGCAGTTGGCATGAACGCCGCGGTGTGCATGCTCCGACCGTACTCATGATGTATTTCTCTTTGTTTTATTAAACACTGTTTTGTTCTGACATGTTTATAGGTTACCCTCAGCTTGCTAAGGCTAATCTGCATGACAGTCAAAGCACGCACTGCGCATCACGTCACCCTACATCACCACGCAGCGTATAACCATCATGGTTGGCCCGACGGTAAGGAGCAGGTGCCTTTTCAATGTCAAGTTCACCATCGTTTGCTGCTTGTCAAAGGTGCTGAAATCGGGAGGGCCTTACTCCATCTGCATCCATCCATTGCCCATGCAAATGTGTCTGCAGCAGGACGGTCAGCACACAAGTCACATAACTTCACGCTCATTTTGTGAATGCAATGCTAGTATTGTGACGGGTTGCTGCTTTGCTTGGCATGCACAGTGAAACCTTTGGCTGGCATAAAAGAATGATCACGAGCTTTGAGATAAACTAGTCTGAGTTATTGCCAGGTGCATTCTGTTTTGTCGTAGTCGGAAGTGCTTTAAATCTACTCATACGCTACCTCAAAAGCTGCAAGGGTCGATACTCTTTCTATGAAATAAAGGAGAAGAGTCCGAGAGACTCGACATTTTGTTAGGGGGAACAGTCATAGCTCAATTGGTTGAGCACTGCATGTGCCACGCGTAGGGTTGCCAACTGCCCAGAATTCAACAGGACCATCCCGACTTTTGTGTAAATGTCCTCAATCAGGACTTGACCCAGTTGAAACAGCCAAATATCCCGGCCTTTCCTTTTGATGCGAAAGTGTCAAATAGCTCACTGAGTAAAAAAGCTGGCGTCCTGCGTCTATAGCAGTGAAACAGCATCTAAATTTCACCTGTCTGCGACGGCCTGTCACAAATGCGCCTTGATGGAGTTCCCATTGACTATGATGCCACGACACGAGCACACCTCAATGGAGTAGAGTGGGCAAAAGGAAATGCCAGCTGCTGCACTAGTGCATCAGGTGTTGCCTGAGAGAAGAGGGCGTCTCCACGGCACCACGTCATCCATGCAAGCTCTTGCCTGCACTCAAATGCGCCTTGGTAAGGCCAAATTAAAATGTGCCAAGCATCTCAATGCGCTTGCTTGCCTGCAAGCAGTTTATAAATCGAAGGACTGCTGAGCAGCCTTCAATGGGACATAATAGCTTTCACCTTCACAACTCGTAAGAAGTGGTTAGGTGCCCTCAGATTTTGTTTTATTGAACAACAATAAAAAAATCAGATTTCCTTTTTATAATTCCTGACAGCTCAATTTCACATTGCTCTCTTTTGACATCTGTTGCATTGTCATAAACATAAGTTCAGTTTCGTTTCTTTATTGGCTCTATTTCTATGGTAGGCCCTGTTGGAGATTTATCCAAAAGAAGAAATACAGTCAACTGTCGTTAAAATGGACCGTGATAATTGATCTGACAAAAAACATCCGTTTTATCCGAAGTCCACAATATCATAAACACCTCGCTTCTGAAACTTTTGTCACGATGTATAACAAATTTATTTCAAAGAGCGAGTGACAATTGTTAAAAGTAAAAAACAAACAAAAAAGTTACAGTTTCACCCGAAAGGCAAAGCATCGATTGCGATAGCAAATTAAGCAAGATTAGCGCGGCAGCAGCAGCAAATGAATTGACCTTCGTGCTGTCTCTCGCTTCAATGCGAACTAAGCATTGAAAGCACAGCGCATACAAAGCTACTGGCATTGGGCGCACTTTGTCCACATCGCAGATCGCTTTCAAGATACGGCGGCCATGAGCAGCAGCCACCGGAGTAGAAACCCCCTCTCTCGTGCCTCCTCCCCCCCCCCCAACCATGTCTCGTGCACGAAAAAAGACCGCATGCTTTCGCACCACCTTCCTTCCTCCTTTGCGCGCGAGCGATATTGAGCTGCAATCGTTGGCTCACCCTCGCAAGTCAGTTGTGAGCCCGTGTTGACATGGCAAAAGTATGTTTTATACACCCGATATTGAAAGAAATTGCCACTAATTTCGTCCGCTGTAGCCGATAGTCCATTGCACCGCGGTCCATTAAAAGTGAACTTCATTGCATTAATAAGAGGTAGAACAAACTAAGGCTGAAATATGGCGTGTTATATCCGAAAGTCTGTTATACACGAGTCCAAGCACGTACCCAGGATTTTTTTTTCAGGGGGGGCCCAACAACTCCATCATCATCATCATCATCATAATCATAATCATAATCATCATCATCATCAGCCTGTTCTATGTCCACTGCAGGACGAAGGCCTCTCTCTGCGATCTCCAATTACCCCTGTCCTGCGCCAACCCATTCCAACAAGCACCCGCGAATTTCCTAATTTCATCGCTCCACCTAGTGTTTTGTCGTCCTCAATTGCGTTTTCCTTCTCTTGGTACCCATTTTGTAACCCTAATGGTCCAACGGTTATCTAACCGTGCATTACATGACCTGCCCAGGTAGATTTTTTTCCTCTTGATGTCAATTAGAATATCGTCTATACGCGTTCGCTTTCTGATCCAAGCCGCTCTCTTTCTCTCTCTCAACGTTATGCCTAGCAATCTTCGTTCGATCGCTCTTTGCGCGGTCCTTAACTGGCTCTCAAGACTCTGCCCCATATGTCAGCACTGGCAAAATGCACTGATTGCACACCTTACTTTTCAGTAATAATGGTAAGCTTCCAGTCAGGAGCTGGCAATTTCTGCCGTATGCGATCCAACCTATTTTTATTCTGTGAATTTCCTTCTCATGATCAGGGATTCCTGTGATTAATTGACCTAGGTACACGTACACATTGCAGTAGTACTCAGCAGATTTCGTGATAACCTGATTGATGACATGGATGTGATCCATTGTAAAGTATCTCTTCCTGAAGCCAGCCTGTTCTCTTGGTTGACAAAATCCAGTGTTGCCCTTCACAGTCTTTAGTGGCCGACTGGCGATCCTGATCTCTTGTTCCTTTGCCCGGCTATTTATCATTATCTTCATCTTCTGCGTATTAATATTCTACCCCACTCTTAGACTCTCTCTGTTAAGGTCTCCAATCATTTGTTGTAACTCGTCTGCATTGCTGTTGAATAGAACAATATCATCGGCAAACCGAAGGTTGCTGTGATATTTGCCGTCGACCTTTACTCCTAGGCCTTCCCAGTTTAATAGCTTGAATTCTTCTAAGCGCGCAGTGAATAGCTTTGGAGAAATTGTGTCTCCCTGTCTGACCCCTTTCTCTATATGTATCTCCCTGCTTTTCTTGTGTAGAATTAAGGTAGCTGTAGAACCTCTGTAGATATTCTTACGCGAAGGACGAGTCAGTAAGACGAGAAGCTATTTACAGATTATATTCACAACAACGTTTGCAGCGCTGACCGGTTAGATTCACAGCGCGAGCCCAGTTCGTTCTTCCTCCTCTTTTCTGGAGTGATGGCGCCCACGCGCCTCGTTCAAACAAACAAATACCACACGCATGTAGCAATATTTTCCAAGCTTTTTACGTAAGCGTTCTGTACTCCTTGATTACGTAGTGCCTCGATGACTGCTGGTATCTCTACTGAATCAAATGCATTTGCGTAATCTATATAAGCCACATAGAGAGGCTTATTTACTCTGCAGATTTCGCAATAACCTGATTGATGACATGGATGTGATTCATTGTAATGTATCTTTTCCTGAAGCCAGCCTGTTCCCTTGGTTGACAAAATCCAGTGTTGCCCTTATTCTATTGGA
Organism: Dermacentor variabilis; assembly: GCF_050947875.1. Taxonomy (NCBI): domain Eukaryota; kingdom Metazoa; phylum Arthropoda; class Arachnida; order Ixodida; family Ixodidae; genus Dermacentor; species Dermacentor variabilis. The sequence continues at coordinate 192,197,861 of NC_134570.1, read as the reverse complement.
GATTATTTTGGCAAATATTTTATATAATACTGGGAGCAAGCTAATACACCTATAATTTTTTAATTCTTTAACGTCTCCTTTATTGTGGATTAGTATAATGTCTGCATTCTTCCAGTTTTCTGGAACCCTTGCAGTCGATAGACACTTCGTATAAAGAGCCGCCAGTTTTCCAAGCATTATGTCTCCTCCATCTTTGATTAAGTCGACTGTTATTCCACCTTCTCCTCCCGATCTTCATCGTTTCATGTCTTGCAGGGCCCTTCTGACCTCATCGCTAGTTATAGAAGAGTTTCTGTATCCTGTTCATTACTGTTTCTAAGTGAGGTATCGTGACTCCCCTGGGTACTGTATACAGGTCAGCTTAAAATTTTTCCGCTGCTTTTACTATAACTTCGAGATTGCTGATATTATCCTTCTTATCTTTTAGTGCATACATCATGGTTTGTCCTATGCCAGGTTTCTTTTTTACTGATTTCAGGCTGCGTTCATTTTTTACAGCTTCTTCAGTCTTTCTCATGTTATAGTTTCAAATATCAGTTATTTTCGCCTTGTTGATCAGTTTTGACAGTTCCGCGAATTGCGTAACGCTGTGCGGCCGCCAGTCCCATACAACCGCGAAGAGCGCAGGACTCTGCGATTCTAGACGTACTGCGCTCACCGCGAAAGGTTAGAAAAATACCCACATAAGCACAGCAGAGAAGTGGCTAGGTGTAGCGGTTCGACCGATAACTGTAGAAGCATCATTCAAAACAAGTAATTGTTCTCCACTTCCGGCGGCGTTTTCTCTACTTCCTTTTTAAATAAGATGTTGATCCATAAATATTCTCATAAACAACGGTTAACTTTTTTATTATTCGCTTTTGCTTGCAGTTTGGTTGTTGCCTTGGCTCTCTCCCTTAGTAGATCGCTTAATTTCTCAACTCCTTGCGATTTTTGTTTCCAGTTGCCAATTTTGCACGAGAAGTGCTATACAATTAGGGAAAAGCAGACGAGGTAACGGGCGACAGTCATCTTGCTTATGGGTTAAGGGTTATTGCAGGGTTTCATGGTGGACTCTCTTTCACATTATTTTATTTCCCACCTTATCTAACCCATATCACGTGTAGATGGTTCCGGGCATCTGCCAGCGTCGCGGCGAGCTGTAACTCAAGGAAATAATCCAGCAAAGGGAAAAGTTAAACGCAATTGGCGTTTTCTCTGGCCGCAACTTGTTCCATGAGAGTACAGACCAGCTGAGTAACAGCCGCATCCCCCTCCTGGTCCCAGGATCAGCCTAAACAAAGAAGGTTGAACTAACAAAAGCAACAGCTATGGGCGTGACGGTTGAATAGATGGTGACAACTGAACGCATCTCGAGTTAACTGTGCGGGTGCGGAATCTATGAGAAAACTGTCCTTCACATTACAAGAGAGGCCGATAACTACCGCCATCTAAAAGGAGTGAACAAGGCAGCATAATGCTGACCGATGAACAGCTGCAAAGGCTCAACATTGATCTGGCGGCGCTTTAGGAATGTGTGAGGAGTGGTGGCGTGGGTGGGGAGGGGGGGGGGGGGTATGCCACTTGCTTTCGGGGGGGGGCCCGGGCCCCCCCGGGCCCCCCCCTGGGTACGTGCCCGCACGAGTCTGTTGTAACAAGTGTAGACAGTATACCATTTATCAGTGTTCTTGGTGCACACCTTTTCTTCTTCTCTTCTTGCTAGTTCCAATAAACACTGTGCATGGTGTAGACAGGTCTCTGACTTCAATTATTCTTAAAGGGCCTAAACACTTCAGAGTACAGTAGCGTTCAATATGAGCTGCAACACACTACCAATAGTCAGCACCAATGTATGAAAAATTGGTTCAATAAATACCAGTAACCAGAACAGTGTTTAGTCCTCCAATTTTTCATATTTCAATGCTGTCATGCAGCCTTGGGGCCCCTTTCTACCTCGGGCACCGTGTTGCAGCTCATATGGAACGTGACTGTACCTCTATATGTACTGGCCGCAACGTTATCTAGGCAACTATACTGCTCCATATTTTGTCATCAATCGCAACTTGATAGGACTAAAAAAATGTGTGCTATATTGTTGCACATACAGTCTAGCGACTCCTGACACCGACAAAGCGGTCATCGTCAGCTGCCACCCCCCCCCTCCCCAATCCCAGCCATGCAAGTGGAAATTGTGGGTCCATCCCACCGATGGCAAGTTCCCTATACTACCACTTTTATTTCCCCTTTTCATTATTATTTCTACATTGCAATTTATAAAGAAATCAAAGCCAACTTCCCACATCCTTCATCACCAATTACTAACGAAAAATCGAGCTTCTCGGTTATCTCAACTGCTATAAAAGAATTACAGCTGCACCTACTTATTGACGAATGTATCAACATACAGTACTAATAATAATATTTGGGGTTTTACGTGCCAAAACCACTTTCTGATTATGAGGCACGCCGTAGTGGAGGACTCCGGAAATTTTGACCACCTGGGGTTCTTTAACGTGCACGTAAATCTAAGCACACAGGTGTTTTCGCATTTCGCCTCCATCGAAATGCGGCCGCCGTGGCCGGGATTCGATCCCGCGACCTCGTGCTCAGCAGCCCAACACCATAGCCACTGAGCAACCACGGCGGGTCAACATACAGTACTGCCACCACTGAAACGCTTCTTCTACAAGGAGAGTATTCAGCTGGGCTCTGCTCTCATGTTTTCCACTGGGTATGCTGTGCCCTATTGCGGCTCGAGGTGGCGTCTGGGCCAGGAATCCAGCAAGGCCAATGGCAAGTACGTCCAGTAGTAGGAATGAAGGAAAAAGGGTTTATTCTAAATTATTTACACTGGCTCCAGATACGGAAGCCCGCTCCATATAGGAGCATATTAAACGTCTCGAGTTCACATCAGGGCACGTCAACACCAACTCTCACTACGCCAAGGTCTCCGCTATTAATGCTGTTGTCTTCCCTACAAGACTAGACTGCGGAATCTGATGATTGTATCGCGGCCAATCACAATCGTTGAATGGGCACAAAATTCCTCCCATGATATCGCACCGTTTCGCTAAACTCCACCTCCTATGTTGCATCTTCGCCCCTGTATATGGCACAAGCACACAGCAATCTGGGAATACAGAGTCGAAGCCATTCCCACGGTAGCATTCCATGTTGGCCCGTTTCAACAATTAGTTCAGGTTGTCAGTTTTAGAAAGAGGGATCTATTGTTGACCTGTCAACAGTCAGCTTCAACTTCTAGATAGGCTTTGAAGAATGGGGGGTTTCCTTGTGGTAAACGTCTAAGGAACATTCATCACCGTATTGAGTAAAGATGATGATGATGTATGGGGTTTTATGGCGCAAGGGCCAGGTATGACCAAAGAGCGCCATGTCTGTGGTGGTGGGTTCGCAGTGTAATTATGATTACTATGAAATTGGTGTGACGTGGCTGTAAAGGGGCCTTAAAATATACGCTCTAAAGTGTATAAAATCTGTATAATAAAATTATGGCGATGACGTATGACTTGTACTATGAACATTTAGATGCATTTAAAAAGAATGATACGATAGGTAAAATATATCTGACTATACGAAATCCTAGAGCACTACTGCCTCCTTAGAGCCCTTGAAACACAAGGGCCTGGAGGCATGTGCTATGCAAAACAATTATCGCAGCAGCATCCTCAAAAGAGAGGAAGCGCTACAAATGCATGGGACTAATAACATGTAAGACCACATCTCTTAGGAAACCTAGGACTGTGTCTGTATTAAAAAACGGTTCTGGACCGAGGAACATTACAGGATGAAGAGGAATGTGCTGCCTGTATGCTACGGAAAAATGTCTCATTCTTTCAGATTCGGCTTCCCGACACTCCAGAAGGACGTGGAGCTCGGTCAGCCTCTCCCCGCATCTACCACAGGTTGGAGGTTCACTTCCAGTAAGCAGATAATTATGGGTGCCAAATGTGTGTCCTATTCTGAGGCGACAGAATAGGACATCTGTTCGCCGAGATCTTGTTGGGGAGGGCCAAAAACCTAACTGGGGCTTTATAACGTGCAGTTTGTTATTTGTTTGCACGTCCCAAGTGCACTGCCAGTGATTTCGCAGTTTATTTCGTAGGAAAGGCCTCAGATCTGTGACAGGCACATCAGCGGTAGGGTTAACAGCTTTTAATGTGATCGACGTGGCCATCTTGTCCACGAGAATGTTACCTTCGATTCCCCTATGGCCAGGGACCCAGCATATTATGATATTCTGGTTAGATGAGTACGCTTTACACAATACCGAATACAGTTCATTGAATACGGGATTTTTATGTTTGTAGAGTGACATTAAGGCCTTCACGACACTTAGAGAGTCTGTATAGATCGCTGCTTTTGGAAGTTTTGATCTTCTTATGTGCTTCACAGCAGAGAGTAATGCGTAGGCCTCGGCCATAAAGATGCTTGTTTCCGGATGCAGTACATCGGATTCCGAGAGGGATGGGCCGACGGCTGCATAGGATACCCCGGCATTTGACTTCGGAGCATATGTGTAGAACTCTGCGCAGGAGTGTTTGTACTGAAGTTCTAGGAAATGCATTCTGATTTCGGCCTCAGGAGCGTGCTTTGTAACTTTTATAAAGGATATGTCACATTGTATCACCTGCCACTCCCAAGGAGGTAAGAGCTTGGTTAGGTGCATTAAGCGATGCTTGAGGAGTGGGATATGCATTTCATCGCTAAGCTCCTTCACACGCAGTGAGAAAGGCTGTCTTATGGAGGGACAATTACTGAAAAGTGTAGCGCACGTCATATCGGTAACGGTATCAAAACATGGATGCTCAGGATTAGAGCGTACTTTAAGGAGATATGTAAAGCTGATGTATGATCTCAGTAGGTGGAGAGACCATTCATTCGATTCGGCATATAAGCTTTCAATCGGGCTTGTTCTGAAAGCGCTCGTGGTTAAACGGATACCTAGATGGTGAACAGGGTCTAGCATCTTTAGCGCGCTCGGGGCGGCAGAGTTATATACCACGGCACCGTAATCTAATCGTGACCGGATGAGGCTCTTATAGAGATTCATTAGGCACTTCCTGTCACTACCCATGTAGTCTGGGATAGAAGTTTCATTAGGTTCATTGTTTTCAGACACTTTTCTTTAAGATGTTTAATGTGTGGGACGAAAGTGAGTCTATTGTCGAGTATAACACCTAGAAATTTGTGCTCTTTGTTTACAGGTATCTGTTGTCCACACATTTCTAAGCAAGGATCCGGAACCAGGCCTCTCTTCCTTGTAAACAAAACATAAGAACTCTTATGAGGATTGATTTTGAATCCATTTTTCTCTGCCCACCCTGACACCTTGTTCAAACCATGCTGTACCTGTCTCTCACACACTGCGAGGTTACAGGATTTGAAACCTATTTGAATGTCGTCCACATAGACGGAATACAAAATGGCCGGTGGTAAGGAAGCACGAAGTGTTGTCATCTTAACAATAAAGAGTGTGCAACTGAGCACGCCACCCTGGGGTACACCAGTTTCTTGTGTAAAAGGGCGTGACAGCACATTGCCGACTTTTACCCGGAAGGTGCGATTGGACAAGTAGCTTTTTCTTACGTTCAGCATATTACCATGAATGCTCATTTCTGACAAATCTCTCAAGATTCCGTAGTGCCAGGTTGTATCGTACGCCTTCTCCATATCGAGGAATATCGATAAGAAAAACTGTTTGTGTACAAACGCGTCACGAATATGTCCTTCAATACGTACAAGATGTTCGGTTGTGCAGCGCCCTTCTCGGAAGCCACACTGATAGGGATCAAGCATTTTGTTTTGTTCAAGGAAATGGATGAGTCGTCGATTTATCATTTTTTCAAATACCTTACACATGCAACTTGTGAGGGCTATCGGGCGGTAACTTGCCACTGAAGAAGGGTCTTTCCCTTGTTTCAAAACAGGGACCACAATGGCTTCTTTCCATGCCGTTGGAAGGTACCCTGCGTCCCAGATGGTGTTGAAAAGTGTAAGTAGTGTAACTTGCGTGTCATTGTGTAAGTTTTTGAGCATTTCATGCATGATTCTATTGGATCCCGGTGCAGAGCTCTTGCATGCGCTCAAGGCAGCTCTCAACTCTGCAATACTAAAAGGACGGTTGAACGGTTCATTCTGCTGACACTTTCTTATGAGTGGCTTGCATTCTTCTATTTGTTTGTATTTGCGAAAGGGTTTTGAATAATTGGTGGAACTCGACACGCTCTGAAAGTGCTCCCCAAGTGAGTCTGCCTGATCTTGCAGTGTGTCGCCCTGTGTATTTACCAGTGGGAGTGAATACGCTGGTCGACCTCTAATTCTATTTACCCTGTTCCAGACTTTGGCCTCATCTGTAAACGAGTTAATACTCGATAAAAAGTTCTGCCAACTTTCTCTTCTGGCCTGCCTGCGGGTTCTCCTGCCTTGTGACTTTACTTTTTTAAAGTTTACAAGATTCTCTGCAGTGGGCGAAGCGCGTAGCAAACCCCACGTTTTGTTCTGATTTCTACGTGCGATTCTACATTCATCGTTCCACCACGGGACGCGCCGTCTGCATGCCAAGCCAGTTCCTTCAGATATGCATTTAGATGCGGCATCTATTATGAACGCTGTAAAATACACCAGAGCAGCATCAGTTTCTAAAGAAGACATATCAGCCCATGAGATGCTAGTGAGAGTTCAAAATTTCTCCCAGTCGGCTGTATCTATTTTCCACCTAGGAGCTTGTGGAGGAAATTCATTTTCTTTGGATGTTCTTAGCAGTACGGGGAAGTGATCGCTCCCGCAAGGATTGCTCGTAACTTCCCATTCGAGTTCGGGCAGTATAGACGCGGAAACTATACTAAGATCTATTGATGAAAAGGTTCTGTTTGCAAGAGAGTAATATGTGGGTTCTTTCTTATTTAGAAGGCACGCTCCAGAAGAAAAAAGGAACTGTTCAACGATGCGACCTCACGCATCGATACGAGAGTCTCCCCACAAGGTTTTGTGTGCATTGAAATCGCCAAGAACAACATAAGGTTCTGGCAATTCATATATGAAGGACTGAAATTCAGGATTGTTTAGTTTGTAATGTGGGGGTATGTAAAGCGAACAAATAGTGATGAGTTTGTTTAGCAGGACAACTCGGACCACCACTGCTTCGAGGGCCGTTCGTAGCTGCAAACGTTGACACGCTATGCTTTTTTGAATTACAATGGCAACACCACCCGATGATGCGATAGCATCATTGCGATCTTTGCGAAAAGTAACGTGCTGTCGAAGAAAATTTGTGTGTTTTGGTTTTAAGTGTGTTTCCTGTAAACACAGCACTTTTGGATTGTGCTGGTGGATGAGTTCTTGTACATCATCAAGGTTTCTAAAGAGACCTCTGACGTTCCATTGAATGATTTGTGTATTCATATTGGAAGTAAATATGTGCTGTGTGTACGGAAACAGAAGTGATGCATTAGATTACAGAGCTCTTTCGAGGCCCTGTAACCGGGGTTCTGCCTTTTCTGGAGCGTTCGAGGGAGCCTCGCCGCTCCTTAGACGCTTGGTGCGCCGTGGGGATAGGTGTTGTGTCCATTGCCTCTTGTGAGGTGCCGGACACGCTCTCTTGCGAGCAAGAAGTTTTTCGGGAGAGTCTCACTTCGGAAGGCAAGACCCCTGCACCCACCAGCCCGGAGGTCGATGGGGCTCCCTGTGGAATTTGGCTGCGCCGGCTGTTGCCAGTGCTGGGAGGTGCCGGGGAGGTCGAGGCAGCCTCGGCTGCGCCTACCTTCGTGGCCGCTATCGGTCCTGCGGGATCGCTGCATGTAGCGCAGGTTGCCGCAGATAACTCTTGTGGGGCCGACAACCCAAGGGTAGCCTGGCCTGGTTGCTGGTTGGATGGAGTAGGCTTACCTACTTCCACCCTGGGGGCAGGAGCCAAAGGTGCCTGCTCGGTGCACGCGGGCTGGGTACTTGGCATTGGCCGCTGCGACGCTGCACCCCGACGCGCCGCTTCAGCATAAGGTGTGCTGTGGAATGGTGAGCACCTCTTACGGGCTTCCTTAAATGAAATATTTTCTTTGACTTTGAGGGTGATTATGTCCTTTTCTTTTTTCCAGTTCGGACAGGAGCGTGAGTAGGCTGAATGGTCTCCACTGCAGTTCACACAGTGAGGTGTGCCACTGCAGTTGTCGGAAGAGTGGCCCTGTACTCCACACTTTGCACAAGTTATTTGACCACGGCAGCTCTGCGAGCCATGGCCAAACCTCTGACATTTGAAGCACCGTCTAGGGTTGGGGATATATGGTCGCACAGTTAACCTGATATATCCTGTTTCGATGGTTTCTGGTAGTATGCTAGATGCAAATGTTACGATAAGATGCTTGGTTGGAATTTCCTTATTGTCCCGTCTAATGATAATACGCTTTATATCGGTAACATTTTGATTTTTCCACCCTTCCAGGAGTTCAGCTTCTGCCAAATCCTGAAGGTCTGCCTCTGACAGGACTCCGCGTGAGCTGTTCATTGATCGGTGTGGTGTAACAGAAACTGGTATGTTACCAAAGGTCACCAGACTGCCTAGCTTTTCATATTGATTTTTCTGTGGGATCTCAAGAAGAAGATCTCCGCTTGCCATTTTCGTCACCTTATAACCTGACCCTAAGGCTTCGGTCAAAGATATTGAAACTATGAATGGTTAAATTAGTCTGGCTTGTTTTCAGGGTTCTCACTGTGTACTACGTGGTATTTTGGGTAGGTCTCTTTAGTGCGGGTGAAACATGTGCTCAGGTCTTCGGTGTGCCCCCTCTTCTGAGGGCGACGATCAAGTAGGCGGGGAAATGCCGGTGTTCCCATAGTATTTCAGTTTCTTTTAGGCAGCAATGATGGCCACCCACCACAGAGCCCAACATGGGGACGCTGCAGCACTTAACAGGTAAGGCTGCTGGCGCCAACCGTACATTGCCACTATAACCTAATATATTATACCCAAGGGAGGGCACATACACAATGTTAACCCTAGCCGCCTAGGAAAGTTAGGAAGCGATGGAAGAAAAGAGATGAAAGGACAGTAAAAGAAAGAAGATAGGAAAGAAAAAGGTTGAAGAGGTGGACAGGAAAAGGCGACTGCCGATTTCCCCCGGGTGGGTCAGTCCGGGGGTGCCGTCTATGTGAAGCCGAGGCCGAAGAGGTGTGTTGCCTCCGCCGGGGAGCCTTAAAGGTCCAAACACCCAGCATCAGCTCAACCCCCAGAATCCCCTTTTCCCCAGACACGGCTAAGCCGCGCACGGCTACATGCAGGAGGGTCCAACCCTCGTGTGCTCGGGTCCGTGGTGTCGCAACACACCAAACGCGTGCTGACGCAGACGCCCCTGCGGGGATTGAGTAAAGAGTTGCATTCAAGTGTGGCAAATGCCCAAAGATCCATATCCAGAAACACAACTTGGAATGAGACAGGGTAATTCAAGTCTTGCACGTTACCCAATGTCACATACCCATGACCCAAGCTAGCCTGGCGGTTAGTTTCGAACCCGGTTCTATCAGAACAGTAGCCTGATTCTTTATTCATTAGATCATGAACTACCAGCGGCACAAGCTGATGAAAAAACAGTTAGAGACAGACAGGCCCCGCAAAGTGCTTGAAGTGTTCTAAGAATGCTAATCGCATTAAATAGATGTGCGTAAATACTTTAGAAAATGACGACTCACTTTGGCTCACTGTGTGTATTCACTAGGCAGGTGGACAGCAGCTGCTTGATCACACGGAGCACCACACCACGCACCTGGATAAGAATGTCCATCACATGCATTAGTAGCAACACAGGCTAGTGCACCTAGGTGTCTCACTCATAATAAGCGATCACTGCAGGTCACAAATTTACCTAAAACCATAATCAGTAGAAAATTATGTCCTCAAGTAATCATTCTAAGGTATCAGGCCGCAGGTTCCTGAAACTCCTTTGACACATAATAGAAGCACAATCATCATTTCATCTGCTGCTAGTTCCTTTGAATTTACCTCAGGCAGTGGCCACAATACCAATTAAGTGTCACCATAACCCTGACATATCCATCTGGTTCTCCACCGACCGTTTCCAATAGTATGGTCCATTACGTGATCCACCAGGCTGTCCCAACACACATAGCCAAGTCCCACTTTTGAAGATGGTCTCCAGCTGCCTTGGTGATGAAGCCTTCCGCTTCAGACAAAACTATGATGATGGTGGCACAGCCTCCACTTATGACAACATACTCAATTAAGACCGGTCCTGACATGACAAGCCAGCAGCTGTAGAGGTAATTGGACAGGTAGAGATGTCAAAGTACAACAGCTCGATAACATCACATTTGATGTGTCATGAATTTAAGAGCAAGGTGACAAATGCTCATGCCAACAAGGTTTCAATGAAGCACCACCAATGCCCTGCCCCCTTGAACAACTTTCTCAACTGACAAAAATGTTGTTCAAGCTTGAAAATAAGAAAGGCAGGTTTAAGCTTGAAAAGAACTCATAGTTGTGGCCGAAATTCTGAATCTATTTTTGTTGGTCACGCACAATGTAAGGCCGATAATGCTAGCAACTTTGACTATTTCATCTCACGTGTGACTGCAACAGCTGTATCGAGAATTTCTGGACTCGACAACTTCATTTGCCAGCACCTAAAGGTGTGAAACTTGAACATGTTACGAACAGAAGTACTCCTGTTTGACCAGTCTCTCAGGTACCAACCACTCTTCCAAGAAGCTGTGCTGGGATGCCACTGGAAATGGTTGATGGTTCAGCATTGACAGCTCCTTTCCTTCTTTGGATGTGATTTCAACTTCCACGCTTCCCATCAAAGTTCCTCATTATGTGCTGTCTGTAGGTTGCGCTTTATTGCACTTTTCTTGGTTTAGCTACTGTATTTACCAGAATCTAACACGCACCCTTCTTCAGAGGAAATAGGCCGGAAATTGTCTGCAAACACAAAACCAAATGCAGTACAACCTTCTTGATAAATTCCTGCTACGTACGTTTTCCCAGTGCCAACGTTCGCAATCGAGAGCATAAAAAATGATCCAAAAGAGTTATCCTCATTTTTCAGCGGTGTCGAACGTTCACTATGTCACCATACCGCGACTGTATGAAATGTTTTCCAGCTGCTAGATCCCATGTAAACAAGAGAGGGAGAATAACATTTTAATGAGTGAAAAGGAAAGGGGTGTTGGGAGCGGGTGGGTGGGTCTCTATGCCGAGACTCCATGGGCCAGAGCTACTCGCCGGGCCTGGTGGAGGAGACTCTCTGGGTCTCCAGGTCAGCATTGGTGAGGATGGTTTCCCACTGCTCCCTATTGGTGATTTTGGATCCCAACAGGGGGGAATTCAATTTTGGGGGCCTGCTCGTGCATTCCCACGTTACATGGGCAAGAGTTGGCTTCCCCCCACACCACGGGCAGTGGCCGGGATAGGCCGTAGGCCAGATGGCATGCCACAGTCCGAGGTGCAGGTAGGTGTTTGTTTGAATGAATCTGCTCCACTCAGACTCGGGTGGGACCCCGCATATGTTCTGCGTTCCAGATGCGGGTGCTCAAGGATGTTGCGTGGAGACGTCAAAGGATCCGATCGGGGTGTCTCAGGCTGCACTCTCACTCAGCAAGCCAATTCTCGAGCTAGAGCTCTGCCCTTTCATTGTCCTCAACCCCAGATGACACTGTGCGTTTCCTGAAGCGTGTGACCTAGTATGCGTAGGGCACAGGCCGGTACATCTGCCATGCATGAACAGGTGACAAGCCACCTGTCAGTCCGTGAGGATCACAGATGGCTGGCTGGCTGCGTCTTTAGTCATAATTGCCATTGCGACTGCGGCTGTATCCGCCGTGGCTATGGATTTAGTCCTAATTGTGGCAGCAATGTGGAATTTTGGTTCGTCTGTCGGGCTTGTGGCCATTATTATATAGCCACCTGGGCCCGGAGCTGCATCCGAGTACAGTGCATCAGCAGAATTTCCAAATCTTTTTTTAAGTTGGTGTGCCCGAGCCTTGTGGCAGCCCTAGTAGTAAAAGAGGCTCACGTTTTTGGGAATTGGGACATTATGAGGTTTCCGCGCATCGTTCGAGGTAGAGCCACTAAGTCTTCCTCACAGTAGTGTGGTCATACGGGGTAGCCCAATGTCTCTAGCCGCTTTCTACTTGTTGGAGATAAGTTTAGGCGCTCTCTTAGCGATATGAATACCGCTGCTTTTAGTTCTCGAAAGGTGTTGTATACTCCCAATGCATTTAGTTTCACCTTGGAGGTGCCCATAGGGAGTCCGATGATGGCTTTGTAGGCCGTTCGTACAAGGGCATCTGTCTGCTCCAGTTCCGTTTTACACAACTCCTGGTAAGGGGGGCTGTATGTAAGGCGGCTGATGACAAAGTTGTGAACAAGTCTGAAAGTTTCGACTTCGCTAAAGCTGCTACGATGCTTCGTCAATCTTCGTATAAGTCTAGAGATTTGTTTGACTGTCGTTCGGAGCGTTCTGATTGTTTTATCTGTGCGTCTGTTACTTTGAAGCCGAATACCAAGTACGTGCATTGTTTGTGCCTCTCTGAGCTCTTCTCCATCAAGCCGGAGCGAGAATGGTGGTTTGCAGTACTCTCTGCCGTGAATTCTGATAAATTCAGATTTCTTCGGCGCACAAGCTATTACGCCCTTTACTACAAAAAGGTGTACTGTTTGTATCGCCTCCTGCAGCACGCTTTTTTTGTGCCCCAGGGATCCTTCTGTTACCCAAAGCATGATGTCATCTGCATAAAGGGCAAATTTCAGGTTCAGTATTTGTTCCAGTTGTTTAGCTAGCCTGTTCATGTCCACATTGAAGAGCAAAGGGAATAGTATTGATCCTTGCGGACTTCCACGATTGGGCATCCCAAGAGTTTCAGATCGGACTTCTCCTAGCCCTATTGTGGCTTTTCGGCCCGTTGGGAAGGAGCAAATGTAGTTGTAGGTTTTTTCTCCACATGCCGTATTGCTTAGTTCTTGTAGAATTAGGTTGTGTGCCATGGTATCAAAGGCACTTTTCAAATCTAGTGCCACCACTACGTGTTCGGCGCTTGTTGGGATGTTGTTGATCACCTCGTCATGCAGTCTTAGGAATATGGCTTGTGTGAATAAATTCTGCCTAAAACCGTACATGCTCTCAGATAGGTACAGTGGAACCCCGTTCATACGTTTTTCACCGGACCGGGGGAAAAAAACGTAACAGCCGGGAAAACGCAACAGTGAGGAAAGCTCCGAAAATGAATGAAAAAAAGGGCAGCTTCAACTATAGACAATTTATTTCCACAGAGTGCGCTTAGGACTTAAAAAAGCCTAGAATGATGGCTTGCCGTTTCTTTCGCTCGGTAGAAATCGCCACACGTTTCTCAATAGCCTGGAAGGCCGAATTGCTGTCAGCGTCGCTGTGAGGTGCGACGTATCTGCAGAGGAGGTCCAGAGCCGCGACGGCTTCTCCAAAGCTAGGATTTGGCCACTGCCCGGCATCATGCGGCTCGTGCTCCTCGTCGTCACCGCGCCACGGCAATGGCAACGGACGAAGGAATATCCGCGGGAAATTTTGCCCTCTTTGGCGTAATCATGCTAACCCGCTAACGACTGTTTAGTATTGCTGCGGAGCGCGCGCGTCCGAGCAGCCCGGTTGCGCGCGGCGCGGCGTGGGAGAAATGTAAACAAGAGAGGAGAGCTGTCCCGGTAGGCGGAGCAACGCCACGAGCAACGCCAACTTCCGGTTTCACTTTTGCTTCACAAAGAGTGACGCGAGGGCCTCTCCCGAGTTTCCTTCCTCCGTGAGTCGACCCGTCCAACAACCATGCGGTGACCCTAATCACAGTGATGATAGTGAGAGCATTTTTCACGAATGGCCACTTAGTGCGGCCTCTCGAACTGGCGTGCGGCTTTTTGCAGCCAGTTCCATAGCCAAGCCCGGCCAAGCCCAGCCAAAACTCGTCAAAAGCCAAAATGGCGGTTGGAGCGCGTTGCCTACTTCAGCCCAGGCGGGTTCGGGGTGCTAAGTTGCGACGTATCATGCGGGAACGTTTTCACAGCTACGACGTAACAGCGGGGTTCCTTATACATTGAATCCTATGGAAGCTATGCCGGGACCGGATGAAAACGACGTAGCAGCCGGGAAAACGCAGCAGTGAGGAACGTAACAGCGGGGTTCTACTGTAGTCATTTTCTTCTAGGTGGTTAGTTAATCTAGTTAGTATGACCATTTCAAATAGTTTTCCTAGACATGAAGTCTAGGAAGTCTGGATGCAGTTTCAACAGGAAGGGTAGAAAATTTCGCTAAAATGACTCATTATAACAGAAAGATTGTTATGAGTGGGTTCGCCTGTACAGAGACTCGCATTACATTCATGTAGATATGGCCCATGCGGTGTTCACGCACAGTCGTAGGAAAGGACACTCACACCAGCATCTGACGTGGCATCCATCAGCCCAAGGCGCACTGTGGCCGCAACGCAAGCAGCCAGTCCAGCACCGGTCAGGACCTGTCCAGTGGGGCCCCCCTCGGCTGCCAGCAGCCGATCAGCCAGTGCCTCGACCAGCGGCACCACACACTGGGGGTCACGACGATGCAGCAGCCCCAGCAGCCCACCCACAGCCACGCATGCGCAGCCACGAACCAGCATTCCGCTCGATGCCTGCAACAATGGCACACAACCAAGAGGACCACGCATAAGAATAATTACAAACCCGCACAAAGAAAATAAGACTAAGACAAGGTCAGAGGTGAAGCAGGATATACAGTAAAACCCCATTAACCCTTTATTGACGATTGTTGCCTACAGGCAACATACCAGAAAAAAAAATTTAAATCTGCTTACTGAATTGTGGTATTGAGTGCGAAGTTTCTGGCTAAACATCTTTCGCAAACACTGAAGGACAGGCAGCAAGCATCATCTGTTGGTTTAGAGCAGGAACACAGGACGGGGAATAAATTCAGCTTGTGACTTGTTTTTTGAAAGCACAACTAGAGGAGACCGATGCAAGATCTCTGCCCACAGTGGTGTCACACATGTGATATAAAGCAAATGAGATGTACACCTATGGTTCACCTATGACAAAATCTGACAGTACCAATTTCAAACAAGCCATAGGTGGCTTGGGGTGAAATCCACTTCCGGTTTTCTGCCTGGAGTTTCCTGCCTATTGCTAAAAAGATTCTACAAATTTCTTTTTTTTTTTCATTAATTATCCTTATTCTCTATGTGTTTCGCACATTTTGAAATTAAACATTTTTTTCGGATATTTGTATGTGCTGGTCGCTAGAAGTTAACTCATTTGTATAAACCTGGGAAAATCTTGAGATAGGCATAGTTTCAAGATAAGCGAATTCATGAAAATATAATTCCCTAGCTGCAGATAGACCTCACAGAGCATGTTGAAATAAGTGCCAGTACCTGCTAAATTTCTCACAAAAGCTCAATATACTAGGAGCAGCATTTTTGGTAGATTACTTTTGTGATATATATTGTGCAACTCGCCATTTGACACATCGAGCACCCACCTACGGGCAACAGCGATCACAGCACAGAGCCAAGCAAATAATGTAGCATATGTGCAACGTGTCCAAAGCTTAGTCACGCGAAATATCGTGGAAGTGCTCACATCCCAAAAAATAATCAAACAGGAATTACGCTCCAAGGCCGCGAATTTGTTAGTATGCCATCCTCGCTTGGTTATGTGCTGCTCTTTGATTGACTGCTCTCGGCTGGCTCATCCCATTAATATCGTGGGTAGGGTGTTGCTATGGCCACTAATGCAGCACAACAAGAAACGGCATCAAAAAAGGCATCACTGCAGAGGTCACGTGCACCTTCTCGTGTTTATCACACTTCGTCAGGGGTCAGAGCAATACTTTGCCCATATTATCAATGAGATCCCAGCCAGCTATGAACAGTGGAGGATCAGAGTGGCATAGAGTCAAGCGGAATTTGCTACAAACTCACGTTTATCACTTTTCGGCGATTGCACAACTGCGCACAAAGTACGGAGACCTTTGGGTGGTGACACTTTTTCTCAACATTTTCACAGCTGAAATTTCGAGATATCCGGAGCACAGCGCAAAAACATTTCAAGAGGTGAAAAATACATGGAGCTGACAGAACCAGGTAAAAATTTTGACTTACCCGATGTTTCGAGCTATCAGAGTTTGAGTTAAGGAGGGTTTACTGTACAGGACAAGTGCTGGACAAATGCCTTTTTTGTAGGGGCGTCCAAATACCAAATAATAGATTTTTAATCAAATCAAGAAAAAAGAAAGGTGTACCGTATTTACTTGAATCTAATGCGCACTTGTTTTCCGATAAAATGGGTTCAAAAATTGTGTGCGCGTTAGAATTGAGTACGACCTTAAATCTGCGTTAACATATCGCCATCGGCATTTCAGAATGGCTGCATTGTACGCGCTTTGAGCCTGGCTGCCGTAGTTTTCTCCATGTGCTGTAGTATGTGTGCTTAGGCAATGCTTCCTTTGGCTTAGGTTAGTGCAACGTCTGTCTTCCCGTTTTTTGCATTTGCTCTATCAGCATGGAAGTGCCGACTGCAAAGCCATGCCGAGTTCATCACAATGCCCCAATTAAAAGGAAAGCGATAACGTATGCAAAGACGGACGGAAATCGGGCCGCATCACGGGCATTCGGAGTTCCCAAAACTCGAGTGCAGGACTGGCGCAAACAGGAGAGGCACTGTTGACTGGCGGCTGCTACGTACAGCATGGCCGCTTGACCCCCATCTTGAAATCGATCTGCAGCGGAGACAAGAGTCTAAGCATCTAGGCGCACCACGCTGTGTTCCCCATCGCATAGTTCGCATTGAAGCAAGAGGCAGCACAAAGGTCAAGTCCCTCGCTCCTGCTACCACACTTCCTCACTCCAGCAGTTAAAAAGTTTCAACGGTCCATGGTCATTAAATGAGACGTGCTCATGCTTGTGTGCACGTGACATCATGCTTGCTAATTTAGTTAGTAAGCAAATGTTTAAAAGTTTATACGGCTGATAAAACTACTAGCCTTACTTTTCGTATAGCTGTCTACTAATTTGCTATTGTAATCAATGCTCCACCTTTTGCCTTGATACTGCTACTTTTTTATTTATCGCAACTTCAGCGCATTGCGAGTAAATCTTTTTTTTTTTTTTTAATGAGAGAAAGTTGTATTTCTGTATGAAAGAATTATACCCCTGTCACACGGACGCAACTAAAGTCCTTTTAACTCCCTTCAACCAAGGACGCCTTTATCTCGAGGGAGATGCACGCCGTGTCACATGGCAGACCATTAGCAAAGGAAGTTTAAGGAAGTTCCTAGCGAAAGGAGATGGAAGATCTCCCTTGCTGACTGAAGGGAGTACTCTTGTTCCCAGCTTGCTTGAATTTCGAGTAAAGAAATCACCGTCATTTTTATTAATTTCACTTTTACCAGCAATTATAACTGTTTTTATTGCTTATAATATAGTATTTGAACACTGACAAAGATATTTGAGTTGAACAGCTACATTCGACTCTCGAACCGGGCGTTCTCGGAATGGCTGCTGCGTTTGCCCTGACTGCGCCATTTTTTGTTGTTTTGGTCAACGCGATCGCAGGTCTCGCGCATGCGGAATGAGTCATTCACGTCTTTCCCAAGACTTTCTAGCAATAGATAACATGTTTCTTTCATGACTGCGTACGAGGTGAGCAGCACCTAATGGGCCCCCAGCGACAGCTTTCAAAAGCTCGCTTATGGGCCGTGTGACACGGAGCTAACTCCTTTGAGGTGAAACTCCCTTTCGGTCCTTTAAGGGAAAGAAGCTTGAAGGAGATCCGAGTTGTCCGTGTGACACGGGTATTAGACGCGCGGTACTGTAAAGGACTTTCCTTTAGGTCACGGCAAACGGATGCGCGTTACAACCGAAGGTGTGTTAGAATCGAGTAAATACAGTAAATCCCATATGCTGTGGATTGTTATGCAAAGCAATTTGCGGGTAGCTGGCTATGCCGTCGACTCTGTGGCAGCTTGCCTCAACTGGCTCCTCGAGTCTCTTGATGTGTTTGAGCAGGCGCACACTGTGGAGCTCAAACATGCTGAGAAGCCTGAGAGGGTGTGGGCTGGCCTAGCTGCCCAATCATTGGAAACACGTCCCTCTTCCTATGCACCCACTAGTACACCGAGTTGTGTATACCCCAAAGGAACGCAAAGTTCGAGCTGACACACTTCTCAAGCTGTGGTCAACTCTCGTGGAAAACTTCATCGCAGTTCACACAGAGGCAACCGCTGCCCAGAGTTCCACTGCCAAGGTGCTTGGATCTTTTTGCGCATGCCACCTGGCTCGAGCACAGGTGGCATGCACGAGGCGAGAGTCAAATGACGAAGCTCAAATGACAAGTTAGTAGACATTACGGCCTAGGACGTTAAATAGATAGAAACACTGAAGACTTGCAAGACCCTGCAGAATCACAATACAAATTCCAGGGAGCTGTTTCTTTCAAGAACTTACAATAAGAAATTCAGCTGCCCGTGATTAAATCACAAACTTTGAAATGTTGCCCCTATATGATTGGTCCATTTGAAACCTTCCAGCATATAACCCATTTGGGGACTTGGTAAAGAAATTTTACAAATGCAGAGATTCGTCTGCACACATTTTACTTTGGGAGAATATTGACCATAATACTTCTGCCATTTTCACTAGATGTGATATTGTTGGAGTTCGCAGTTCCTAAAAGGCAAAATGTTAAATCCTGCAGTGTTTCCAAAACAGAGTTATAATGTTCCAGCTAGCTTGCATACATAAGTTGCTGCTAAAGCCTGTAATTTTTCCACACAATTTAAACTTTGTGCACACATTATCTATAACCTGTTAATAATTTTAAACAAATATAAATAATATGCCTCTTGTAGTTCATTGAGGACACTGTAGAAATCTACCACCAACCTCATATAAAGGATAAATAAGCGAGAAAACAAGAGAGCACAGCAATTATTTCCAAAACTTCTAATCTTCTATAATCAGAGCTCATCCTTTCCATCTCGTCTCCATCCATGTCTTTTTGTACTGCCACTTTTCCAAATATGTACTAAAACACCTAATTCGCCACGTGAATCAATTTTTAATCTGGCCAGGAAAGTTAGTTTTGTCATACATTGCACTGAACATGATTTCCATAAATTTCCAGTAAAAAACTTTATTTAAAGTACTTATCTCGGTATATTGGGAAGCACAGCTGATAATGGCACTTTCAAATACTTTATTTTTTTAGCAAAGGCAGCATTCATTTCACATGCACTTAACTTTGCACAAAGGTTTGCCATGGCCTTCATAGTCTTCCTCCCTTTGTCGCTAAATTTACTCTCACAGCTATTTGTTGCTCTGCCAGGTAAACGGGTTAAATTCTGCTTGCTTGTAAAACACTCATAACATTCTGAAGCAGTTGCATACACAATTTATTGGAAAACCTGTAATAAACCCACTCACTTTGAAGTTTGTCTACACACCACCCATTACCTGGCCCTTACTTTCACCAAATATAAACAAGGTATATCCTTTGACTCATCAATGACAGCAGGCAAACGTCGCATCATGCACAGGAATGCCATCAAAACAAGGGTTTGTGAGTATTTTGTAACGCTCCTAATTAAACCAGCTAACTTCGAAATTTTACGACACATTGCACTTAAGATGCCCCTCATTTCTGTTAAATATAAAATTTAAGTAATACAGAGTTCTAGCCGGACATTTGGGAAATGTTGCCATAGTGGAAACATTACATTTTGAAACACTTCTTTCAGAAACATTTTGCAAAAGCTGCATTTGATCGACACACATTTAGCTTCACAAACAGATTTTCCACAGAAATATGACTATTGTTGCTAAGTTTATGGTGGAATTTGTTGTATTGCAATGGCTGCTTGCAAAATGTTGAGCTGCTTCTAAGAGTTCATTACACAGGGTCCTGTCCCTACAATCATGCACCACTATTTAAAGGTATGCAAATGCCACATAGCTGGACAGAACCAAGGCAACGTTATTTACCATCGCTTGAGATACTCAGATTATTTTTTGTATTCTGCATAATTACATAATTTATAATAATTATTTATTCAACTTCCACAATAAAATAATTGGATTAAAAGTATAAATGAGAGAATTGTAGAGTAACATGAAAAACTCCCGATACAGCTTTCTGCTGCTCAACACGTTCTAGATAAAAGTATTTTTCCGAGCGTAAAAGTAGCCCACGAATATTCACAAAACTGCCGTGCGACTGTCCACTCGAAGCCCTTTGCGTGTATTCACAGGCTTCTTTCACACTCGGAAAAAACACTTTTATGTAGCACGTATTGAGCAGCAGAAAGCTGTATTGGGAGTTTTTCATGTTGCTCTATGGTTCTCTCACTGACACTTCTCAACGAATCATAATACAGTAGAACCTCATTAATACGTTCCTATTACATACACTTTCCCAGCACCAACATGCGCAATCGAGAACTAAAAAAATGACCTTATAGAGTTGCATTCATATTTTATCAGTTCCTATGCTCCAAGAAAACATGATTTTTTGGCACCAATGTTCATTACATTGCCAAATTGCTATCGCATGATACGTTTTCCGATCACTAGATACCGTGTAAACAAGAAAATTTGCGAGGCGCGTGCCGTCGAGAACAGTATATAGCTGCCTGATGCAGCAGCTTCACCGCAATACTTTCTCGCTTGTCTCACCTGAAAACGCCCATGCACACTCAGTTTCTCATTTCTGTAACAGCAAATCTTCTCCGGCATCGTTGCATGCAGCATTCACAGCTATCACGGCCAATCCTATTGCAATAAGTATGTCTGCCTATCTGTTTCACAGCGCATGGTGCCGTTGGAAGTGTACAGCAAGCTTTTAATAGGCGGTAACCGAAATGCGCCGTTGTTCCCTGCTGCAGACTGCGATCCTGTACATTTTTCCAGCCGCTAGATCCCATTCGAATAAGAAAATGCGGATGGCATACATGATTGAGATCAGTATATAGCCACCCATCTCATGTGAAAATGATGGCGTGCACAGTTTCTCATAGCGGTACCAGCAGATCTCTGCCCCAATCGTCTCACGCTGCATTCACAGTTATTGTCACCAAACCTATTGCGATAGGCACCTTCACCTATCTGTTTTACAGGTGCGTAGTGCCACTGGTAGCGTACTGCAAGCATTTAGCAGGCGATAATCCAGACGCACTGCCGTTCCCTGCTGCAGGTGGCACGATGTGGGCATCACGTTTTGCTTCGGCGGCATCTGGCATCACCCACCAGCTCGATTTCGTTACGGTTTTCCATCGCACTATTACAATACCACGCAATAGGAGAACAACGAAATGCGTCTCATGCCGCAACGATCCATGCAATGTTTCACATTACGAACATATCAACAATAGTTGAGTCGGCCAAATTTTTTTAGTTACTTCGGATCATACGTTTTCCTGGTTAGTACGTTTTGTCTAGCGCCTTTTTTTTTCCAACACACCTGAACAAGGTCCTACTGTACATGGAGTACTAAGGACAAGCTACAGAAATTTAAATACTTGGTTATATCAAGGTTTAACTGTACATTGATCCTATGGAATTGGTGGCAGTGTCGCAGGGACGTCGGTATAATTGAGCAGGCCCACAAAACCAGTTGGTGACAGCAGCCGTGGCAAGCTGTGAGGGCCTCACCATGCATGTTTACTTCAAGTACAGTGCCAAGTTAAAATATAGATTGAGTTGTGTTTGCACACCCCGACTGCTCTATCCCTTTCTAGGCATGTTGTTACCATCAGTCACAGGCACCTTACATTCTATGCGATGTTCATAAATTTCTCTGTTATATACTGACACGCATACTTTTTATAACTCTCTTATACTCACTTATAAATCTCAGTCATGCATTAGTATGTGAATTATACATGCATTTATCATGTCCTTGTGCATCTCCAGTAAGCCGGAATCATGCGATAGTTCCTTTGACATTGGAAGCTGAGGGGATGAGTAAGGGAGCAGCACAAAGGAGGATAGGTTGGCAGTACTTATCCTGGTCAGCAAAAACAAGTTGTCACATATAAAAGGGAGAATAAAATAAAATTATAAACGAAGTAAGGTTTCAAGAAGACGATGAGGATGGCGTTAAGGATGACGTGGATTAACCGAAGACTAAAGAAGATAAAGAAGTACTCAGTGAGGTGATGAGAGAAGATTGGTGGAAAAGAAGAAGTATCTGTTGAGATGGAAAGCGATGATTGGTGGAGAAGAGAAGAAGATGAAGAGAAGGATTACGTGGACTAACGTCAAGGCTATAAAAGGGCAAGGAAGGGCGAGGCACAGGGGGAAGAACAAAGCAGCGGAGGCTCGGCGGGTCAGGGACGGTTCGGCCGGAAGAGAGCGACGCCGGCTACTGCTCTGGTGAGCTCGCGTTCTACGGCTTCGCACTGCAGATTTCCTGCCGTTCCTGAGCCTGTTCTGGGGAGTTCATGGAGGACACTACCACCTGCTACGGCCAGAAGGGTCTCCAACGCTGTTGCCACTCATCCGGGTGGTGCCCCAATGCCAACATCATCGGCAACACCTCCACGGGTGTTTGGACCGAGAGCGTGTACGACGCAGCCAACAACGCCGCCAGCAACGCCAGCTCTAGAACGTCGAACGCCACTTCGACGCCGGCTACGGGACCCATACCACACCACATCCGCACCGAACCAAACATGAGCACGAACGCCAACCACTAACAGGAAAACGCTAGTAGCAGTGTTGCCGGGTGGTGTGTACTGATAGCCTTTGTATTTTGTGTTAGTTTTGTTTGGTTTGTGTGCTAGTGTTTGTGTAGCGTAGGTTGTATTAAAGGTGCATCTGTGTGGGTACACCTGTCGCCTAGTCCATTCTTTCAGTCAGAGTGTTCTCCGGAGGAGATCCGTGACACAAGTATGGAGGGTCTTTAGTTAACATTATGTTGTAGCCCAAGAAGCATCTGAAGTTTGTATTCTTTATGCTATTAATATCAACTGTTTGTCAGCACATACAACAATTATTGAGTTTTCAATGAGCTGCAATTTAAATAATTTTGTCCTCATTTGCTCCATAAAATCTTTCTTGAAATGAAAACAAGTTCACAAGGTCTTTTATTTTGGAGGAAATTTTGACGCATTATGTTCTATAGGGCATCAATAGAGAACAGAAAAATCTTCATTGTGGCGAAAATTTTTGTTGAAATGGACTTCATGGTGTCACTATGCGACTGTATTTGCATGTGTCCTGCGACATGCAAAGGTTGCTGTTGAGTGGTAAAAAACACTCCACCGGGGAGCCGATAAAATGCGCCACTGCGCCATTTGTCATGATTATGTGAAAACCAGTGACATGCATCAAATGTAGCAGTGGCCCCTTGTGCCAAAGGCAACCAAAACTGTACTTACGAGTGCCTTGGTGACAAAAGAACAAGTCAGCATCTCAGTGTCATTGAAGTGCATTTTTATCATAACACTGATCTTGGCAATTCCTAGCTACAACAATAAACACAATGGCAGCCTAACATTGGCAGGCCATTGTGGTACACACATACACATGGCACCATGTGACAGTGGTCGCTGGAGGTTGGTGCAGCTTGCACAAAAGTACTTCGCTCTCAATAGCAGCTTTACTAGTGCGCGATTATCCTGTCATTATTCGTCAACTTTCTTGCAGGAATTTTTTCACAATTGCTTATTGACAAGACGCTATTCAACATTTCTGTTCTAAGAACCTGTGAAGCATCTTTTCTTAACGGAAATTTAATACGTCAACTTAATAAAATCTGCAACTTACTGAAGTCCTTTGCTGAAAATGTAACATGATATACTGAGGCTGCACAGTATAAGAACACAGATCAAGCTAAAATTGCAATTCCATAGTGGGTATTTTATTCCTGCCAACCACACACCTGCAAAAGTGGTGAAAGAAGGAATTAATCACCTTGAGCAGCCACTGGAAATCGTGGGTGCCCCCTCTCTCTGGGAGCTCCTGACGGGCGGGTGATAGCCCACAGCACTCCAGCACCAGGTCCAGCAGGGCATGCACCCATGCAGTGTGAGCGCGTGCTGCGTGTCGCCGTGCAGCAGTGTCCAGACCCTGCAGGTGCTCGGTGGTGGCCTCCAGCAGGGCGCAAAGGGCCAGGAGGGCGTTGCCCTGCTGCGATGCACGGCCTCTGCGTAGAGCACGGACACAGTGGAACGCCTTTATAGCAAAGTGCTTGGGGCCTCCGAAAACATTCATTATACAGGTCACTTTGTTGTAAAGGTCATGCACTGCACAGCGGACAGTAGAACGGGGACAGAATTATTTCTATGTTAAACAGGTCATTTCATTGTAGAGGCACTCGACTGTATGGCTTGCTTCAACAAGTGCCCCTTCCCTATCCTGCGTGATTCATATTTAGCATGCAACTAGCATAGCAATGCAGGCTTATTGGTACACCATCTTCAAAATACTAGTGTAGCGAAAACAAGACGAGGAAGCAACAAGAGCGCATGAGCACACGGGAGCAGCATTAACTTCAAATAGTCTATTTCCTGGAACATGCATATTTTAAAGAAATACACTGGCTACAGTGATCAAAAAGATGTACACACATTTAAGAGGTTTCATAATACATTAAATGAAGAAATGAGAAAGAGTAGAGATGCATAATCAACACCACATAGAACAAGTTAAAGGCCTCAGCAGTGCCGCCATGAGGCCCTGGGCTGGCGGCGATCGCACACCAGGGATTTATTGTTGTGCTTGAGGAATTGAATGAATTTACGGTCACAGTAACATTGCTCCGAGGTGTATACTCACACTATTTGCATTTCTTGATGTGAACAATCTTCTGGAGAAGATTTAATGCAGAAAAATATGCAAAATACAACAGAAGGTGTGTGTTCACGTGCACATGTTGTGCGCACATATATGCACATGCATGGGCGCATGTTTTGTATGTGTGCATGTTTGTGTGTTCCTGCTTGCACATGAGTGTGTGTGTTTTTGTGTGTGCTTACGTGTTTGTGTGAATGCATTTTCATGTTTGTATGTGCACATGCATATGTACAGTAGAACATCGCTGAGACGATCCCCTTATGTGTGATTTCCTGGTACCAAAGTTCGCAATCAAAAACACAAAGAACGACCCAATTAAATTATGTTTATATTTTACTGGTTCATACATTCCTGGAAAACACAATCTTTCGGCACCAACATTTAGTACATCACCAAACTGCGATCATATGATACGTTTTCCAGCCGCTAGATTACATGCAAACAAAAAAAACGTGCAAGGAATGCACAATCGAAAAGAGTAGCTGCCCGCCGTGGCAACTTCACCACAATACTTGCCCACCCATTTCACGCAAGAACGCCAGCTTATGCTGCCCACCGTGGCAACTTCACCACAATACTCGCCCACCCCTTTCACACAAGAACGCCAGCTTATGCTGCCCACCGTGGCAACTTCACCACAATACTCGCCCACCCATTTCACACAAGAACGCCAGCTTATGCTGCCCACCGTGGCAACTTCACCACAATACTCTCTCCCCCATCTCACGCAAGAAAGAAAGCGTATGATAAGTTTCTTATTCCAGCACCAGCAAATCACCTCTTGGGTCATTGCATGCCGCACTCGCAGGTATTGCCGCCAACCCTACTGCGATAAATATCTTCATCTATCTCTTTCACAGCGCATGGGGCAGAGTGCTGTAGGAGGCACACTGCATGCATTTAATAGGTAATAACCCAAGCGTGGCACCATTCCCGACTGCAGGCGGGGTGAAGTGAGCGTTCTGTTTCATTCTGGTGGCGTCGTATTTTGGTGTCACCTACCAGCTCAATTTCATTTGTTTCTTGTCGGTGTCTTAAAACATAAACCAATAAGAAACCGCCAACGTGTGTCTCGGGTTGCTCGCACTGCCTTGCACTGCACGACGACGATAACAACACACTGCGTTCATTCTGATTACAAAAGCACATTCAAATAATAAGTTATATTACATGTTCAGCCAACAAATTACATCACTTGTTCTTGGTGTTCCCAGTGGTGCTACTGACGAACTGACATTTGAAACAAATCAAGCACCTAAATACAGATTTTGCAGCAATTTGGAGCAAATAAATGTGAATTGTTAGACATGTCCTAGGCACTTTCGAACACTTAAACTTGACAAGCCTCATTCCATAAATTATTTGCTTGTTGTAAAACAATGTTGCTATGGCTTTTAATAAAAAAAAACACCAAATCTGAATATCCCTTTATTTCAATGAAGACAACAAACCTGCTCACACATCCTGTTGTATTTTGTTTATCTTCAGTCGAGTGAAGCTACTCAGATGTTGCCTTTAAATTTCACGAATTTTTTATTGACAGCTGCCAGCATAGCCATGTGTTTAGCAAGGCCAGAGTTCGCACCAGCCAGAAACACCTGGCCAGACCCAATGTCATTAATGCTCTTCTGAGCCAGGCCAGCAACGATGAGCCCCTCGTAATGCTCATGCATAACGTTAGATGACACCAGGCATTTATCAATGGTCCACATTTCCTCATAAACATGGGGCCTCTGTTCAGCAACTGGCTGGTTCACAAATGACGCTGACCAATAATTCGGATATGCTCGATTATTGTGACTACTTTGCAGCACCATCGCTGGACCACACTTATTGCATAAGAACAAACAAAATTTCGGACAATTTAATAATGCTTAATAATTCGGACTCAGCCTGCATCACTGCATGCCAATTTGACTGCAGAGCTGAGCAGAAATACCAATATTTTGCCCCTGAAATGTCACTGGCATCACCGCAACATGATTGTTGGCAAGGCTGTCGGCAAGCAAATTATACATAAATAATCATTCATGCACAATTAACAAAACGCCTTGGATGAGCGTGGATAACGCCTATCAATATAGAGTGAGCGCTACTCATGCAAAGCATTCCGTTATCTTTTTATTCTTGGTGACATTTTACTCAGAGAGCAGGTTAACATGTCACAAAACATACGTGAAGTGACTTGGTCACTGCATGTTTGCAAGTTTTCCACATCCCTCGTGGGGAAAAAGGTTTACATTCTTTTTACAAGAAAAAACGGAGAAAAAAGATCATTGGCTTTTCTTTCTCCATAAAGACCAAGTTTTCGGACAAGCTGTGATGAAAGAATAAAAAAAAAACATTGTGCTTTGGAGGCAACGTAGAGCTTCCTCCTAGTAAATAGTTTTCTTGGCATCTCCTTTGCATGTGCCACAGTTACTATACCCCTTTGTATACGTGTCCTGTGGCCTCCCTTTTACTCAAATCAGCATTAGGGCGACTTCCTTTCAATGAAATCACAGATAATTTTTCCTGATAGAAGCACAAATTCAGCTACAGTATATTATTCTTTCAAGATACACAATTTGCTGTTAATAGCATACAGGCAAGGGTTCCAAAGTCAATTGACTGCAGCGGGACAAAATAATTAATACAGCAGTGTAAAATTATGCATTATATAAGTAAATAAAAAGTGAACGAAGTGGTGAAAAGGCTACATTCGATTTTTATACGAGGAGACATACATGTAAAAAAAAAATCGCACATTACCAATATAAATTGTTATAACCTATTTAACAAATGAAGTACACACTTTATATACAAAGTAAGTTAATCAGGACAACTAGTTATACAAAATGAAATGTTAAGTTCACATTTGAATGCATGCAAAGCTGATGATGATTTAAGAGCATGGGGTAAGTCATTCCATAGTTGAATCGCTGAGAAGGAGGAAGTCATTTTGCCATAATTCATATTGCATTTAGATAATAGAAAGTTGTCGTTACTAGTGCTGTTGGTATTTAAGAACAATCTAAAATTTATTAATTGAACCGTGAGCTATTTTTTGAGTAATTTAAATAGAGTGATAAGTAAATGAAATTCAAACAAGCCAGATATAGGAAGAATGAAGTTAGCCTGAAGGAGCGTAGCAGCATTAGAGTAGAAAGAACTGTCGGTAATAATGCGAATGACCTGGTTTTGAGCGTGCTGTTTGGACGAAAGGTGACAGTTTTATGTATTTCCCCACGTAGTAATGCCATATGTAAAGTGAATATGTATGA
Source organism: Dermacentor variabilis (assembly GCF_050947875.1). Taxonomy (NCBI): domain Eukaryota; kingdom Metazoa; phylum Arthropoda; class Arachnida; order Ixodida; family Ixodidae; genus Dermacentor; species Dermacentor variabilis. The sequence goes on along the minus strand of NC_134570.1, from coordinate 192,169,785 downwards.
AGGCAAAGTATAAAGACAATAAGGCGTGAACAGAAAAAAATAGACCAGATTTAATGAGAGCTCTTATACCAGAAGCAGTTTTTTGCCTGACATAAGCAATATGATTAATAAAATTGAAGCTAGGGTGGTACCCCTTGATTAATGACTTTAACATTTGAGTAAACGCCATCTATGCAGACTGATTGTTTACGATCAAGTAAGTATTTCTTTTTAAAAGTTAAAGATGGACCAGTTATACCCAATGATTCTAGTTTAGTGAATAAAATATTATGATCAACAGGGTCAAAGGCTTTAGTAAGATCAAGAAATACAGAACCGATGAAGTAGCCGTGGTCGATGGAAGACTTTAAGAAATTGATTAATGATAGTAAAGCTAAGTTGAACTACCTGCACGAAAGCCAAATTGGCAAGGCTTTAGTAAATTAAATTTGTCTAGGTACTTGTTAATACGTTTGAGAAATAATTTTTCAATAATTTTGCTAATCGAGGACAGAACAGAGATAGGGTGATAGTTTTCCCTCACTATTCAAAATCCATGAGCATTCCCGGTTCTTCCGGTTGGTAGACAACATGTTAGATGCCCCTCTCTTACAATCAAAGCAATCGCATTGTGCACATTATTTTTGAACGCAAGTAGCATTAAGGGCCTGGTTGCAGAAAATTCGGTGCCAGAGTCTTCGGATTCGTTTTCGAATGAAAATTTCCAGATATATTTAGGTATATGTATATGCCAGTACACCTCATCCACGCTCGTCAGCTCGGCCTTTGACGTAGCACAAGACGGATGTACCCCCTTGCGTACGTGTCTCGTGGTCTTTCGAGTAAGAGAAGCGACCAGTTCCGCCATTTTTTTACCCTCTACTCGTTTTTAAGTGCTGTTCGAGGTGATCGAAATATCTCGTATACCTAGCCTCATTCACGGTCGCCTACGTACGTGAGATTCCAGAACTACGAGGTTAGAACCATACAGAAATAACTCTATATTGTGCTACCTATCGCAAACAGCAAAACCCATCTATCACAAATAAGTCAAGAGAGTTCTTACGCATATAAGATTTATGAAAAGGGCTGCAGCAACTTCCGAAGCATGCTGCCGAAATGTGTCTTTAGAATCAGGGTGTCTACCAAGTTGACATTTTCAAATTCCCTGAGTTTTCCAGGTTTTCCCTGAGCGACACAGAACTTTTACCTCAAGACAGGCTGACACCATGTCACCCGATGCTGTCACTCTCAAGTATTTAAAAAAATAAAAAAAAGCATCTTAATCCAGTTTGAGTAGTAAGGAGTAGTGTTTATTTTATTCAATATAGAAAACTGCAGGGAGGGGAAAGAAAAATGCACAGCAAATACAATATCTTCAAAAATGAAAAATGATAAAGCATATTGTAAATTGAGTCGAACATTTTCAAATACGAATATATAGAGATGCATACAGACGCAAATATTTTCGAAAATGAGCTATTTCTATCAAGTGATAGCAAGATAATTGGTATTAGGCCCGAACTTTGTCACAAGTGAGATTTTCTGAGCAGCTGGAAAGTCAAGCTCAACTGTCCTCACGCACTATGCCTCTGTTATGTGTTTCACTGCTTTCAATAGTTTATTTTGGTTTGTATGAGGGTCACCTGCATCTCTGCATCTCAAGCTCCTTCAAAGAAGAGGCGGCACAGTTCCTTTGCCGATCATTCCTAAATGCAACAGTAATTTCTGTTCTTATCCTCATTCTGCTGCGCGTTTGCCCCACGAATCATTTGAAGCATCCTCTTGGTCAGTTGTACAGTCAACGTCCGATTTTTCAGACTCCCTAGGGGCCACAAAAATGTCCAAAAATTCAAATTGGGAAGTCCAAAAAAATGAATGCATGTCTTTTACTGCCCCTAAGGGCTCAAATTATCACAGGCACCTCCGAAAAAGCTCTGGAGTCCTGCCAGTACACTTATAAGCCATTAGTTAGTCAGTGCTCGTACTGTGACAGGAGACCGTGGGTGCACTTGTGCATAATTACGGAATGCACATTGTGCCCCCATGACAAACTGCCCCTTTTCACGCTTAAGCTTCACCGCAATACTTCATGTACACTTCACCACGTAACACTTCTGTGCTGAGGCAAAGGTAGCATTCGGGAACTGGCACTATGGAGCGCGCCATGCTTTCTAAGCTTCGAAGCCAATCATGAGGATTACAGAGATGGAGTCAATGCCATTACTGATGGCGGCGAATACTTTCAATGAATAACATGGCCCCGAATGGCAAGAACTTTAATAGCGAACGTCGAAGCAGCTAAGCCTCGCATTGCCGCGGTGGTGGCTACGGCTGCCAGCGGATCTGCGAGCGAGAGCGCTGGTTCGAGGCGGCGAGGTAATAAAAACGGCATGGTTGGCTTTGATTAATGCCATTTCGGACATGCGGTCGCAGCAAAAAGTCTGGAAAGTCAGACAGAGAACAGTTCTTGCATCCGAAATTTCAGACATTCTTATACATTGACTCTACAGGGTACGTGGTGGTGCTGCTAAGCCGTCCGCATTATCGCGCATGTCCGAAAAATTGGGTGTCTGGAAAATCGGTCGTTAATTGTACACTGGTGACTCACTCCTCCAGCCGATGACACCACCTCAAAGACAATTCGTTACGATTCCTCTCTTTTAGTCAAGCCAGCATCAGGGCAAGTTTCATTCCTTTTCAATAAAATCACAGATAATTTTCCTTAATAGAAGCACAAGTTCCCTTACTTTTTCAAGACTATTCAAAATCCCTGAGAGTTCCCAGTTTTCCCGGTTGGTAGACACCATGTTAGATTTCCCTCTTTTGTAATCGAAGCGAGCACATCGTGTGCATTATTTTTGAACGTGAGTAGCATTAAGGGCGCGGTCGCAGAAAATCCGGTGCCAGAGTTTTAGGATTTGTTTGTGAGTGAAAGTTTCCATATATATTTAGGTATATGTATATGCCAGTACACCTCATTGACACTCATCGGCGCGGCCTTTGACAAAGCACAAGACGGATGTACCCCCTTGCGTACATATCTCATGGCCTTTCCGGTAAGAGAAGCAACCAGTTCTACCATTCTTTTGCCCCCTACTCATTTAAGTGCTTTTCGAGGTCATCAAAACGTCTCCTATACTTAGCAGTGTTCACGGCCGCCTGCATACGTGAGATTTCAGAACTATGCAATTACAACCATCTAGATATAACTCTATGTTATTAATATTATTAACCCACATATCGCAGATAAATCTATGGAGTTTTCATCAATCCTCTGCGCTGAAATTCTTCGCCATATGGTGCCTTCACAACCTGCAGGTTTATCTGACTGAGCTAGCTTGAATGCTCGCTTGCCGTAGTCAGAAGTTTGAATCCTCGAGCTTTTTCTTTTTCTTCCTTTTAAATCTGAAGGTGGTAAGCTCAAACTCACCTCCTCCAGTACACTACCTCTCTGGGCTTGGAGTGGCAGCTGACACCGGTAAAAATGCTGAGAGCCAGTGGAGTTATACTAATCCAATTAGGAAAACCCACTAAGCTTCAACAAAAGACAGGAATTGGCCTCCCTGGTGCAGTATTCGGCCACTCCCTTCCAAATGTCTAATTCGATCAACCAATGACCTTTAGTCCCCAGCAGCTGCAGAGCACCTGACCAAGGCTGATGATGACGAATGTGGTGTTTTGTGGCACAAGAACTAAATATGACTTAACAGCGCCAGCCCAGTGTTAATGAGCTTGCAGTGTAGGTACGACTTATGAGAGATAGATGCTACATGGCTGTAAAGGGGCCTAAACAGTCGCTGTAGAGTGCGTAACACATATGTGTAACAAAATTATGCCACTGGGTAATGAGCTGTACTATGGACGCGAAAGCTACATTGTGATGATGAAATATGTAGTAAAATACCGTATTTACTCGCATAATGATCGCACTTTTCTGCAAAAAAAATTGAAGCAAATTCAGGGGGGCAATCACTACGCAGGTTAAATTTCCTGCAAAAATATATATGTTTTTTTATCCCGTGTTTGCTGCAGGATGACAGCAGGTCAACAAGCAGGCGGCTACCGCTGTAACAGTGCGGGACACCAAAACAAATATGGCGGCCGGCGGAGCAAGCCGAACACACTGAACGGGATTTTTGTTCTTCTCGTGAGTACATTACGCGCATTGAAACAGTTTCTTCCATATCATTAATGAATAATATTGTTAATATCGGCAAGTTTGCGACAATAATGTAACCACGTCCACTTTGAGGGGACAGAAACAGAGATTGGCACGCATAGCTGCCAATGACATAGAAACACATGGCGGGCATGCTGCAGAAACTGCGGAATTTGTCTTCACTGCTATCCTAATACGGCATGTTTCTGCTAAGGGTGGGCGAATATCTTAGCTATGTTATAAGCGCCGGCGTATGAAGAGGGTACACTTCTAACGTATCAGTGTAAACGTGGCCACTATAATTGCCGCTCGCGATTTGTTGCGTGCCCACGAATGCAGACGAGAAGAATCAAAAGGAGCCTTTTTTGTTGTTGGCCAAAACCATTAAGAAGCCTACAAGTAATAAAGCCAAGGCAAGTTTGGTTGTAGCTTTCTTTCATGGAAGTGAGCAAAGTGATGAAAGGAATGAAATGGGGCATCTGCTTAAGAATGTTTGGTGTATGCAGACAGCTTGGTATATCGTCAAGAGTCATTCACGTAGCATTTGACAGCATTCGACAGATGGTAAGCGCGATCATCATTAGCTAGACTTGGCACACGACATATCGCTGCGACAAGTTCGGGGTGCGATCATTACATGGGAAAGAAAAAAAATCTAATTTTGATGACAAAATTTAGGGTTGCGATCACTACGCAAGTGTGATCATTATGCGAGTAAATACAGTATTTCAGACGTATACATTTGCAAGGAGCACTACTACCTTAACAGAGCCCTTGTGATGCAAGGCTGTGGAGGCATGTGCTATACAGAACCACAGTAATCCCTCGTTATAACGAAGTCAGTGAGATGACGAAAAGATTAGAAGCGGTAATTCAATATAGGCGACCACTTGAGAAAAGCTAATGCAGTCAAGCTTTAATTGTGCCACAACTGCAAGGAAGTCAAAATACAATGTATTCATGAAGCAAAACTTTATTTAGATGCAAAAAAGGCAGTCAGCTTTGCCGGTTTCAAGTTCTTACTGGGTGCGAGCAACCCCTGCTCTAATTTGACCAAGCATTGCACGAGGCCACGGTTGCCGCTCAAGCATTTAACCTAATTTCGCAGTAGGCGTAGATACTCCCGCATCTGCACCATAGTTGGCACTTCACGTGGCTCTTTGTCCACCGGCTCTTCATCCTCATCGGCGTCACCAACAGTGTCAATTAGCATCTTCGCATCCATCGCTGGGGCGACCATGGGAGCAGCAGCGTCAGCCAACGCAAATGTCTTGAAGTCACCTTCTACCTCTCGGCCAGCAATTTTATGAACAGCCTCGTACAGATTGCTGCAAGTCCGGTGATCGTCATGCTGGTCATCGTCAGGGTTGCTGACGACGGTGCAGGAAGAGCCGGCATGCGCAAAGCAGTTGGTGACCTTCGAAGGTGTGAGTTCTTTCCATGAGAAGTTCAGAAAATGGATCGCACCAAGCAAATCAGTGTTGTACCTCTTGCTGGCGTCATAGGCTGTGAGTATGTGCTGCAAAAGAGCCTTGCAGTACAGCTTATACGTGGTCTCAATGATGCCCTGATCCATCGGTTGCAGTACCGCAGTTGTGTTTGCAGGCAAAAATTTCACAGCAATTGCCTTGAGGTTGTCGATCTTCATGTGGTTCGGACAATTGTCATTTATGAAAAGCACTTGGTGGTTCTTTGCGTCGAATTGTTTATCCAGAAGGTGCACGTAGTCTTCAAAAGTAGCAGCAGTCATCTGTGCTCCCTTGTTACTTCTGTAGCTCCATTCCTTAGCATTTCGGAAGTCCAGCGGCTTCTTTACCTTCCCTAGTATCAACAAGGGAAGCTTGTACTCACCTTTTGCATTTGCACAGAACAGCAGAGTGACACACTCCTTGCTCTGTTTTCCTCCAGATGAGGATCTGCCAGCGGCAGTGAATGTGCGATTCAGTAGCATCTTGTATGCAGCTTCATCTACATTGTAGATGTCTTTATCTTCCTACTTTTGAAGTAGAGTTTGGAGCGAATGTTGGTGCCATACGTCTACAGTGTCACGGTTCCCAGCTGCACTCTCACCTACGATTGACTTTGAGGTCACGCCGTGTTGTTTCTTGATCTGCTCAAGCCAGCCGTTGCTGCAGTTGAAATCATTATGGCCCATTCGCAGGGCGAGAGTTTCAGCTTTTGCAGTAAGTGCAGGTCCATGTATGGGGAGATTTGCACTCCTGGCATTCCTCAGCCACTGTACAAGTGCACCTTCACGATTCCCCTTTCCCTTTGCCAAGAAGCTCTTTTTAAAGCTATCCAGCACAGCTTCCTTGTTCTTTAATACAGTTGATAAAGTAGACGGTGGTATGCCGAATTCCTTCGCGATGTCATTTTTCTGCCGGCCGCCTTTTTCCACTTCTTTTATCAGCAGAACTTTCTGCTCCAAAGTTGTTCGGAGACTGCCCGGGCAACCTTTGCCCGGAGACTGACGAAGACATTTAGCACAGTAGGCCACAAAAGCACATGCGAGGCATGCCTAATGAAACACTCAGAATAACACACAACCATATGGCCTGCAGCACGAATCCAAACTCACGCGCCGTCCGCGCCAAAGTGACTGAAAGCTGCGGCAGAAGGCAGAAGCTTCAAAATGTCGTTGAGGCATCTCACATTCCTCGTCAGTGTGTGCTGGTGATGCCAATGGATGCAATGGCATTGGCTTCACGTGTAGCGGAAGAAAGGTGATCGAAGTTGTGGAGACCAAGAAGCAGGAACCGCGGAAGGGCACCCATTGGTGGAAGATTGTGCTCAGGACGACAGGCCGGAAGAGGGCAACTTTGGAGGAGCAGCGACATCGAAACTGGCAGTGAGGAGGCGAGGAGCTGACATGAAGATGAGTGAGAGGAGTGACTGGCATCCAAACAGCTTGCAGACTGGAGAGCGAATGAGGAGGGGAAGGCAGTGGCTACTTTTATGGGGGGGTGCGAAGGTCACGGACGGCTACGAGAGTATCGTGCTGAAAAGTGCCGCAAATGCCGTAGCTCGAGTCTGAGGTTGTGTTTGTTGTGCTCGAAAAATGATTAGCCACTCATTGTGGCTACGCAGTGTGATTGTGAAAATGGAACGGTGTTTCAGTAACACCCTTGCATGATCACTGGGCAATTTTTCCCTGAGGTGTACAGCCGTGAAGCAAAACGATAGTCTTTCGGCGCACCATTGTCGATGACACTGTGCTAATTTTAAGGTTCGAGTGTTGGTGTTGGTACCACTGACAAATGTCTAGGAACAATATTCAATGACCCTACCATGCATTTAGACCGTTTGTCTAAAGTCGGATGGCGCGAATCGAGCATGACTGGCTCGAGAAAGTCGCCGGGAAAGCAGCAGCTTGCATCGACCCGTTATGTTCACAGTCTGACTCACGGCTGGCAATGCTCTCATTTTTCGTGTTTTGGAAGAAATTTCGAATAAAGCAAAGTTTTGAGTAAAGCGATTTCATTATAACGAGGGATTACTGTATATCATATATAATTAAGCTATGTATTTTTTTATCAAATGCACCTTCATTATAATGAGCTTGATTGGAAACATGAAAACCTGAGGTTCTAAATCAGGGCACACACATATTTTTGCCCCCACCGCAGCTGGAAGTTAAACCTGGAATGTTGTGCCATAGCCAGTCGTTGTACTACGTCTGATAATTACTTTAAATGGGAGGCCATACAGCTGAATTTGCTCAAAGATGCAAAATAAGGTTGATGTTGACCACAGTCAGTAAGTGCCTACAGCAGTAAAATGGAAGGCACACTTAGCAGGCCATCTCGCTAAGTTATCAAGATGAAGTCCAGTGTACATTCAGAATTCTCCTGCAGGTGGCCCAGGTATTTCCAGTGCCCGACATTACTGATATCAGTAATATTTGGCCTTGATGTAAAGAAGCTCAACACTAGTGGCTTCATAAAAGTGGCTAGTTGGGCTAATTGGTAGTAAATGGTAATACTAGGAGAATGCCAGCAAACTTGAAAAAGGCAAAAATAGAGAGGCAGGCATGTTGTGTCTTGCACATGTTCAATACGGACTTGGGGGACATTGTTTTCAAGAATAAAGTTCAGTTATTAGTCCAGTCACCTTCACCTCACTTTGTCTACGTCTTCCTCTTGATTTTTCCCTTTTTCAAGTTTGCTGGCATTCTCCTAGTATTTCTATTAGTGGCAAGTGCTGCTGAAAGAAACGGTGTCGATGCAATGGTTCTCTTAATGCCTCGTCTGCGTATGTATGCCCTTCTTTTGCAAGCTACAATGGTTCACCCGAGTGGAAGGAAAGGCTCCACTTACGTGCAGTTTGCCTTGATAGCTTCAGTCAGAGCGTCCCTGGCCCTGCAGGAAATGAATGAATGAACATGACTTAAAGGTCTTCTGGTTCAGCGCACATCAGCCTATATTCAAATGACCTGCCCTTGTGCAGTTTGCCATATATTGCAAAACTCCAAAGTTGATCTAGTTGGTGAAACACACTGCAATAAGGAATATTGTGTTAAAAAAGAAAGAAAAGGAAAACACAAAGGAAGATAACACACATCCCTTCAATGTGTTTCTTTGTCCGTGTCTTTCCCATCATATTTTTTGCTTGCATTATTTAAGAGACACAAAATTGAGTCAAGTTATAAACTGATAATGCTCTGTAACAACAACACAACAAATGTACAGTGCTCACGAAATGAAACACATCAATTTAGGGCTAACTAATGCACATATTTTCATTTCCACTGGCTGCAGTTTGTATCACATCAACGCAATTTTGGTGTGTACACTTATATCGGAGTCCACGTCACCTTTGGCGACCAGATTCCTAGTGACATGATATGGTACTCTCCAGTACTTTGTACATATGCAGGATTCTACTAAATTCTCCCTGTCACATTTCATTCTGTGAGCACTGTACATCTTTGAGAAAATAACTTCTGCAAACAATTTAAATTATGCATAAGACCTTGAAAGTGAGTAACGAGCTCCTATAGACGCTGCAAAAAACAAGATATGAGAAAGAAAATAATGGTCCAATGATGCGCAGTGAATCAGTACAGACAAATACACAACGTGAATATGTACACACATCATCTTGGTAGTGATCTGTCAAAGGTAGCAAACAAGTAGTAGTAAAAAGCAAGTTATGTGGCATTGAAAAGACAAAAGAAAGTGTGACTTGGCTGTAATGCCTCGTTCACACCACAAAGTTCCCAGCTGGTGACAAACATCGGCAACAGAAAAATTTACATTGCGTGACTTTGCGTGACAGAAGACAACCCTTGCTGGAAAAAAAGCCTCACTTGTTACAAGCCAATCATAAAGCGGGATTACAAGAGAATGAAGGGGACAGGAGTGGAAGCTGCTCGCAGTTGTTAACATCTAGTTAGTGATTTTGCAAATGGAGCAGGCACAACCAGTCACGTCATTGTTTGATAGATTGGTTTATGATTGGGTTTTAATGGTGCAAGGGCCAGTTCTGGCCAAAAAGTGTCAAACACATGATGCATGGAGTTAACAATGGTATATGAAGTCTAGGATGTACCATGGCTGTAAAGGGGCCTAAAGTCAGTCAGTGTTTAATTACATAAAATATATATGTGCAAGAAAGATGACAGTGGCAAGTGAGATATTCTATGACCATAAAATATACATTGCAAAGTGATCAGAAGATAAAAATGTAGAAAAATGGAAATAGCACTAAAGCCTTTCCCGGGTCCTTGAGAGCAAGAACCGGCAGGCACACGCTCCAATACTATTCGCAGCATAAGCCTCGAGGCTGTGCTACGGATCACTCTGGTATCAGCTGGTCATTATAAATAAGTTCTGAAGTTTTCTGTATTTACTGTTACCCTATAGTTTCCTGTTAAACTCACACCCCCAATTACAGCTGCCCAGAAAGAAAGAAAAAGAATCAGCACATATAACTTGCGGAAATAACTTCATAGAGCAATGCTGAAATTTTCATAAGAACCATCTCCATTCGCGGATGCACAACTCATCCACGTCACATCTCCTGTTGCACTGTAAAGAACTGCCATGGAGTGGACTGCCGTCGACTCAATAATTAAGCATACACACAGTAATACAAAAATAGAGAGGAAATAATGGAGACACTATTGTGTAATGAGGAACATGATGGTGCATGCCTTGGTGAAAAATATTTGTGCTGGCACCCAAAGGAAACATTTAAAACAAGTATAATAACTGGCATTTGGCACTGGAAGTTCCTAGAAGTGAATATAGCACCTGGGAATCATTTTCAGCTAGTTACGCTCCCAGATGGTAACATGGCCAAATTAATGGGGCCCAGAAACACTTTTTGAACATAGTAATAGAATGCTGCCAATCTGTTAATGAGGATCATGTGAATATGTGAATGCCAAATATTATTGCACTGTATGTAGCAGGGAATTTACAATCTCATGTCAAAAGCAGTGAAAAATCCCTTGCTCTTGCTTCCTCAATGTCATCATGCAGCGCCATCGCAAGAAGCTGGACTCGCAACAGTTATTGGTTGATTCCATAATTCGGAGAACATTCTCAGTAACACAGTCATTGCTCATTTCAGTAAAATATAATAAAAATTAATACATGTCTGTGATCTCAAAAAGACAGAAAAGCCATTTCGTATTTGTACTACCAGTCTAAGCACAACAGTTATGCGTTGCTGTGTCTGCTGCGCATGGTTTCGAGATTAAAAGTGTAGCGTAGATACTGCGGCTGCCATGAGGTGCCACCACGTGCCATCTTGCATTCAACCTATAGACGCAGCCAGCAGGGCACTGCTCCCTTACACCCGCTTGCCGTCTACCCTGTGTAGCTTCCAGCACACTAGTGGAAATGAAAGGAGAGAGAAAGCCACTGACTGGTCCGATAACTACGACTAACTCCGCATATACTTGAAGGGTTCGAGAAATTTTTGAGGAAGGGGATTCGTGAGGTGACATAATTTAACCCTTTCAGGGTCAATGATGCAAATATACGGCGCCGCAAACAGGTGCGAAATGGTCGATGCCATATATTTACGGTGCCGCATGTACCTTTAAAAAGCGCGCCAATTTCGAATTTTTTTCTTTCCTGGCATGTGCCGCCACTATGCGGAAATACAGGGAATTTCTTTTTTTTTTCGTGTCTCCTTCTCTCAGTTTTCCGTGCATGGTTTGTTTTAGAGCTAGTTTGCTCCAACGCGTCTATATACTACCGCTCACACATTGGCGCACGAGTGGGCAGGTGGCAGTTTGGGTTTTGTTCCACGGGCGGTTTCTGTGCTCGCAAAACTGGTGGCTTTCTCGTTACTAATCACTTAAAGGGCGACCACCTGTTTTTCGCTCGTTTAGTGCTCGCAGGGGTGTGCATAGGAAGGATGCCGCTGTGCATGCGTTTTCTTTTTTCTTTTTTTGAGACTTGCGCAAACTAATTGCTTCTGGTTGGCAATAAGATGAAGATTAGTGGAAGCTTGTCACATGTTTTGCTTTTTTGACGGGCACAGAACCACAGTTGTCTACCCTGAAAGGGTTATTAGTGGTATAATTCTATGATTAGTTAGGAAAGTCTTTCAGGGCTGCTTTAAGGAACACTTTGCTACTCTGACTAAAGAGCCATATTTCTAAAAGCGAGGGCTGTCTCCAGGTCTGCACATTTTCCACATGTTCCTGGACAGAACGAGTGGGCACCTGGCACAAACAATGAAAGCACATATACATGCACCCAGTTGTGATCGGTGCCTTTGACTTCCCATTTTTCTTTTTTGGTACATGTGGTGGTGGCAATATAACCAGCCGAAAGCAGCACCAGAACTTCTCACCAGAGCCAGGAGGTGGCGTCAGCCTGGGGCTCATCTTTGAGCCCACGCCGCCGGGTCTCTTCCGCTGCACGGAAGGCACGCCGAATGTAAGCGCTCCATGCGGGGGGGACAGCCAGGCATCGAGCCCAGTCAGCACCATCCAGCGGCACGTCCTAGAGACACAACAGGCAGTCGAGTGAGCCGCGCACGAGAAAGTAACACTTCTTTCAAACAACTGCCTTCCTGTACTCGAGTTATTTGCTTGTTAGTGGTGTGTCAAGAGAGTAACATATCTCTGTACATTTTGTGGACGCCCTTTAATCGCTTTTATTTTATTTTTCACTTCATCGTCATGAAATATTTTGTTTTTCTTGCTCCTGGTCATTACTAATGAGATCATAGGTTTAGTGTTACCTTCTTTTAGTGTTTCTGTAGAGTGAACCACACTAACAATTCTTTACTTATTTTTGCCTTTGTTTTTTTGTGCCTGTTTAATAGTATGTGAATCAAGGTTCCTGAAATTGCTCACATTCTGTACATAACTAAAATCTCGTAATTTGCTACCAACAGTTGACGTATATGCACACCACATTTCGTTATACACTTCTACTTTGTAACATGATCAAGCTTTCTGCACACCTATCAAGTAAAAACCCTGTACAGCAGGCGTTTTAACGTTAACAGAATCTTAAAAAATCACCTGTGGCATTTAGCACAAGTCTACTTATCCAGCTGGTATACTAAAGAAAGCTATACATTACTTACACTGGGGATCAATATGCATGGTCGACTAATTAACAAAGTTTCACTAATTAATATTTCAACTAGGTAGTTACTACAGCGCACATATTGCAATACACAAATTGAAGCCAGTGATTTCACAAAGCACATCCACTCCGAACAGATCTTGAAGCTAGCATCAGTTTTGAGACAAGTGTAGTGAAACTTGGTGTAAAAATACACTGTTGTTGCACTTACTTTATTAACAAAGCACCTTTTTTATACAATGAAGATCAAAAGTTAGTGGAACACCAATGCATTTCATCACAAACTTTGGGAGTGCATATTTTTAGACTGGTGCCATCCTCAGGATTAGCTTCAAGTGGATATGAATTTAAAACTCACCAGTTGCAATTCATAAATAGCAACATGTGGCGTAATTAGTTTAAACGTTAATTGGCAAGAAATTGTTAATTATCAAAATATTCTCTTTCTTTTTTGTGCAAATAGTGTCTGCCTATCAGGGTAATCTAGCTAAAGAAGAAGAATTGTGGTACATGTCATGGGTTATTTTAAAAAATTATGTTAACAATAAAATAAGGTACCCCGTATATATAGGTCATTAGAGGCATTCTTAAAATTCTTAGATTCTTAAAAAAATGCTCATGTTCTCTATCAGACCAAATACAAGTAAAACAGGCTACTGCTCCAAAAGTTTTTGTGTGCATTGCCCTTTCAAAGAAAGTGTTCTAATGACGTAATAGTTCTTCGAAAACCCGCAAGCTGGAGAAAAGTAGTTCTTAAAGGGAAAATCAGACATCTGCATGTTCGCAGCAATTGCTACAAAGGGTTACTTTTGTAGGGTTACAGTAGGTGTAGGTACCAATTACAGGAGCCAAAGGCCATGTGGCTCCACATGGCCTTCGACTCCTTTGTAGCGATTGCTACAAATGGGCAAACTGTACTAATGTTCCGATTGACTCAAATGATTGGCTGAATCGACTGATCAATTGATCCCTCTTGCTCAAAACTGTGGTGAGTCTGCTATCCCTAAAGGGCGCTTCATCAATCTACAAACAGACTTGATTTTTGCATGTTAGTCTCCCTAAAAGAGATCTGCTCCATCTCCTGCTTCAGAGTGCATACTTATTGTCTGCTTGAAGGTATGTTTGGTCATGTCTTTTGCATTTTGTTCCACATGCGCATTGACATGCATTGCGTATCTTTGTAATGCTATGAAGTGCCATGCTGCATGTCAACTAAACAGACCAAGCACTGCCAGTAATACAGTTCACGTTGCACAAATCAGGCACAAAGCACTTCTAAGCTTTCCGTGCTCTGTCCGTCACTGGTCACTCACCCACCCGTTTTCATTCAAACAGAGTGGACAGCTAAGCAAACAACAGAATTGCATGGTACATGCCTTGTTTATCGTGATTACAGCTTTCAACAGCTTGAAAAATAAAACTCCTTGAATTATTTGTCTGTCATGTATGCAAGTCATTGGAGAACCATACAAGTGCATCCTCTGCAACCTTATCTGCAAAATAAATTTCGTCACTCCTTGGAACAGAACACAGGTTTGGATTTCAATGTGCACATTGAATGTTAACAGCGATGCTCACATCTGGTTGTTTGTACCAGTTCAATACTTTTACCCTTTTTTCTGTTTTTATAGCCTCTGCATTTGTTGTAAGACACCCTTCAGTTTCACTCATTTGTACTTCCCTTTTGAGCATGGTTTGTAATAAGATCTCAGAAACACAACATTCTTTCTCTTGTTGCTTGCGTCTTTCTGCAATTCACCGTATACACTTGCACAATGATCGCACTTGCACTGTAAGCCCACCACCCCCTACAGTAGTAAAACAAACCAAGAAGTGTAATGCGGGCCATCTGGGCAGGGGGCTTTCGTCTCGATGAGCTCACTGCGCATGGACGCCAATTGAGTAATGGCCGTCGACGGCTCACATAGAGCGGGATCTTGTGCGCAAGTAAGATAAACATGCAACTGGCACACCTCCCTACCGCAGAGCTCGGGGAGTGGAGAACACGACTGGCACCACATTAGGGATCGTGCTTGACAGTGACAAGGGGCCTCAAACCCCCTTTTCAGGTGTGCTTTCTTGGAACTGCCACAGGCATTCTCCTCGCGCGTGGCAAGTGAGTGGGTGCGAACAGATTCACAACTTGAGAGTGCACAAAATTAGTTAAATGTGCGGCTTCCATAAAGAGTGACAAACTAGCCCGTCACGCGTCCGACTTCCGCACCAGTGCTCTGGCGTGTAGCCTTGGAATGTGCGTGGTTCGGGTCTCGACACAGGCAGTTTGAATTGCGCGATGCCGACCAGATGTCGTTACTTTTTATGGGTGCGCCACCACGTGCAGGCCGGCGTGAGGTTTCTTAGAGCCGCATAAGAGCCTATCGGTTTAGTCTCAGACTTGAGGCGGCAAGAGATTGTTTTCTTTGTCTTACGTTCCAGACATGGTGTCAACGTTTGGATAGAGGACCATTATCCCGTACACTTCACTGACAGTGTTACGTGCAAACTAGCGTTTGCTTATAGCACCACATGGCCTTCGGCGCCTGGGAATTTCATCACTTTGCGCACGACTTCGAGGACTGGTGGCACAATTCCGATGTTTTTTTGCATCTGCGTTTTGTGCATGTGTTTTACTTGTCAGCACTTTTTTACACCAGCTGTATTTACATGCAGTTTCTTGGAACTTCAGACAAATATGAGTAGTATGACCCTTGCCCCTTTGTTCTTGTATATAGTGTATTTTGGATGAGGATTCTGCACTGCGAACTGCGCTCAAGAAGTGTTTTAAGATGGTTGATTGATCAACTGGCCAATCATGCATATAATTTCTAACACACTCAAGATTGGCGAACTGTTTGTCTAGTCACAAAACAAGTCAACAACTATTTCCTAGCAAACATTCTGCATGGAGCATTAGGTCTAGAAAATGTGGTTGCAGCGTTTAAATCGTCGTTGTGGACCTGACTTTGGGTGCCAAGCACCATTGGCTCAGCCAATATAGCGTTGCCATGTGTGGTTCGAACTGATGTAACTGTTTGCAACTTATGTAATACAGAAATCATGCAATCTTGCAACTAAGCTTTGCAAATTACACAGTCTACCCTCGTTACAACGGGCCTGCGTACAACAGACTTCCCGATTAAGACCATATTTCAGCCATATTGCCCAACACCCCAGCGTCATCTTCCTGTGCCGACGCTCCTCGTCCCAACAACACTGGCGATGTTACCAGGATTGCCCGGCGTGAGATCGAGGCCGCCTATCCGGCTGCGTTCGACTCCAGCCCCTCCAATCAACCTGCAGTCACTGTTTCCTTGATCGAGGCAGTTGTCCGCCAGGAGTTCGCCAACATGGGTATTCACACCATCTACTCGGCCCATCGCCCTGATACCCACCCGGCTTCTTCGATTCCACCCTGTCCCGCACCTTCTTACCCACCACGTTTCTGCAACCCCTCTGAATGGTGCACTGCAGACGACAAGCCAATTTGTTTTCACTGCCATCGAATCGGGCACATTTCTCGACACTGTCGCAGTCGCTGGAGTTCCCTGAACCAGTCTACATATACTGCCTACTCTCGCCCCCCAGGTGGCCTTTCTCGTCCCTATGCTGCCCGCTCAGATAATGCCGCCACCGATTCTCCTGCGCCGAACCGCCCCTATTCTCGTTCGCCTTCGCCCCAATGACGACAATCTCGCTCCACCCAGCCCCGTCGCTCCTATTCGCCGACTCCCTTCGTACGCCGCTCCCAGCCGGAAAACTAGACGATGCAGCGCCTTGAGGTGACGCTGCCATTGCTCCCTACGCCGCCAAATCCTCTCCTGACGTTGCCCACTCATCTGAACCTTCTTGACGTGCAAGTCGACGGCGTTCCTGTATCTGCTCTCATAGACACTGGGGCGCATTTGTCAGTAATGAGCGCTGACCTTCGTAACCAGCCGAGGAAAATAATCACGTCCGCCACGACGCCTGTTGTCCGTGTCGCCGATGGCGGAACAGACCCTGTAATTGGTATGTGTGCTGCCCGCGTCTCCTTCACCGATTGCTTCACTACCGTGCTATTCACAGTCATCGCTCACTGTCCCCACGACATCATCCTCGGCATAGACTTCCTCTCCGCACATTCTGCTCTCATTGATTGCTCCGCCAGTACTCTCCGTTTCGACCTGCCTGTTCTGGATCCCGCTGAACAACACCCTACTCGCCTCAGTTCCGTCGACTTCGTTCGCTTGCCACCTTCGGCACTGACTTACGTTGACTTCATGTCATCCCCACAGTGCCCGACGGTCACTACATCGCGGCTCCTATGCAAGACGTCCTCCTTACACACGGGATCACACTACCTCATACAGTTTTATCTATTACGTCAAATTGCGTCTGCCTGCCAGTGGTCAATTTGGCTTGACGACACAAGTGCTGCCACGCGGGATGTCTCTGGCCCAACTTTGCTCATTCGAGGATCACTCTGTAGCATCGATTTCAGTAGACAACAATTCAACCGATCCTCCTCTACCACCGCAGTCGGCAACTTGTACCATCGCCAACTTACAGAAAATGATTGCACCCGACATGCCGTCCGAGCACGCTCGTGCGCTCTATCGCGTTCTGATTTCCTACTAAGATATTTTTTACTTTAACGATCGTCCTTTGGCCCAAACAACAGCTGTTAAACATCGCATTAATACCGGCGATGCCCCTCCTATTCATCGCCGCCCGTATCGAGAATCACCAGCTGAGCGTCAAGTTATTCACACCGAAGTTCGCAAAATACTTGCCAAGAACATTATTGAACCGTCATGTAGTCCATGGGCGTCACCTGTTGTGCTGGTAAAAAGGAAGGATGGCTCATGGCGCTTTTGCGTGGATTATCGGCACCTTAACAGGGTTACCAAAAAGGACGTGTATCCCCTACCTCGGATTGATGACACCCTTGACTGCCTCCACGGTGCTCGCTATTTCTCCTCTATTGACCTTCGCTCCGGCTATTGGCAGATTGCCGTGGACGATCTCGACCACGAGAAGACTGCCTTTGTAACACCCGACGGTCTTTATCAATTCAAGGCGATGCCGTTCGGCCTATGTAACGCTCCTGCCACTTTTGAACGCATGATGGACTTCCTTCTTCACGGTTTCAAATGGTCCACATGCCTGTGCTACTTGGACGACGTTATAGTATTCTCCCCAACATTCGCTACGCACCTCGAGCGCCTCTCAGCAGTCCTGGACGTTTTTTGGCGAGCCGGTCTGCAACTCAATGCATCGAAGTGCCAATTCGGCCGTCGCCAGATTACCGTCCTTGGTCATCTCGTTGACGCGAACGGAGTGCAACCGGACCCAGGCAAGATCCATGCTGTTACGCACTTCCCTGTTCCGAAGTGTGTCAAGGATGTGCGCAGCTTCATCGGCCTTTGCTCGTACTTCCGCCGTTTCGTGGAAAATTTCGCGGCCATAGCACGACCACTAACCGAGCTTTTCAAAAAAGACGCCCCTTTTCAGTGGGGCGATAACGACGCCTCTGCATTCTCGCTTCTAATCGACCTTCTCACAACGCCTCCCGTTGTGGCCCATTTCGATCCTTCTGCGCCTACCGAAGTCCGTACTGATGCCAGCGGTCACGGAATTGGCGCAGTACTGGCACAACGCCAGCGTGGCCACGACCATGTTATCGCTTACGCCAGCAGGCTCCTCTCGCCCGCGTAGCGCAACTATTCCATCACTAAGCGTGAGTGTCTGGCCCTAGTTTGGGCGGTTGCAAAGTTCCGCCCATACTTATATGGCTGACCCTTTTCCGTTATCACAGACCATCACGCACTTTGTTGGTTGTGCTCACTGAAAGACCCCACAGGAAGACTTGGTCGCTGGGCCTTACGCCTCCAAGAATATTCGTTCTCTGTCACCTACAAATCCGGCCGACTACACAAGGACGCTGACTGCCTGTCGCGCTACCCGGTAGACGAGCCTGACGACGCCGACAGTAGTACCGCCGACGGCATTTTCTCTGTGTCTGCCTTCGCTAACATTGCCGATGAGTAGTACCGAGACCTATCGCTGCGAGTACTCATCGAGCGTCTGCGCTCTACACCTACCGACGCATCCGTTTGCCGATATGTCCTACAGGGCGGCATTCTGTACCGAAGGAACTTCTTCCCTGATGGCCCTGATATTTTTCTTGTCGTGCCAAAACATCTACGACAGACTGTGCTCTTTGAGATGCATGACGCACCCACTGCAGGACATCTTGGGGTAACCCGCACGTACGACCGCATCTGCCGCCGCTTCTATTGGCCTGGTCTCGCTCGCTCCGTCCGACGCTATGTTGCTGCCTGTGATCCCTGCCAGCGTCGGAAAACACCTCAGGTGCTACCTTCCGGTCATCTCCAGCCGATCACCGTCCCTGTGGAGCCGTTCTTTCATGTTGGATTAGACCTCCTCGGTCCCTTTCTCACGTCATCCTCTGGGAACAAATGGGTAGCCGTCGCAACTGATTACGCCACCCGATACGCTATCACGCGGGCTCTCCCTACCAGTTGCGCCACTGACGTCGCGGACTTTCTCTTGCGTGACATTATCTTAGTACATGGCGCCCCATGACAGCTGCTTACTGACCGTGGCCGTAACTTTCTCTCGAAAGTTATCGCCGACATTGTGCGTTCCTGCTCTATTCAACACAAGCTGACTACCTCATACCATCCTCAAACCAATGGCCTGACAGAGCGGTTAAACCGTACTCTTACCGACATGCTGTCCAAGTACGTTTTGAAGGACCACCACAACTGGGATGTTGCCCTTCCTTACGTCACATTTGCTTATAATTCTTCCCGGCACGACACCGCCGGATTTTCTCCATTTTACCTACTCTATGGTCGCGAACCGACCTTGCCTCTTGACACGGTACTTCCTCCTGCTGCGACCTCAACAACCAAGTATGCACGCGATGCCATCGCCCTCGCTGACCATGCACGCCAGCTCGCCCGTGCTCGACTGACGGACTCGCAAACCACGCAGCAGCGTTAGTACAACGCCCGCCACCGTGACGTACAGTTTTCGCCTAATGCACTCGTGCTGCTGTGGTCGCCCTCTCGTCACGTCGGACTTTCAGAAAAGCTCCTTTCGCGATTCACAGGGCCCTACCGCGTGCTGCGCCAGGTGACGCCTGTGACGTACGAAATTGCTCCTGTGAGCTCAACCTCGTCATCTACTCTGGCATCTAGTGATGTCGTGCACGTCAGTAGGCTCAAGAGCTACTACACTGCTTCAGAGTCCGGCCTTTAGTCGCTCCAGGACGGCGCTTTTGCCGCCGGGGGTAGTGCTACGGAATAGTATTTCCAATGACAAAGAGCCGAGCAGTAAGAAGAAGACGACGACGATTGGAAGCTAGCACGGGCTGTTGCCTCTTGGCCAACTGCGGCGTATTGCCTTGTAAATATACTTGTAAATAGCTTTTCGTCGGTGTCTTCCTACGTAACAATATGTAGGGCCCTCTGGGCTGTACTTGTCGGCGATAAGGTAGCCTCGCCACCTACGGGATTATCTTACTGAGCTATGTGGAATGCTGTGTTGCAATAGTCGGAAGTTCAAATCCTTCTATAAGTTTTTTTTAAGTTTATTTATCGATGGTAAGCTTGAAATTCACCTGCTCCAGTGCACTGCATCTGCAGGCTTGGAGTGACGCCTGACACCAGCAAAAGATGCCGAGAGCGAGTAGGGCTATACTAATCCAGGTACAACCAAATTAGAAAGGCCCACTAAGCTTCAACAAAGAGACTCCCTCACCGGAACAGGTATGGGCCTCCCTGGTGACGTATTCAGCCACTACCTCCCAAATTATTCCCTCAATAAACTGATGGCCCTCAGTGCCCAGCAGCTGCAGAGCACCTGAGGTGGCGGTCAGACCTGTAACGCCGCAGAGGGTGCTAAGAATCTTTGGGTCTGGACAGGCCGCCAATGGAAACTGACCCTTGCAATGTTTAACACCCGAACCCTCTCGAGTAAGGCTAGCTTAGCAGGACTTTTTGAGGAACTATCAGACATTGTTTGGGATACCATCGGCCTTAGTGAGATTAGAAGAACTGGTGAGGCTTATACATTGCTGAATAACGGACATGTCCTCTGCTATAGAGGGCTGCCAGATAAGAAGCAATATGGGTTAGGATTCCTAATCCATAAGGCAACATTGATGAATTCTACAGCATTAATGAGAGGGTAGCTGTAGCCGTAATCAAACTTAATAAGAGGTATAGATTAAAGGTAGTACAAGCCTATGCACCAACATCCAGTCACAATGATGAGGAAGAAGATCAGTTTTATGAAGATGTTGAATTGGCGATGAGAAAAGTGCAAACTCGCTATACTGTAGTAATGGGCGACTTCAATGCAAAAGTGGGGAAAAAGCAGGCTGGTGAACAAGCAATTGGCAACTACGGCAAGATTCTAGGAATGCTTGAGCAGAGGTGCTGGTAGAATTCGCAGAAAGGAATAAGCTGAGAATAATGAACACCATTTTCGGGAAGCGTAGCAACAGAAAGTGGGCCTGGAAAAGCCCTAATGATTAAACAAGGAATGAAATTGATTTCATACTTTATGCCGATCCCAGCATAGTGCAGGATGTAGAAGTGATAGGTAGGGTAAAGTGCAGTGATCATTGGTTAGTGAGGGCTAGTATTCACCTCAAGTTGAAGAGAGAAAGAGCAAAATTGGTCAAGAAGAAACAGGTCAACCTAGAGGCAATAAGGGTAAAAGCAGACAAATTCAGGCTGGCACTTGCAAACAAATATGCAGCCTCACAACAGAGCGATGAATACGACATAAAGATAATGAATGAAACCGTAACTAGACTGGCTTCAGAGGCGAAAATTGAAGTGGGAGGCAAGGCACCAAGGCAACCAGTACGCAAGCTCTCCCAAGTAACAAAGGACCTAATAAAGAAACAACAAAGAACGAAAGTTTCCAACTCATGAGATAAGATAGAATTCATGGTACTGTCAAAACTGATCAACAAGGCGAAAATAAGTGATATTCAAAACTATAATGTGAGAAAGGCTGAAGAAGCCGTAAAAAATGGACGCAGCCTGAAATCAGTGAGAAAGAAACTTGGCATAGGACAAATCAAGATGTAATCTAGAAGATATAGTAAAAGAAACGGAAGAATTCTATACTGACCTGTACAGTACCCAAAGGACTCAGGATACCTTCATTAGAAACAGTAATGAACAGGATACAAAAACTCCTTCTATAACTAGCGATGAGGTCAGAGGGGCCTCGCAAGACATGAAATGAGGAAGAGTGGCAGGAGAAGATGTAATAACATTCGATTTAATCAAAGATGGAGGAGACATAATGCTTGGAAAACTGGTGGCTCTTTATATGGAGTGAGTGTCTATCAACTGCAAGGGTCCCAGAAAACTGGAAGAATGCAACCATTATACTAATCCACAAAAAGGGAGACGTTAAAGAACTGAAAAATGATAGGCCCATTAGCTTACTCCCAGTATTATATAAAATATTTACTAAAATAACCTCCAATAGAATAAGGGCAACACTGGACTTTAGTCAACCAAGGGAACAGGCTGGCTTCAGAAAGGGATACTCTACAATGGATTACATCCATGTCATCATTCAGGTTATCGAGAAATCCACAGAGTTCAATAAGCCTCTCTCTCTCTATATGGCTTTCATAGATTATGGAAAGGCATTTGATTCAGTAGAGATACCAGCAGTCATAGAGGCATTATGCAATCAAGGAGTACAGACGGTCTATGTAAATATCTTGGAAAATATCTACAGAGATTCCACAGCTACCTTAATTCTCCACAAGAAAAGCAGGAAGATACCTATAAAGAAAGGGGTCAGACAGGGAGACACAATCTCTCCAATGCTATTCACTGCATGCTTGGAAGAAGTATTCAAGCTAGCAAACTGGGAAGACTTAGGAGTAAGGATCGATGGCAAATATCTCAGCAACCTTCGCTTTGCCGATGACATTGTTCTATTCAGCAACAATGCAGATGGGTTACAACAAATGATTGAGGACTTTAATAGAGAGAGTGCAAGAGCGGGGTTGAAGATTAATATGCAGGAGAACAAAGATAACGATGAATAGCCGGGCAAGCGAACAAGAGTTCAAGATCGCCAGTCAGCCTCTAGAGTCTGTGAAGCAGTGCGTTTACCTAGGTCAATAATTCACAGGGAACCCTGATCACGAGAAGGAAATTCATAGAAGAATAAAAACGGGTTGGATTGCATACAGCAGACATTGCCGGCTCCTGATTGGAAGCTTACCATTATCACTGAAAAGGAAGGTATACAATAATTGCATTCTACCAGGGCTGACATATGGGGCAGAGAGTTGGAGACTGACAAAGAAGCTTGAGAACAAGGACCGTGCAAAGAGCGATGGAACGAAGATTGCTGGGCATAACATTAAGAGACAGAAAGAGAGTGGTTTGGATCAGAGAGAAAACGGGTATAGACGATATTCTAGTTGACATCAAGAGAAAGAAATGGAGCTGGGCAGGCCTTGTAATGCGCCGGTTAGATAACCGCTGGACCATTAGGTTTACAGAATGGTTACCAAGAGAAGGGAAATGCAGTCGAGGATGGCAGAAGACTAGGTGGAGCAATGAAATTAGGAAATTCACGGGCGCTAGTTGGAATTGGTTGGCACAGGACAGGGGTGATTTTGAGATTGCAAGGAGAGGCCTTCGTCCTGCAGTGGGCATAAAACAGGCTGATGATGATGATGATGATGCTGATGAGGATGATTTCAGCCTTAGTTTGTTCTACCTATTTTATTAATGCAGCGAAGTTCACTTTTAACAGACCTCGCTATAACAGACTATCGGCTACAGCAGACGAAATTAGTGCCAATCTTTTTTTCAAAATCTGGCATATAAAACTGACTTTTGCCATGTCAACACGGGCTGACAACTGACTTGCGAGAGTCAGCCGACAATCGCAGCTCAATATCAAGCGTGCGCGCCATCTTCTTTTGTGCACGAGGCATGTGGTGGGTAGGCGAAAGAGAGGGGGGCTCTACTCTGGCAGCTGCTGCTTACGGCGCACGTGGCTGCCGTATCTCGAAAGCGATTTGCAATGTGGACAAAGTGCGTGCCCGGGTGGGCTTCATCTTCAAAGCGATCTGTGATGTGGACAAAGTGTGCCCAGTGCCAGTAGTTTTGTATGCGCTGCGCTTCCGACATTTAGCTTGCATTGAAGTGAGCCAGCACGAAGGTCAATTCGCTCGCTGCTGCTGCCCAGCTTATCTTGCTTAATTTGCTATTGCAATCGATGCGTTGCCATTCGTGGTGAAACGACAGGTGGCTTTTCTTCTTTGTTTTTTACTTTGGAGATTCATCACTCCCTCTTTGCAATAATGTTGTTAGACATCAAGATGATAATTCCGGAAGTGAGGCGTTTCGAATATTATGAATTTCGGATAAAATGGAAGTTTTTTTGTCGGATTACCAGGGTCTATAGTAACAAGAGTCAACTGTATTCGTAAATAGAAGTTTCCTTCATCCATACATCCGCATCTGCATCCTTCAAACTGAAGTAAGCCATTAACCCACCTGTGCAGACTATCCCTCATGGTGCATCCCGGATACCGAAAGTGGGGAAGAATGCATCATCATCATCATCGCAGCAATCATTTACTCGCATAATAAACTCAACCCCAACGTTGGTCTTTAAGATTAGGAGTTTTATTTTCCCTCTCATAATAATTGCACCCCCAACTTTGATCTTGTGCAGTCCCACAATCGAATGGCCATGCTATAGTTTTTTTGGGAGACTAGTATCTTTTACTATTGGTACATGTGTTTAAAGCAAGTGCACTCAGCCTTGATGCATATTGCTGTGTAGAAAATATCTAATAATGCCATGTGAGAAAAGCTGAAATCAAGTAAATGAGAGAGAGAGAGAGATTTGAATTTTTTAAAATAGTACAGAGAAATCTGCCATTGTATAAGTAGGCACCTACATGCTACTCCGCACAGCTAAGGGGATCAGGGACAGCAAGGCCGTAGGAGGAGAAGGGTGAGAAATGAGGAAAATGGAAGAAAAAAGAACAAGAAAAATATACGATCGTGGTATGTACAGGCAAGACAAATCTGATGCATGTTCATATAAACAAGCTAGAGCTTATCAATTAAACTGATGTTAATGAAATTCTACGGTTAAATCGTGTAGGCTACACATCCCCACCAGCGGCAAACAGGCCGTGGCGACACATCAGCAGGGGCTGTGGGTATGGTGATGCAGAAGCTGACGACAGAACGATGATGAGAGAACACTGGCAACATGTATGCAGTAAGAACAGGCTGAGCATCATCACGGTCGCTCGAGAATTGGCGGAAAGAGCGATCGAGATAACACTCAGCCTGTTCGTACCGCAAGTCCTACCAGTGCCGGCACACAGGCACTTCGAAGACTCGATAGAGCAAAAAACGCACTCAGTAACAGCAGCTTTGATGTAATAGGAGAGCGTGGAGCCACACATGGAGCACGATAGAGACCAAGTGAAAAGGAGGTAGCCAGCCTAGGCCGGCACAGTGGTCATAGCAACTTACGAGTGCAATTCATGTCGTGATCTATAGTGTCACTGTTGGATCTAGAAATGCCATTCCAGACGTTAGACACGTATTCGTGTTGAGGAAGACAGATTGTTATGTACAATTTGTTGTATCAGAAAGAGCACCAAGATCATTGATCTCACCAACCTCACACAATGGTACAGAACCTACAGAATAAGAAAAATTGCACGTGAAATTCATGACTTTGGTTTTCGCAGCATTCAAAGTGAGGTTATTATCTTTGCATCATTTAGGTAAATAAAACAGGTTTGACTGCAGGATCAACTCATCAACAGTATGAATTATAAAAATCTCAATGTCATCAGCACATAGGAGGAACGAAGAATCCCAAATCACGAAAGAAATGTCATTAATATAAATTTTAAAAAGGAGTGGTCCTAACATGAATTTTTGAAGGACTCTGCTACTTGCCGTGTAAAATGTAGACATTCGACCATTGACGTTAACATAACACGATCTATCAAGAAGATAACTGCACAAGAGAGTGGCAATTGACGAGTCAACACCAAAGTGCGTAAGCTTGATCAGAAGCAGTGAGTGGTTGCCTACACCAAAAGCATAGCTGAGATCACAGTAAATGATGCCAACTTACCCCCTTTTAAGTAATGGAATGGAGACCTGTGTCACAAAACTCGCAAGATTTGTGTCAGTGGAGCAGTTAGTGAGAAATACATGCTGATCTGAAATGAATGAGTTTGTCGATGTAGCATGCATGTGTTTATGTGATGCCATCGCGTAAACCCAAGTAAACACAGATCTACAACAGGAACTTGTATCAGAAACGTTGCGAGGTGAGAATAGGCAGCGACTATGCTACACGACGAGCGAGTCCAACCATTCATCCAATGTTGAAACTTGCAGAGTCGCCGTCAGAGGTGCTCGCTATATTCACGAACACTGTGCGCATTCGGCGTGAACACGGGAAAATGCGGACTGCGTTGGCAGTAGCTCTGTCTTATCTTTCGGTGCTTTTCCTCGCTGGTGCTGCTACCTAGGCCCTGGGCTAGTGAAGGAGCCCAGTGAAATTCGGGAGTCTTAACCACCACAGTCAAAGAAGCGCGATTCTTTATTGAAAGCGTGGTTCTGAGGCATGGTGCACCAAGGGTGATAATAACAGACAGAGGGACTGCCTTTACGGCTACACTTCTAAAGACAGTGCCTAGCCTCAGTGGCATGGCTCACCGAAAGACCACCTATCACCCGCAAACGAACGGCCTAACTGAACGCTAGAACAAGGCTATCGCCGACATGCTGAGTATGTACATAGATGTGGAACACAAAAATTGCGATGACATTCTACCGTACATCACATTCACTTACAACACTGCTCAACAAAAAACAACGTGAAAGATACTATTTATCCTTCTTCATGGCCATGAAGTGACGACGATGCTCAATGCGATGTTGCCACATGACTGCGGCGATACAGGAATAGATGTTGAAGCTTTTGCTCAACTTGCTGAAGAAGCGAGACAACTAGCCCGCGTCAGAATCGCCTGACAATAGGACTACAACGCTCGACGCTACAATCTACGGCGCCGCTACATCACATATCACCCAGGCGACAAAGTGTGGTTTTGAAGTCCCATCCGTCGGCGAGGGCTTTCAGAAAAGCTACTCAGGCGATACTTTGGTCCATACAAGGTTTTACGGCGCCTCAGCAACCTGAACTATGAGGTCATCCCTGACAGTCCTGCTTCCTCCAGAGCGAGGCAGCGTCCAACAGAAGTTGTGCACATTGTGCGCATGAAACCCTGTTGTTCAGAATTAAGTGCCCGCACCTCATCTGACAAATCTTCCTGCTGCTATGTGAGCACCGGGATGATGCTGTCGCTGGAGGGAGGCAAATGCCACATCCAGTACACGGCACATAGAGGAAGATCTCGCGCATTGCGGATGAGAAGAAAAGGTCCCTGCATGATCGTTTGTCGGCTGGCCTGCAGTTAAAGTGTCCTGCCCTTTTTTATCAGTTCCTGCTGCTTGTGACTCGTGACAATATGAACCAGTAAAAAATAAGCGTAACTTTATTGGGCCATTTTTTGTATTCTTGATTGCAAATGTAGGTGTCAGCAAAACGTGTGTAATGGGAACATACCAACGAGGTTCTACTGTATATACAAGAGAATGTGCTGCAGCTGTCACGTCATCGGTTCCGTCACCGATTGCGTGGGGTTCGCTCAAGCGATCATGGTCAGCATGTGGATTTTGCCGGTGCCATGGACAAGAAAGCCTGTTGTGCTACAAAAGCTCGCGACTGTCGGTTCTGTTGAGGTCGGTCTATTATGATAAAATAATTTCAGTGACACAGCGCTGAACAGACTGCCAATCGTTGGCATCAGCATCTTGTGGGTCTCGTATTGACTCAGTGTTACCGTGCCTTAAATGAGTATGTGAAGTCGAGCACGTACTTCCACCACCAGCAAGAGAGGGCCGATGCTGCAAGAAGACTGTGTGAGCAATGTGATGCTCTTGAAGCGTTGTACAAGTGTAACACAGCGGCTTATCGATAAATTTGATAGCCGCTAATGCAAGGCAGAATTTTACTTGGTTGACAGTGCAGTCAGGACAAAGCCCGGGCTGCTTTCTGTTTTAAATTGGAGCTGCAGTCTTATGCTGTGCACATTCTCGGCACTCTGCTGACGTAGAGCTATAGACCAGTGGAGTACCAATGCGGTACACGGCACAAGTGTTCGCTGCAGTACGCGTGCTTGCGCATTTTTTTTTTTTTTCAGGGTATTGTCCCCAGATATCTGGCTACACAGCCCTCCTAAAATGCTTCGCTGCTAATCCACTAGGGCAGGGTGCATGCCATCACGCTATGAAAAAGGCGGATTGCCAAACTTCCAAGATGCTGTCATTTGCACTGCATGACCAAGCAGAGGTCATTTAGAAAGCTTGTCATGCTGCTGGAAAGGCAATGAAGTAATTCTTTGTTTAAAAAAAATTTTTTTCAGTCTGCTTACTTATCAAGACATTCTAGTGGCAGTCCCATCCACGCCGGAAGCTAATTGACTGCATGGGATTGTTAATTTATATTTGTGGCAATTTCTGTAATACTTTTGTAAGGCAGACACGCACTGGCTTCCAGTTGGTTTTAATTACAGGCAAAAGAGCCTCACGGAAGAGTTGGGCCAGCAGTGTAGCGTCCTGTTTGTGTTGGCCTCGGCAATCTGGTTTTGGTTAACCCATCGCCACATGCATCCTGAACTGAGAAGCATGCCAGGACAGAGACTGACTGGCAGCGATCAACAAAAGTTGGCAATAGACGAGAATGTCAATGTACATGTTTTATCCACGTTAACTCACACAATAAAGCTGTTTTTCAGTTACTGCAAGACATCCATGCAGTGCACAAAATTGGTACACCAGAAAAGTTACGCTGCCTGACAAGGCTGCATACATTTTTTAAATGTCAATCATTGGACCTTGTATTCAATGTATTATTACGTTATTTTCTGTACATGTGTTTTCTGTACTCCTGGCTAAGGCTTCTCACCAGTGGCTGGCAGAATACCTCAAATTAATTAATTAATTAATTGATTGTTCATTAATTGTACTGAAGGCACTGGGTAGTGGGCATGGTGCTGATACTTTCTCTGCTTTAATGCCGGAGATAAAGCAGTTCATCCGCCAGGAAGCCGCACGACAACTCTCTCTGGTGACTAGCACAACCGAGTCGTCAACAACTTTGGCTCCTTTGCTTCGTCATGTGATTCAGGGGTAAGTTGATGCGGCGCTGCCGCCAGCCCCTTGCAACCTTTACCATGTCCTGCGCGAGCGTTCGGCCGCGTCAGCATTGACCTGTACGGTCCACTTCCCAGCACTCCAAGCGGCAACCACTGGGTTATTGTTGCTATCGACCATCTCACGCGGTACACTGAAACTTCAGCCCTTGCATCTGCCACAGCAAAAGACGTCGCCGGTTTTATCCTTAAACACCTGATTTTACGCCATGGAGCACCTAGAGAATTACTGAGCGACCGCGGTCGCATATTCCTCTCCGACGTCATTTTGGCATTGCTAAAGGAGTGTCGCATCATTCACCGCACTACCACGGCATATGATCCTCAAACTAATGGGATGACAGAATGTTTCAACCGCACCCTTGGCGACATGTTGGCCATGTATATTTCATCTGACTACTCGAATTGGGATCGCATTCTGCCTTTCGTCACCTACGCTTACAATACCGCCACACAAAGCACCATTGGCTTCTCCCCTTTTTTTCTCCTTTACAGACACGAACCATCATTCACTATGGACACAATTCTACCTCACCGGCCAGATGCTTCGGAGTCGACGATTGTTTGTAGAGCAGCTGCATACGCTGAAGAATGTCGCCAGTTCACTCGTTCGTTCATATCCCAGGACCAGTGGTGCCAAAAGCATCACCACGATTCATCCACTACGGCTACGTGCTTTGCTTCTGGCTTGCTCGTCTAGTTGTGAGTGCCCTCTACTCCTCCCGGCCCTTCCTCCAAGCTGCTCTCCAAGTACCACGGTCCTTATCGGGTACTGAAACAAACATCCGCGGTAAACTACCTCATTGAGCCAATGTAAGCGTCTTCCGACCAGCATCGTCACGGACAGGAAAGTGTCCACATCTCCCGGCTCAAGCAGTCGCATGACCCCCCTGTGTTCTCCTGTCCTTAAGTCGCCAGGACGGCTACTCTTTCAGTGGGGAGTAACTGCATTTAAGGCACTGGGTAGTGGGCATGGTGCTGGTAAAAAGAGAAAGACAACGAGGAGCGCTTGTTTGCCCATTTCGCTATAGCACCGACTTGTTTCAGCCTACTGCTGCAAACCTAGAACTTGTGCTGCTAGGGAAACACCCCCGTTTGAAAATAAATAAATACCTGAAGCAAGGATGGCAGCAAGCGCAGGTAGCCTTCATAGAGACTGGACCCAGGTTTTGCCCTTGATGTGGCAGCAGGCTGTGCTGGCTCGTATGTCAGCAACGTGCCCACTACAAAAGAGGAAAGAAGAAAGGCATGTTTCAATGACAACTTCAAACAGCCCAGCTGTAGAAAACAGAAGACTCCATGTATGCATACTGGTCCCAGCCAAGGTGTAAAAATATCGGAGTTCATGAGTAGCGCAACCTGCACGAGAACCTCGGCAGCGACCACTACATACTGGCGGTCACGATCCCCATCAGGGCGGCACCACCGAGAGAATTTAAGGTCACCGACTGGGACGCCTTCCGCAAAATAAGGAAGGAAGACACAAACGAATACGCTGATCTAGACAGTCTTTTTAGAAGGCTCAAAGAGGACGTTAACACCGCGACGAGGGTTGTCCAAACTGAACTAAATGTGGAAAGGACGGACGCGAGATTGGCACACCTATTAGAGGCAAAGGATTCCATCACGGCCAGGTGGAAAACGCAAAGACTGAATCGCAGACTACGAAAGAAAGTAGCGGCACTAAACCGGGAAATCGAAGCGCACTCGATCGAGCTTTCCAAGCAACAGTGGAACGAGGTGTGCGCGTCGGTAGACGGACAAATGAGAACCGGGCGCAAATGGAACCTCCTAAAGCAACTGTTAGACGAAAGGCAATCCAAAGGCAATCAGAGATTGGCAATCGATAGAATTTTACAAAAGCAAAAGGAGCAGGGCAAAACGGAAAGCAAGTTCCTAAAGGAGCTGGCGGAGACGTATCTCCCACTGGGCCCGTCAGGCGACGGCGACTATCCACAATACGCCGGGGCAGAGGTCGAAGAACTTGATGCGCCCTTCACGGAATCGGAAATTTGGGATGCCTTACAAGGCCTCAACGGACGCTCCGCTACGGGCCCGGACGGGGTCTCGAACAAACTGTTGAGGAACCTAGACGGAAAGTCGGTCGAGAAGCTCACCGAAGAAATAAACAGAGTGTGGGAAACGGGACAAGTACCAGAGGTCTGGAAAGAGGCCTCGGTCATACGTATACCGAAACCCGGTAAACCACTCGCGGCGGAGAACATGCGGCCAATATCGCTCACCTCGTGCGTAGGCAAGACGGACGAACATGCCATACATAACCGAGTATCCCGGTACATAGAGAGAGAGGGCCTCTTCCCACATAACATGGTGGGCTTCAGACCGGGCCTCTCCACACAGGACGTAATGTTACTACTCAAGAAGCATATAATTGACGGCATGACCAGAGACACCAGGGGCATACTGGCCCTGGACCTAACGAAAGCGTTCGACACGGTCAAACACAGATTTCTAATGGAAACGATCTCGATGATGGGGCTCGGCTGGAAATTCCACTCTTACATAGGCTCCTTCCTCAGAGACAGGAAAGCCACGATCAAAATAGGACAGACCACTTCCGATTGGTACACGCTGGGCGCGAGGGGCACCCCACAAGGGGCGGTGCTCTCCCCACTATTATTCAATCTGGCAATGAAAGGGCTCTCTGACTGGCTGACGAGAGTGGCCAACGTCAATCACGCCCTGTACGCAGACGACATTACAGTGTGGTGCCCGGGAGGGTCCGACGCAGAAGTCGAGCAGGCTCTTCAAGAGGCGCTGGACACAACGGAAGA
This sequence comes from Dermacentor variabilis, assembly GCF_050947875.1. NCBI lineage: Eukaryota > Metazoa > Arthropoda > Arachnida > Ixodida > Ixodidae > Dermacentor > Dermacentor variabilis. The sequence goes on along the minus strand of NC_134570.1, from coordinate 192,137,961 downwards.
GTACCTGAAGGAAACGGGACTCCGTCTGTCACCCAGCAAATCGGAACTGTTGCTGTACAGGCCCTCAAAACAAGGCATGAGAAATCTGACGCCGATCGATCAAATACCGATCAAATTACATACGAATGCCGGCCAGCCGATTCCCAGAGTGGACACTATAAGAATCCTGGGGCTGCTAATTGAGGCGAAAGGTGGTAACACACAGACTGTCATGAAACTCACGGCCAAAACGGAGAACATGCTCTGGCTGATCCTCAGGGTGACGAACCGCAGAGGAGGGCTCAGCGAGAGCAATCTCATCAGACTTTACCACGCCTTCCTCATGAGTCACGTAAATTACGTAGCCTCGGCGCTAAAATGGACCAAGAGAGACACGGCCAAAATAGAGACACTGATGCGCAAGAGCGTCAAAAGGGTGCTAGGTCTTCCGATCACTACAAGCACGGAGCAGCTCGATCGGTTAGGGGTCCACAATTCACTATCAGAAATCATCGAAGCGCAGACCAAGGCACAGGACGTGCGGCTGTCGACCACCAGGGCCGGCAGGCGCATCCTAGAAGAAGCAGGGATAAATGCCGAGGCAGAGTGCAACGCACACAAGATTGCGCTCAGCGCGGCGGTAAGGGGCACTTTCAAGGTAGAACCGCTTCCGAGAAACGTCCACCCGCAATTCAACGAGGGGCGCCGAAAGGCGAGGGCCCGAGCACTGCTGAAATCGACCGCCAACTGCCCGGGCCTGGCGGCATTTGTAGACGCAGCCCAGTATGGGCGCAACGACTGGTACGCGGCCGTCTCGGTACGCTGGGATGGCACGATAATTAACGCAGCATCGGTCAAGGGGGTAACGTCCGAAGTGGCCGAACAGGTAGCAATAGCCATGGCAATGAGAGACCCCGAACGTCCTTACGTCTACACAGATTCGCGATCGGCGGCAAGAGCATTCGCCTCGGGCTCGATATCCCGGGAAGCGGCGGCCGTCCTCGGCAGCGAGGGAGCCGCGGGTCAGCACATCGTCAAATGGTTTCCGGCCCACATGGGGGCCGACGTGCACCCCGAATTTCCCAACGCCAACGAGCTGGCACACGGACGCGCGCGAGGACTCACGCACCGTGGCGATCATGGCGAGCGGGGTGGCGGGGAGGGAGGGGAGCACCGAGACCCGCTGCTCACCTTTAACGAAATAACAACACACTATCAGCTGTCGAGGAGGACCTTCCCACTCCCCCACGCTAAACTCACTAGACCACAGTCATCGATATTCAGAATGCTTCAGACAGGGTCGTTCCCCTTGAGAGGCAGACTGAGCCGCTATTCACCAGAAGTAGAGCCGCAATGTCCGGATTGTGGCGAATCTTACTGCTCGCTAGCGCACATGCTCTGGCAATGCTCCGCGTTAAGCGGCACCGTGTTCACTAAAGAAGAAGACTGGGTGGACGCCCTGCAAAGCGACGACCACCAGACCCAGCTCCGGGCCGTCCAGAGGGCTCACGAAAGGGCGGAGGCTCACGGGCTTCCCGTCCCAACGTGGGTGCGGCCCGCGACCCCTGCCGCCCACTAAAGCAAGAGTGGGTGGGGAGGGGTTCCTCAGGACACATTAAAGTTATTTCCTCCTCCTCATAACAGTATACCCGGAAAATGGTCAGGTCATGTCCGACATGGCTTCCTTTTCCTGTAGACAGGTAGCATCCATATTCTAAGGGCTGCACCTTGTTATGCACGGGCGAACCTCACTTGCACTTAATCATTAGTTGTGCAGTTTAGGCTAAGGTACCTGAACAAAAAAAGTGACAATATCTACAACTATTTTCTGTAATTTATAGCTCTGTCGATACATTCCCGTTATGTACTTTTTTCCCAGCGCCAACGTTTGAAATCGAGAACACACAAAAATTACCCAATAGAGTTACCCTCATTTTTTTTACCAGTTCGTACGTTCCTGGAAAACACGATTTTCAGCACCAACATTTAGTATATCGCCAAACTGCGATCGTATGATATTTTCTGGCCGCTAGATCACATGTAAACTAGAAAATGTGCGAGGCGTGCGCTATCAAGAGTATATAGCTGACCGCCACAGCAGCTTCACCACAATACTTGCCCACCCGTTTCACGTGAAAATGCCAGTGCGCACTCAGTTTCTCATTTTGGTACCAGCATATGCTCTCCAGGGTCGTCGCATGTGGCTTTCACAGCTCCGCTAATCCTATTGTAATAAGTATCTTCGCCGATGTTTCACAGTGCATGGTGCCATCAAAAGCATAGTGCAAGCTTCTAATAGACAATAATTGAAACGCACAACTGTTCCTTGCTGTAGACTGTGATCAAATACATTTTCCAGCCGCTAGATCCTATGTGAACAAGAAAAGGTGCAAGGTGTGCACGATCGAGAACAGTATATAGCCACCCGTCTCACGTGTCGCATGTGAGACGGATGGCTATAACCCGTCACACAGTTTCTTATTCTGATACCAGCAAATCTCTGCCCGAGTCGTGTACGCCACATTTGCAGCTATTGCCACTAAACCTATTGCGATAAGCATCTTCATGTATCTTTTTTGCAGCGCTTGGTGCGTAGTGCCATTGGTAGCGTATTGCACACTTTCAGTAGGCTACAATCCAAAATTGCTGCCGTTCTCTGCTGCAGGCGGCTGATATGGGCATCAAGTTTCGCTTCGGCGGCATCTGGCATCACCCACCAGCTCAATTTCGTTTCAGTTTCCTATCGCCCTCTTAAAATACCACACAATAGGAAAACAACAAAACGCATCTCAGGTCGCCTGAAAACCACCAGCTCGATGTGCGTCGGCGTCTCATGTTACAATGATCCGTGCACCGCTTTGCGTTAGGAAGGTGTCAACAGCAGTTGAGCCTGTCAAATTTTTTTAGTTAGTTCGGATCATACGTTTTCCCGGTTAGTATGTTTACTCTCACAGTTTTTTTCTTTTTTTTTCAAAATGGATGAACGAGGTTCTACTGTACATGCTGATACGAATATTCAATATTTTCAGATATTCAATTGAATATTATGCTACATTCTGAGAAAAACAGTAGCAACAGGACCCCAGAACTGTACTGTTTTTCTCAGAATCTGGCACAATATTGTTACGGAAGGATGAAAGAAGAGAGAGGAAGAGACGCTGGCTGCTGCGTGTTGTTGGTGGTCAGCCACCTTAGCTGTTCTGACTCATCCTGTATATATATTGTAAATATAGTTTTTATATACTCACAACATCCCCGTAACATATTGGTGAGAGGTGCGGGGTACCACCGCTGGAAACGAAGCTCCGCAGTGGACGTCGCATCACCGTCCGCACCATGAATGACAATGAGCATGCGGGATCAACGTCGCTGCCGCCTCTAATGTCACCGTCGCATGCTACGTCGCTGTCACATTCGGTTGTCGTTGTGCAACCAAAGGATCGTGGAACTTTCTGCAGGACCGATGGTGCCGACATTGAAGAGTGGGTGGCCATGTACGAACGCATGAGTGGAATCAACAGATGGGACCCTATGCTTATGCTAGCTAACCTGTTGTTCTACCTAAGAGACACGGCAAAGGTGTGATACGAAAACCACAATGAGGAGCTAACCAGCTGGGACCAATGCAAAGAGAAATTGACAGAGTTGTTTGGCAAACAAGCCGGCCGTAAAATTGCCGCATATCAGAAACTGGCCTCCTGTGCCCAATCTTCCACGAAGTCCTATATCTCGTACATCCAGGACATGCTGGCCCTTTATGAGAGCAGCATTCCGGGCAAGTTGGTAATCCATTGCTTAAATGATATTGCGCGACATAAAAACAACACGGACACGGACACGGTGTGTTGTCTTCTTTCACGTCCGTGTCGTTTTTATGTCGCGCAATATCATTTAAGCGCTGGCGCTTTGTCGTAAAGCCGATCACGACATGACAGAAGCTGAGAAGGTCGGGCACGTGCTTAAGGGAATTGCTGACGACGCCTTAATCTGCTCATGTGCACGAGCTGCTCTACAGTCGATGCAATCATTAAAGAGTACCGACAATTCAAGCAGGCCAAAAGCCGATGCATCTTGAAACCATTCGCCAGACTTCCCAATACTGCCGCAACATCGAGCTGTGAAGATCAACCCACACAGCAGCATGCGTCGCCATCAGAGGATGTGGTGCGAATCGTTAGACGTGAACTGGGTGCGATGGCGCCCGCAGCTTTCTGTTCGCGTAGCCCTGATGCTACCCCATTTTCAGTTCCCCTTGTACAGGCCATCATTCGCCAGGAACTTGAAAACATTGGTTTACAATGTGTGTGCTGTCACCAATCCCAGAGCTAACGAACGCCCTTCTACTATTTTCGCTCTACCCCCCCGCTTCACTCCACATTATCACAAGTAGAGTGAGTGGAGAACTGCAGACGACCAGCTGATATGTTTCACCTGTTGCCGCATTGGTCACGTCGCCCCATATTGTCGCAACTCGTGGCCCTCAACACCTTGCACGCCGACCAACCTGAGACATTTTGATGGAAATACCGACAATGTTACGCCCACCACTGAGTCTAACAGTGCCGACAACTCTGCTAGAAACACGTGGTACAGTCGCTCACCATTGCCGCGCGGACACCAGTCTCGTTCACCGCAAACACATCACCAATCTCCCCTTTCGCCGCAGCCACGTCGCCTTTCGTCTCCTGTAGCTTTGGCCGCACCCTTTCGGAAAACTAGGAAATGCAGCCCTCGGAGGTGGTGCTGCATTGCCAACTACTGCAGCAAATCCTCTGTCTGCGCCCACAAGGAGGAGTGTAATTGACGTCAAAATAGACGGAATACCTGTCCAAGCACTCGTCGACACTGGAGCCCACGTATCTGTGATGAGTGCTAGCCTACGTAGACATTCAAAGAAGGTCCTAACCCCAGCAGCTGCCCAAGTGCTTCGTGTGGCTGATGGCAGCGTGCTGGTTGTTCTTGGAATGTGCACTACGCATTTAATTATAGTCGGACGCCCTACCTGTTCTCTTTACTGTGATCGACAACTGCCCTCATGACGTTATCCTTGGATTGGACTTTTTATCCACTCATTCTGTTCTCATCTACCGCACGACCGGCGTTCTTCAGTCAGAACTGCCTCAACTCGCCAATGCTCCGAGTATCGCCCCGCCGTGCTTGTACTCACTTCAAGATATGCGTCTGTCACCCGAGGCAGTTACTTACGTCACATTGACCACCCAGCCACAGGTTCCTGACGGTGAATATGTGCTTCACCCCATCATCGACGTGCTTTTGAACCGGAACGTTGCTATTCCACGTACGTTGGTCACGGTTGCTAATAACAACGTCGTTCTACCACTTCTTAATTTCAGCCTGTGCCCTCAAGTACTTCCAGCCGGCATGTTCTTGGCCAGCGTTTCTAGTGGTTGCAAATTTGACATTGAGAGTCTGAATGCCGAGAGTGGCTTATTAGTGCCAATTGCAGCTGACAGCTCTAGTTCCTTAACAGATGACTTCGCGAAAATGATTGCACCAGACCTCACCTCTGCAAAGGCTACGGACATACGACTCCTGCTTGAAACGTACAGTGATATTTTTGATTTCGGCGGCAGACTTTTAGGCCAAACATCTGTTGTTCACCGCCGTATAAAAACTGGAGATACAAATCCTATTCGTCGGCATCCGTATCGTGTATCGCATGCTGAACGTCGAGTCATCCAATTAGAAGTGGACAAAATGCTCCGCAAAAGGGTCATCGAGCCATGAGCCAGCCCTTGGGCTTCGCCTGTTGTCCTTGTGAAAAAGAAGGATGGTGCCTGGCGTTTTTGCGTCGATTATCGCCACTTCGCACGCAAGAAGAACAAAATCACGCAAGAAGACATCTACCCATTACCATGCATCGGTGACCCCTTGGACTGCTTTCACAGAGCTAAATACTTCTCGTCCATCAATCTTCGATCCGGTTAGTGGCAGATTTCAGTTGATGAAATGGACCACGAGAAGACGGCTTTCATCACGCCGAATGGCTTATATCAGTTCAAAGTCATGCCCTTTGGTCTCTGTCCTGCGACATTTGAACATATGATGGACTCTCTTCTGCAGGGCTACAAATGGACCACCTGTCATTGTTACCTTGACAATGTTATTGTTTTTTCTCCCACATTCGGCAGCCACCTTACCCAACTCGCTGCAATTCTTGCGGTTTTCCGAAAAGCCAACCTTCAACTGAACTCCATGAATTGTCGATTCGGGTGCCGTCAGATCACCATGTTGGGACACCTCGTTGATGCACCCAGTGTCCGACCAGATCCGGAAAAGTATGCGCCGTACGCAGTTTCCCTGTGCCACGTTCTGCCTGTGACGTGTGCTGCTTCGTTGGCCTGTGTTCTTACTTTCACCGTTTCGTCAAAAACTTCGCCGGCGTTGCTCGGCCTTTGACAGATCTTCTAAAGAAGAACACGCCATTCTCATAGGGCCTGGAGCAGGCTCACGTATTCGCCGCTCTCATCGGGTTTCGGACCACCCCTCACATACTTGCCCACTTTAATCCGTCTTTCCTGACCGAAGTCCACACTGACACAAGCGGCTATGGTATCGGCGCTGTTCTCGCCCAACCCCAGACGAGTGCGTAATAGCTTACGCCAGCCGCCTGCTCTCACATGCCGAGACAGATTACTCCATCACCGAGTAGGAGTGCTTGGCTTTAGTTTGCGCTGTAGCCAAGTTCTGGCCATATTTGTACGGCCACACGTTTTCAGTCGTTACAGACAACTATGCCATCTGCTGGCTGCCTTCCCTCCGGGACCCCACAGGATGGCTTGGTCGCTGGGCTATCATCGCCGGAGTGCAATCTGGCAGCACTGACGGCATGTGCCGCATATTCATGCTGCATGACAGCATCTTCTACCGCCGCAATATGACCCCTGACGGCCCTGAGTTGCTCCTCGTCCTTCATTGTCATCTGTGATCCTCACTCTCGGAACAACTTCATGATGCACCAGCGGCAGGACATCATGACGTCGCTGATTTTCTCCTTCACAACGTCATTCTCCGGCACGGTGCACCTCGACAGTTACTTACAGACCGCGGCCGCTCGTTCTTCTCTCGAGTAGTCGACGACCTCCTCCGCTCTTGTGCCACTGAGCACAAGCTGTCCATCACCTACCACCCACAAACAAACGGTCTTACAGAATGTCTCAACCGAACAATCACAGAGATGCTGTCGATGTTTGTTTCCAACGATCACCATGACTGGGACGCCACGCTGCCTTACGCGACGTTCACGTATAACTCGTCTTGACATGAGCCACAGGAAATTCACCCTTTTATCTCTTGTATGGTCGCGACCCCACACTGCCGTTTGACACCATCCTCCCTTCTGTGCCATGTGTTGCAACTGAGTACGCTCGTGAAGTCATTGATCGCGCTCGCATGGCACATCAAGTCGCCCAATCTTGTTTATTAGCATCACAGCATATAGAGAAAGAATGTTATGACCGCTGCCATCGCGATGTTAAGTATGCACCAGGTGGTTGGGTGCTCCTCTGGCCACCATATCGTCGGGGGTTGGCCTCACCCAGAAGCTTCTCTTTCACTAAACAGGGCCTTATGAAGTCCTATGCCAAATTAACAACGTAAATTACGAGATTTCGCCGCTACACTTTGATGCATCCTCAAGTCAGACGCCTGTCGACGTCGTGCACGTTTTGCGGCTGAAGCCATACTTCGGTCGCAATTCTTCGCCTGCCATGCGCCGAGATAACGCTTTGCCACCCGGGGGTCCTGTTACGGAAGGATGAAAGATGAGAGAGGAAGAAGATCGGAGATGCTGGCTGCTACGTGTTGTTGGTGATCAGTCATCTTAGCTGCTCTGACTCATCCTGTATACATAGTGTAAATATAGTTTTATATACTCGCAACATCTCCATAACAATATTACATTTAATATTTAAAATTACTGAATATTTGTACAGAGTCAATTCCGGATATATGGAACTTCAAGAGGACCGCGAGACAGTTTGATATATAGATAATTCAAAATATAAAATATGCCTATCCAAAGCTTGCCTGAAACTATTGCAAGTCTCAGAAAGATTGCCGAACTTATGAAAAACGGGCATTGGCCAATTCACAGATTTGTGAAGGCCATGTCGAATGAGCAAAGATTACTTTTTTTTCTTCACACAAATGTTGCAAGTTGCCTGAGCAGCAGAGTGGTTTTTGGTCACAATGCTAACCTTAAAAGTATGCACCACTCAGATGCAAATATGCAGTGTGCCTTACACAGGCCGAAGTGCTTTTTGTGCGTCTTTATGCAGGATAAGGTAGAAATGAATGCAGCACAGAAGCAAATCAGGCTGTATATCTAGTTATATGCCGCCCCACCATCAGTGCATGTGTACTGCAAATTGTGTGCAAACATGCACTGCAGGGTGTCGATTACAATACAGTAAAACCTCATTAAACTATACCTACTTAAACAGTAGCTTGGTTTTAAAAGTAGTAAAGTCAAATCCAAAAGTCAGCAGCCATTGAACATAATGTATTTTGTATGCTAACAAACCTACCAGCTTATTGCGTATGTATCAGTTAACACATAGTGTTTCCACTTTTCGCTGCGAAATACCCAGCCACGCAGGCCCTACCCAGCCACGCAGGCCTTACCTTTAGCACAAAGAAGTTACTGAACTAATTGAATTTCTCAAAGTAAAATGCGTCAAAAAAATTGTAAAGTACGACTTACACATAACCTACAGACATGATAGCATCAGATTCTAATTTGAATATACCAGAAAACATAATTCTGTTACGCAGAAACTTAAACACAAAACCCTTTTAACATGATAGCATTTTCCAGCTGCCATTTGAGATCTGTCTTAGTAGGAGTGGGACCGGTTCCTTGCACACCATTAAAAAGAACACACACACACAAAGCTCACCTTTGTGCATAGCGTTCACCGCCAGCATTTCCCGGGAAACATAACAGCTACACAAGCTGCAGTTGCTGGGAAGTGAGAAGCACTCGGGGATCTTTGAATGCTATTGTCTTCCATTCGTAAAGGTGAAGCTTAAGCGTCCTCCAAATTTTTTGTATGTATGTATGTGCATATGTATGCATAAACATCTAGAGTCAACTCGCACTTACATTTTCTGTGCTTTAACCTTTTCAGTGTCAGGTTGTTCAAAGAGGACACACTAACATGGTCACTTTTTTTTTTCCAGATACAATCAACAACCGATTTTTGGACAAGCCTGATAATTCGGATGACTTCATGGTACCATAGAATAAATGTATACTGATAGAGTACTCCGTAAAGTGAATGCATAAGAACGTCTGAAATTCGGATGTAAAAACCCTTCGCCGCTGTCAGTAACGGTACCGACTCCGCCTCTGAAATCTTCACAAGTGGCTTCAAAATGCTGAAAACATGAGGCGATGCATAATGCCAGTTACAAAAAGTCATTTTCGCCGCAATATAGAGGAGTTATGCGGTGAAGCATATTAAGAGTGGTGAGGGGCCACGAGACACAGCAGGTATTTTTTAATTATATAAGAATGTCGGTTAGAGAACCGTTGGACAATTAGGGTTACAGAATGGTTACCAAGAGAAGGGAAATGCAGTCGAGGATGGCAGAAGACTAGGTGGAGCGATGAAATTAGGAAATTCATGGTCGCTAGTTGGAATCGGTTGGCACAGGACAGGGGTAATTGGAGGTTGCAGGGAAAGGCCCTTGTCCCGCAGTGGACATAAAATAGGCTGATGATGATGAAGATGAGGATGATGATGATGAATGCACCCACCATCTCCAGTTACAGTAAAAGTACGGATATGCCTAATAAGTGTACTGACAGGCCTTCAGAGCTACTTCAAATGATCCTGTGGGGATTTGAGCGCTTGGGGATAATAAAAGGTGTGAATTTTTTTATTTATTTATTTATTTATTTATTTTTGACTGCCTGATTTTTCAGGCATTTTCACGGCCCCTAGGCAGTCTGAAAAATTGGATGTTGACCGTGTTATAAAACAAGCACAACAGTTATTCTTTAGTTATTCAGAAAGAAAAAAATGACACAGATAATGGCAAATGCACTTTTAGTATGATCCTCACTAGAGAGTTGACAATGTACGGGTTCGTCAGTGAACACTGTGGGACAAAAACGTGTAAACATACCGGTATGTCAGTAACATTGATAGGATTAATGCCACTGATAATTTTTCAGGCAGATTTTTGTATTCTTATTATTGATTCTATCTTAAACCTGTCCCTGTTTTACACATTTGTCTTGTTTGATGACTGCTTCCATTTTCTATGTCTTTTGAATGCATTGCTACAAAGCAATCCAGTTTTTCTTATTTACAGTTTGCTTTAGTGCTTGTTGTATTTTTGCACCATGTACACTCCCACTCCTGCTATACCGAGCCATGGGCTGCAGTATATGCATATAATCAAATAAATAAAAAAAGTCACAGGCTGGTGCAGCACGTGCAGCATAGTCGCAGCATAATTTGGAGGAGTAGCTCCACGGGAGTTCCATTTTTGGCGCCACGCACTACAGGGTCTTTGCGGCAAAGTCTTTTTGTGTCGTTTTCATGAGAGCCGTCTGACTGTCTGCCTGGCGTTGATGGCGAGCTGCGGCTCGTGCTGCAGCCTGTCCTGCTCTTTGCATAGCAGTGTCCTGAGCCCTATGTTGCCTGGCTGACACCCACGCAGTGAGCCCGGGTGCAATCCCTGTGGACACTGGGTAAATTTTTTTTTTAGCCATTGCCGCCAGCGCGGAGAAGGTGGAAACCATTGCCAACCGAAGAAGCTATTGGAAAGAGCCCATAACTGCTTATGCTGTCATAAACTAAAATAAATGCATGCCAGCACTGACCAGCCAGGCTTCCCTGGATAGCTGGGAACCGGTTGGCCTCGTATAGGGTGCACAGTTGAGCTCCAACGCTGGCGCGTGCAGATGCATCCCCGCTGCTGGCAGGTGGGGCCACCCTGGATGCCGTGTACACCGAGCGTGGAAGCTGCAAAACCTCGTGCTGCACCAGTGATGACAGCAGCTGCCCATAATCTGCACCAGCAAGACATGACCTGGCTGCTTCAGTTCGATCACACGAACGACAGGGGCAGCATCTACACTTTGTGAAGTGCATTAAATTATGCATTCAAGGTTGAACAGTGCTGGATCCTTTCAACCATGCACATACTAAGACTAGCTACATACAGGGTTCTTAATGTACGCGTTCATGGTGTATTTTTGTGCAGCACTTACAATTAGATGAAGGACGAAGAAGATACACACGAGACAGGCGCTTTTTGGAAAACAAGCAGTAAGAAAGCAATCCATATATCTTAAAACACACGTAAATCCACAAAAATAAGGTTCTTCACTTCTTGCCTCTCGTAGCACCACCCTGCAAGAATTTAAAGTGGCAACTAGGAAGCCTTCATAAATGTCTTCTCTAGTGGGGTGACAGCATTGGTAATGGCATCTGCTGCCACAAGCCAAACTTGCAAGTGAAGCCTTTCGTTAAGTTTAGCAATGTAGGATACAAGATGGTGAAAGACCATCTGTACAGGCCATGTTGACTGTTATCGTTGGTGCTGTGCCAATAATTATTTCTTCACCTAACTCTGCCTTCAGCAGTAAAAAATGTACCGCAGGCTTCCATTTGTTCGCCTACGGTTAATTCAATTTTTCTATTGATTTGATCAAACCAGAGGTCCCAGCCAGTGCCCATACATTTCTATAGGACCAAGCTATGATTATTTTAATCCTGAAGTTAACCACTGTCGAATAATTCGAACTTGGCTAGTCGTCATGCACATTCCTGCCCCAATGGTGACCTAAGTGGCGACTCCAAAAGCGTCAGTCAGTCTCGGTAGAACTTAGGGTACAATAAATGCATCGAACGCACATCATATCCGGTCAAAAACATTTATTTCTGGCCTAATCCAGGAAGATATTCAAGCCGAAGTGCCAACTCTAATGATTTATTACAGTATTTACTCAAGCCATAGAGTTTCTTGGGCAGTGCAATCTAATAAAAAACCAAAACCAAGTTCACAACAGCCTACAGTCAGAGTCAGCCAAGCAAGCATCATTGCCACTGCTATCATAAGATGGCGACCATGGATGGCAACAAAAGTTCGCATACTATTTTGTGTATGACGATGCGCTGCTTTGAATGTGCTTTCTGAATACGAAAGAACATTCAAACAATTCGTCACTTTACATGTTAAAGTGCAACTTCAGTGACTTTTTGACCATGTCAAGGTAACGGAACATTTAGGTTCTCGAGACCCCCCTGTCATGCATCTGATAGTAGAATGTTTAGGCAAATTATAATATAATTTTAAATAACCAAAGAAAGCGCAGAAACAAAACGAAAACCTGACCAAGCAGCCGAGAGAACCTTTTCGTGTGACGTCACGAGTGTCCACACTGGGAAAGGTGCGCAAGGCATGCCGGTCTTGCCCGCTGGCAGCGAACAGCAGACGCTCGGCTGAATCATGACCGCGCCGGACGTTTGAGTGACTATGCCAGCTGTAGGGCGAATGCAACCGCACAACCGCAATGGAGAGCGCATGTCCGCTTGACTGATCGTGGGCACACATCCACATGTGCCATGACAGAATTCCCGCCACACTTGGCACTGACTTCCACTCCATTGACTTCAGCTGACAGTGCTCCTAGTTGTCTGCACCAGGCGCATGAAGCGGGGCCACATCTTGATGTTGCCGCTAAGTTAGGAGACCTCATGTGCCAATTGAATGGAGGTGGTACTTTCAGGCCTCCGGTTGAGCAGGGAAGCTTAGTGCTTATGGAGTCCACCTACAGTCACAGGCGTTCTTTCCAAGCCTGGTGGTAGAAAATATCCACCTCGCGGATGTATACTTGACTCACACAACTGGTACCTACGTTTAAATGGCTCGCTGCACCATCGCAGACATGTTATGTGACAGTAGTTGGGTGCTTTTTTTATCTAACACTTCGTGCACTCTACCTAGGGTGTAGCAGTTGTGCACTGCGTCGTAATGCATGTCGCCGTTTATGACATCAAAGCTGTATGTTACTTTCCTTGTCGTGGTGACACAGGTGAAAATTGAGGTTTGTTTCTTATGCCAATTGTGTTTCATTTGAGAGAAGGATAGTCTAGTTTACCACAAAATCAACATGCAGAACAATGCTTCCGCGCTGCTGAAACTTCTTTGCCTCATCAATAGCCGTGGCTTTAGTGTGGCGCATGTATTTGTGACGAATCCATTTGGTCACCCATTTGCCGAGCTCTTTCACAAAAAGGGTTGGAGCCCACATCTTCTTGATTAAGTCACAGCTCTTCCAAACAGGAAATGTGACCTCGTCCTCGTCGACCATTCCCAGATTGGCCAAAGCGAGGCTTTCACTCCATGGGCAGCGCTTGCATTCACTTAACATACAATCTGTGGCTGGGGAGCTGCAGAGGCACAATGCTTTCATGCCTTCCAATGAGATTTTCATGCCGGTTGCCTTCTCAAGCACAGAGACACACAGGTTAGCATTAGCGCAATAAACACAAATGAAAACCTCTTGTTTTGATGCGAGCAACACCTATTTTGGACATATGCTGTAAAACTTTGACAGGACGATGGCACTTTTGGGGTGAGCTGCTTTGAACATCTGGAACGTCTCGTGGATAGAACGTGTCGTAAACCACTTTGAGACATACTCTCTCTGGCCGTTCTTGATGACTGACACAGCGTCCTTCTTGTTCAGGCTCTGCCGAGAGCACCCAAGTTCATCCTTGGTGAAGTAGTCAAGTGCAGCTTGGACATCCGATGGGCTTAGCCTGGACCTCGCATATGGATAAAAATCTGACCACATTACATGCTTCTCGGGTCAATTTCGGGCCTTTCTGAGCATTTATGTTGTGACAACTGGGTCTGCCTCTTGAACACATTCGTTTTAAAGTTCTGGTGACATGATGGAGGCTCTCGATAGGAGCTTGAAGCCTTGTAGGCTTGCTTGAAGCTATTTAACCAGCCAGCGCATGCACAACATTTTGTCACAGACGGTTAAGGTGTACTGACACTTCCGTACGCAGTGCTTAAATTTGAGCGCATCTTCGTCACCACAACAATTTCAATCTCGGCCAGTTTTCTCTTTCCATAAGATCATCTACTGTGTTTATGAATGGAGGATGGTGGCTTCAATGGTGAAACATCAGAAGAAAGGTGGACATACTTGTTCAAGTTGTCAATAGCTTCTTCCTCTACCTGAATGAATGCATCTGCTTCATCACGGGTGTCACTACATGAAGATAGAATTTCCTTGAGGCGTGTAAAGTAGTGCTGCCAGACCTTATCCGCGTGGCGGATATCCTCAGCTTCTAAAAGTAACTTCTGCAGGAAGGCAACATCCAAAACATTTATGCAACAAAACTTTTTTTCTTAGCAATTTTCTTCTTGTCAATGCATAAATAATCAGCCCAGAATACTCGGACCGAGCTATGAGCCACATGCACCACGTGTAGTGAACAGTTAGACCAGGTCACAATGTTTATGCTGAACAGCACTGCACTTTTGCTGGTGCCTTTTCTGCGCCGCTGTCGTGACTGAGCATGTCGTGACTGTCGTGACTGAGTATGTCTCACGGTCTCATGTTCTATGAACAAAGCCATCTAAAGCATTTCACTGTGAAAACATGCGAGCCATGCTCATTATCAAAGGACAACGTCCGTCTGGAACCACCGGTGACCTCTGTTGTTCTCAGCATGGGAAAACAGATCAGCAAGGTGCTGAGAAACTAATAATTAGGCAACTTCGGCTGCCTTTGGCACAGTCATGCCACACTGCGCTATTGCGGACAGCTGAAACCCAGAGGTGAAGATCGAGGTAAAACAGGAAGACATTATCTGTGAGCGACGTGGGCAAACGGCACAGGCAATGACTTAGATAGGTTTTTAGAAAGGCACAGTGTGAGTTGCACACAGTGGTGCCGAAGGAGGTTCTAGATGAGGAGCAGGTAGTGAAGTAGCGCCTCTATAATGCCGCACCTACTGTTTATGGAAGAGCTCCGTCACTTACGGATTAGCCTGCCTTGGTGCGGCGTACAGGTAATTCACTGTGTGCACCAGATGGGTTTTGGCAAGGTCAGCCACAACATGCACTCGCGGTGTTTCGCATGGTGCTGACAAGCGAATAATGGAGGCATAAGTGCGATGCCCACAGAGGTTGTAGGCCACAAACTCAGTTCGCGCTTGCACTTTAGAGGGTGGCATCCCCCACCCCTGCACACACTTGACGCAAATAAAATCTGACAATACATTTTTCCTGAAAACAAGCTGTCAGAGCGAACTTCTGAAGCAGCAAAGAAATTAGAAATAGGTTTACATAGAATGCAAAGTGATAAAAAAAACAGCAAAGGTACTGAAGCGAGCACACTCAACATAGGCCACTTTGGCCCGTTATATTTTGTGAATAAAGCAAATAAGGAAACACAATATTGCAACCACGTCTTGCCCAACATAAGCAGACTTCCATCCAAAGTGTTTTTTAGAAAATTCAAACAAGAGCTTTTTCTTTAGATTTGTTTAATATCTTTTTCTTATCTTGTGTTTCATGTAGGAAGATAATATTTTTCATAAATGTTGCAAAGAGAATGTTCAATTTCTGACATTTTTTTTCAAGTTTCTGTGTTCAACAGAAAGCTCACCAAGATGCATCAAGGTTACAACATTTTTTTTTTATTTGGGCAATGTTTGCTATTTTTTTCGATTTTTTATTTGTGGAAAGCATAAAGCAATGCATGCAACTAATTTACTGTTAAGCATATTAAAATGAGCAGAAAAGTTTTTCGACACATCTTTTACTGCGTATATATTTTTTTACTTCGTAAATATTGCGGTAAGCAATAGGAGGATGCTCGCGCACCCCCTTCAAATATTTTTTGCCTTGCTGGGAACACTTCTCAGGAATAAAATTTTTGGTTTAGGGCAGTTT
Source organism: Dermacentor variabilis (assembly GCF_050947875.1). Taxonomy (NCBI): domain Eukaryota; kingdom Metazoa; phylum Arthropoda; class Arachnida; order Ixodida; family Ixodidae; genus Dermacentor; species Dermacentor variabilis. The sequence continues at coordinate 192,122,025 of NC_134570.1, read as the reverse complement.
TAGTATCTCTATATGACATATAAAAAAACCAGACAAAACAAAAATATCAAGCAGACATACTGTATGATCTCTCGTGGAATCACCTTTGCGTCACACTACTAGTAGAATGTAATGTTGGTGCCATGGTGTGGTCATGCCAACGCCGGCCTTAATGAATTTTGCCTTAATTAACCTCACCTTAAAACACCAAACGTCAAGGTTTTGAAGCCTTTTCAGACCATGACGTGCTCACACCAATGCCAGGCTTTATTGAATGTGTGTTGTGTTGTGGCGCATAGGCCCAGTATAGCCAAAGAGCGCCATGCCAGTGTGAGTGATTTCGCAGTGGAGTGATAATTTCTATGAAGTTGATGTGACATGGCTGTAAAGAGGCCTAAAAGTAGTCACTGTAAAGTGTGTAAAATCTATGTGTAATAAGATTATGGAAATGACTAATGACGTGTACTATGAGCATTAACATGCATTGTGAAAAAATGATAATGTCAGATGCATGTCAGATGCAAAAATTCACTAGAGCACTACTGCCTCACCAGAGCCCTTGAAACACAAGGGTCTAGAGGCAAGTGGTATGCAAAACTGCTATCACAGCGGCATCCTCTGAAGAGAGGATGCGCTATGAATTTATTGGGCTAATAACATGTACAACATCTTTCAGGAAACCTTGGACTATATTGTTATCAAAAAACTGTTCTGGACCGAAAAAAATTACAAGCTGAAGAGGGATGTGCTGCCGGTATGCTAGGGGAAAATGTATTTTTCTCTCAGATTCAGCTTCCTGACACTCCAGGAGGAGGTGGAGGATGGTCAGCCTCTCCCCACATCTACCACAGGTTGGAGGTTCATTTCGAATAAGTAGAAAGTTATGGGTACCAAATGTGTGTCCTATTCTGAGACGACAGAATAGGACATCTATTCGGCGTGACTTTGTTGCGGAGGACCAGAAACCTAACTGTGGCTTTATCACGTGCAGCTTGTTATATTTGTTTCCACGTCCCACAAGCATTGCCAGTGGTTTTGCAGTTTCTTTCGAAAGAAAGGCCTCACATCACTGGTAGGGACAGCAGCGGCAGGTTTAATAGCTTGCAATGCAATTCACATGGCCATCTCGTCCGCCAGAACATTACCCTCAATGCTCCTAAGGCCAGGCACCCAGCCTGGCATGCTGACGTGCTGGTTGGATGTATAAGCTTTGCACAGGATGGAATAGAGTTCATTAGGCACTGGATTTTCGTGCTTACAAAATGACATCACGGCCTACATGACACTTAGGAAGTCTGTATATATACCTGCTTTTTGGAGTTTTGATTTCCTTAAGTGCTTCACAGCCAACAATAGTGCATATGCTTCAGCCATAAAGACACTTGTTTCCGGATGCAGTACATCGGATTCCGAGAAAGATGGATCGACGACTGCACAGGAAAACCTCGGCTTGTGACTTAGAAGCGTCAGTGTAAAATTCTGTACATGAGTACTTAGACTGGAGTTCTAGGAAATGCATTTTAATATGTTCCTCTGGAGCATGCTTTGTCACGTTTACAAATAAAGTATCACATTCTATGATCTGCCATTGCCACGGCGGTAATGGCATTGCTGCGGTCCTCAGATTATATTCAGAGAGTAAAACACCCGTTTCCTCACCAAGTTTCCTTACAAATAATGAAAAGGGTTCTCTCACTCCTGGTTGATTATTAAACAGTCTAGGTCATGTCACGTTATTTACAGTTATGTAGGAAGGATGTTCGCAGTTCGCATTAACAGTCAGAAAATATGCAAAACTGGAGCATGATCGTTGCAGATGCAGAGACCACTCATTAGCTTCTGCGTAGAAGCTCGCAACAGGACTTCTCCTGAAGGTGCCAGTTGCCAGGTCTAAGCGTCTACGTATGAGGCTTTTGTAGAGGTTTATAAGACACTTCCTGTCGCTACCCCATGTTGTGTGTGACAAGATTTGAAGAATTTTTTATGTTTTCAGACATTCTTTTCTAAGATACTTTAGGCGCGGGACGAAAGTAAGCTTTGTGCCTAGTATGATGCCCAAAATTTGTGTTGTGTGTTCACAGGTAGCTGCTGTCCATGAACTTCCAAATGAGGATTTGCTATGAGGCCTCTCTTTTGAGTAAAAAGAATGCATGTGCTTTTGTTGGCACTGAGCTTAAAGCCATTTTCATCAGCCTATTTAGACACCTTCTTCAGACCAAGCTGAACTTGTCACTCACAAATTGTAAGTTTGCACGACTTATATCCGATATACACGTCACCGACATATACTGAATTAAAAATAGTACGCAGTATTGATGAACGCAAAGAATTCATTTTTATGATAAGAAGTGTGCAGCTAAGCACGCCACCCTGCAGCACCCCAGTTTCTTACACAGATGGTCTCGATAGAGCATTAACAATTTGAACATGGAATGCGCGGTTTGATAAATTACTTTCAATTACATTGCGAATCTTTCCGCAAACGCCTAGCTCTGATAGGTCGTGCAATATTCCAAACCACCACGTAGTATCGTAAGCCTTTTCTATATCTACGAACATGGAAAGAAAGAATCGTTTGTGTATGAAAGCATCGTGAATATATGGTTCAATGCGAGTGAAGCGGTCTGTCGTCAATCGGCCTCCCCTAAAATCACACTGGTATGGGTCGAGAAACTTGATTCAAGAAAGTGCAAAAGCCTGCAATTTATCATTTTTTCAACGAGTTTGCATAAGCAACTTGTGAGCACTACAGGCCAGTAGCTTTCCACAGGGGATGCATCTTTACCTTGTTCCAAGACAAGCACTACAATCGCCTCTTTCCATGCCAATGGTATGTCTCCTGTTGTACAGATAATGCTAAAGAAAGGCAACAGTTCCATATGCGTGTCAGGGTGAAAATGTTTTACCATCAGGTACATGACTCTATCAGCGCCTGGTGCAGATTTCTCATATCAACTCAAAGGGGCTCTGAACTTGGCAACACTAAAAGTATGATTTTATGGTTCAGTTTCACTACAGTTCTGATTGAGTGCCTTACTTTCTGCTATCTGTTTATGCTTCTGGAATGACTGCGAATAGTTTGCAGAGCTAGAGACACAATCAAAATGTTTACTGAGTGTGTTGGCCTGGTCTTGAAGACTGTTGCCTCGATCATCAACCAAAGACAAAAGGTATCGACATTTCGGCAAGTTGGTACTGGCTGAACATCTTGGTATGCTTGCGAACTGAATAATTTTCGCAGCCTTTTCCATACCTTCGTTTCTTGTGCATAGAAACTTATGCTTGTGATGCATGTACCCAGCTTTCTCTTTTAGCAATCTGCTGTGTTCGTCTGCCTTGCAATGTAGCGTGCTTGAAGTTTATTAGGTTTTCTGCAGTTGGGAACTGACCGTAGTAAACCCCATGCTCTATTTTGCTTCTTAAGTGCGTTCTTACATTGTACGTTCCACCAGGGCACATGCCTCATTGTAGCCCCATTCATTTATGGAATGCATTTTAATGCAGCGTCAATTATAAAAGCGGTAAAATAAGGAACAGCATCGATTATACTAAAATCCTTAAAGGGACACTAAAGGTTACTATTAAGTCAACGTGGACTGTTGAAATACCATCACAGAAACCTCGAAACGCTTGTTTCGTGCCATGGAGAGACTTATTTTAAGAGAAAATGCGTTCTGAAGCGTCCGCGTACCTCTAGCGCAGTTCAAATCGCCCGCCCTCCGATCGAGGAGTACTGACATCATGGTCTCATAGTGACGTTGCGCCATCGGTGAGTAGAACGGCGTCCGCAGACGGCGCTACGGCTTTTCTGCGCAAAACGCGAACGCGTGGCCAGAAACAGAGCCAAGACAGAGCCGACAGCAGAGCGAAAGCGGGAGTGTGGTGGCTAGCGGAATGAGAAACGAATTACGTCCCACATTACGTCCCACGGCACACGGAGAGTCCGTTTTCGTTAAACTATAGGCTGCGGCGAGCTCGCAGCGCGGTCGGCGTGGTCTATGAGAAGCGACGAGCCTTTTCGCACTCGCAACAGGGCATAAAAATGTGCGAATCGACGCAAAACTCGGCCTACAAACGTGCTTCGCCACAGCCAGGGCTCAATACGACCCAAGCTGGCACGACCCAGATGTCGTTTCCCGCGCCGCCACCAGGCGCCGCTACTATACCTCAAACTCCAGCGCAAGACGCCCATAAGCTGGTACTTCATTCTGTGACGCTAACTTCGACGCTCGTCGCAATGGACCCTGACACTGACAGATTGGCTCGCGATGGTGGGCTCAACTTCAGCGATTTGAGCACCGACGAGCGCAACCTGCTGCTGAGGGCTCGCACTGCCGGCGTCGTTGCGTACTACGACGGCGGCCTCGACACCGGCTCTCCGGAGCGGGAAAGCAACGAGGGCTTCCCGCGACATCACATGGACGTGGCATTTTCGCTGCTTGTTCCAAATGAAAGTTTCGCGAGCCAGCAGAACCCTCACAGCACGACGCGATAACGAAACTACTGAAACTCCAAAGCATGCGCGGCGCAGAGTCGAGCGCGCAGAGTCGAGCGAAAACGAAACCTTTCGAACACTCATATTACTGAAGGGTAACGTCAAAATGTTATTTTTTCTTAGAATCGAATAGACGTAGACAAGTAGCATTTTCTTCCGTCTTATAATCGAATGAAATGATATTTTTAATACGAGTAGTTGAGTATTAGTAACACAAATTATGAGGAGTCCTTTCGTCATCGGGCTAGTACCGGAATGTCGCTGGGGGGTCTCAAATCGTGTCAAGCATTTACCTCAATTTCTCGGTTACTAAAGCTCTGTTCGCGATTATATTGACGCCTTAGACGTTCTAGAACATTGCTCTACCACTTTAACTTGAGTTTCTGGTAACCTTTAGTGTCCCTTTAACAGCATTTCGAGGCATACGAGTGAGTTTCTGAAATTTTTCCCATTCTGCTGATGCGACTTTCCATTGAGGAGTGTGTGAGACAAATTCATGTTGCTCTAATGTTTTATTTATTTATTTTCAAATACTGTTGGCCGTCCTGGCAGACGGGAAATTGGCAGATGGGAAATTGATCACTCCCATATGGGTTTGCCTTAACTTCGCCTTAATTAATACCAAAGGTTGTGGGTTTAAGTGTTGTATTACCTTTACCTTAATTAACTTTGCCTTAATTAACCCCAAAGGTCATGGGCTTGACTCCCACTAATAGTCGTAGGTTTGTAGCCTTTTCAGACCATGGCGTGGTAATGCCAACACCGGCCCTAATTAATTTCACCTGAAGTGACACCAAAAGTTGCGGGTTCAACTCGCTCCAATGATCGTGGGTTTGTAGCCTTTTCAGACCATGGCGCGGTCACGCCAATGCAGGATTTTCTGCTCCATGGGGTATATAATAATTTAACATTAATAATTCGTTATACAGGTGACTTATACAGGTGACAGCTCTCAATAGAACTGGGAAAGAATTATTCCTTAATTATATAGGTAATTTCGTTGCAGAGGCGTTCGTTGTAGAGGCGCTCGACTGTACTGCCAAATCGATCAGCGGAGTGCTTTGGTGTTTTTTCTGCCTCTTGTTTAATTCGACCAGTTTCATCTGTGCCAAAAAAGTCGATACAAGACGTGTTTATCTGATCATTTAACAACCTAGTAAATACATTCTTTAATAATGGACATTAAAAAGCAGAATATGTGCAAGTGGAGAACAAAGGCAAGGCTAAATATATTTTACATTCTCGACATGAAACAATGCTACCAAGCGTATGCCACCAGAATCCAGAATTTGCTGCTTGATAAGTTTTGTGTGACATATAATTATATCACAACAAATTTGATGCACACAAATAAAGGAAGAAATAACTTTAGTCATCAATGTCCAATGAAGCAGTGCTAGTGTATATTAGGCCTAATGCCATAGGCAGTGTGGCCGTGACAAAATCTGCCGCTGGCCGATGTGATAACGGGCTGCATGCCAATGTGGAATGCTTGCCGCTATTATGTTGGTATGTGTGGCTCATCTGTGATCGGTCCGAGATCACATATGCGGGTTATATTGTCCGCTGTTGAAGCAATGTGAAGTTCAACGCTGCATATCCAACACAATCTGAGTGCCTATCGGCCCAATCTTCACACGTTTTTGCATGTTACGAAATATGCGTCGCTTCCCCCCCCCCCCCCCTGTTCGCACCCCTCAAATTTGGACTGGGTGAGCAGCCTCTTGGGGCGGGATATTTTGGCGGGAAGTTTTGACATGCCCACTTGGCCCGAATTGTTGCCACACCAGACACGGACAAGCGTCGAGCTGGTGGACCCTCGAGAGGCCCGCGAAGCGCTTCGTTACTATGTAGTGTTGTAAGATACTGACAAGAAACCAAAACAAAATCGAGCTGGCGGGTGATGCCAGAATACGATGCCACCAGAATGAGACATGACACACCGCGCCGCCTGCGGCAGGTAAGGGTGGTGCGTTTGGGTTATAGCCTATTAAAAGCGAGCAGTACTCTTCCAATAACACTACGCCACACGCACTATAAAACAGATAGGTGAAGATATTTATTGTGATAGGGTTGGCAGCCACTGCTTTGAAGGCGATGTGTGACAACCCATGAGATTTGCTGGTACTGGAAGGGGAAACTGAGTGCATGCAGGCATTTTCATGTGGTACGGGTGGGCGAGTACTATGGGGAAGCTCTCGTGGCAGGTGGCTACTGCTCTCGATCCCACGTGCCTCACCTTTTTTCTTGTTCACAAGGGATCTGGCGGCCAGAAAACGTTTCATACGACAGCAATTTGGCAATGTAAACATTGGTGATGAAAGATCATGTTTTCAAGGAATGTATCAACCAGTAAAAAAGAAATGCAACTGTATTGGGTAATTTCTGTGTTCTTCGTCACGAACACTGGCGGCAAAAAATTATATGTAACAGGATTGTATCATTGAGGCTCTACTGGACTTTCAGAAACAGTTCAAGCAAGATGATTTGCCTTTGCCGTTTAATGTGAATTTGGTTTCTGCCAGATGCATCTGTGGCATTGAAGTGCCATAAGTTTTAAGTTTTGCTAGGCATTTCAGAGTGCCTAACTTTGTTGTGTGCTCTATGCTTGGTGACAGGCTAAGAATTTGGGACACGCTCAGCCCCACACTGCACCATCCCCACGTGCCTACGAAACATAGCTCCTATGAGTCTCGCCACCACTGGGATGTCAGGAATATGAGCAAACATAATCTGAGATGAACATACTGCCAGAAATGGTACCAAATCTTATAGAATACAGACCATGCATAACTTGCTCATCCTCAATGGTTGCCAGCAGGTCAAGGAAGCAGTGCCCTGGCGTGTAGGTCAAAAGTTCCTCAGGCGAGCGACCCAGATCCATGGGAGTCTTGGAGGCAGGAACTTTCAGGTTCACCTTAGCCTGCAGGCCACAACATGCACTCTTATTACAGAAACCACTCTGCTGCGATAAATGCTACTGGGCAAAACACTTGGCAGGTGGCCAAGACTGCCAGCAACACAGACAAGGCACACTGAGAAGTCCTGTCTAGCATGTGTGTTCTTTTCCACACCTCTGCAAGTACTACATGCCAATCAGCTACACATTAGACACTCATATCTAACAGATCACAAGCCTAACACATAGCAACAGGCACAGTATAAGATATACTGTGATATGTCCCTAATTTCGAAAAGACATCACAAGACGACTCTCCAATCACAATTCTGTCATGTGAGAGGTGGCAATGCTTTTCTACGGGAAATTTCCATTGCTCTGGCGTTGTTTTCTGCAGTGCACAATTTCGAGCGAAGTCACTGGAAGAAATCCATTTTAAGAGTCACGAAAGAGACATACTCTTGGTGCACTATTCAAATGTACCCACTGAACAACCATTAGCACTGTCCCATTTTGGCTCTCACAAAGCCATCACATCATGTTAGTGCCACGCACAGAAGACAACGGCACCATAGCCATTGACGAGGCATAAGTATTTGCGCCAGTACGCAGGTCCTATGCGTGATGAGAGCAGAACTACCTGCCAGTCGCCATGGCAACAAGAGCATTTCCTTTCAACCCACTTTTCCTTTATATATGTTGCGCTGATTTTTCACCGGATGACGCTGCAACTGTCAGCCTGTTGAAGGGTAGTGGGAAGGGCCATCTAGATGTGCTCACGACAGAATGTGTTGTGACATGTACACACCTTAAGAGTATGCAGGCAAACCTCGATACAACGAAATTTTTGACGTAATCAACCATTTTTATTTGCCCATATTAGTTCCAATGAAAACCGTGTATTCTTTATCGCAATTTAACAAAGTAATTTCGTGACACAGTTGCAATTTAACGAAGTTTTCGGCCATTTCAAGCACTTGGAGGCTGTATAGCTGGTAAATCAAGTAAAAAAGCTATAAAAATGTCAAGCAAGGAAGAAGTTGTTTGCAAGTGCCCTTCCGCATGAAAAGTTTGAGCGGCAAAAAGATTGTCAAAGTGCGTGCCGAGACGCTGTATGCAGGCAACACCGCTGTGCCATTTGTTGCGCAGCAACAGGCCGCGGGACACACAGTAGCTCGAAGCACTCAGACAAAGAAGCCCGAGAGCTGACAATTCCTTCGGCGCAAGGGGGATGGGGAATGGGGGAGCGCACGGTAATGTGATCAAGCAAGCACAAGAGGGGAGAGTGGGAAGGGTTGTGTGCCTACTGCCCTCCTTTACCCTTATTGTAGCTGCGCGTGGCTGTCCATACGCAAGCCACGCACTGTATCTTGGAGGTAATCTTCGGGAAGTGCAACGGCCAAGCCGACTTGGTTGGCGTCTTCATAGACATTTTGTTGTCGTGCATCTAGTGTTGGTGGTCGCAAAATCACAAGTTTCCGAGGCACGGTGCGAAGCAGTCAGTCCTGTTTCCACAGCGAGTGTTCTTGGTAATCGAGTGAACCTTTGCCTCAGCACTCAACAGACCAATGAAACTATGAACCTTACTTCATGTAGTTGTCTCTTTACTATCACAATGAATGCTCTACCTTTCTGATGAAACTGTGACATTTTCTTTTCTCAGAACAAATACCATATCTTTCTGCACTATTGTTCTTAATTTGAGGGTGTCATCTGATGAGGGTTGCCGGCACTAAGTGCGGTAAGCCATGGCATTCAAGATTTACGGCGACAGGTGACGCTAAACACTAATCTCAGATGCTATGAGCCATGCCGATACATTGCTCTCGGCATGATCTGCACTGTGTGCGCTGGCATTCATAACCATGCTTTTAGGCCTGACTTTCTTGCAATGTGTTTTTCAGTGATTACTAAGAGGATACTATCCACCAAGAGCGTTCTGAGATTTTGGGAAATTAGTTTTGCTGCTGAAACTTCAAAACCTCAAAAATTAAATCCACAACTTGGTGAAGGTTTTTGCTGTACTTAAAACTGTCATATCGTAGTTGAACCTCGATATAATGAAGTCGATAAAATCGGCCTTTGCTTTATTATATAAAAATTTTCTTATATTTATATTCAATTTTTTATGCAAATAATTGCAGTCATCGATGAATTTCTTTTACACACTAGAGGCAACAAAACTTTCCTAATGATCAGGCAATCGTAAAAAGCAAATGTGAATGAAAAAAAACTAAACGTTTTGTTGAATTTGAGCGGCGGCGACGAAAGATATGGTTGCAGGTCGTGTCCACGATTTCTTCACATTGGTGATACAAAGCAAAGTCAGCCACCCTTCCAAGTCCACTCTGCCCCTGCAGCTGATAGTGTTGCCTATGATGAAAAGTGCCGGGAGTGCCGCCATTTGAAGGTAGCGGTGTACGCACGTGGTGGCTTGGCTAGCTCGACAACATCAACGACGGATTGCATTTGCAATGCGTCCCCCTCGGTGCCGCGCTCTGCGCCTGCCACGCCTCGCAAGGACTGGCGGTTTGCATCCACAATGACGCACGACAGCGCTCGCTCACTGGGCTCAGTCCAGTCTGTGGGGATACGCGACTCTCGCGCGTCCCCTGATATGTTTTTCCCGCATAGCTCCTTTTTCCTGCAGTGCGGCTTCGCCACGTGGCCTGGTGCCCGCGGTGGTCGGAGTGGTACAAGCGCAGTTGCACGAGTGTTGTGGTACTGCGGGGTTACTTGGGTGCGGGAAAGACAAGGCGTTTCCTCTTTGGCAGGGGGTCGGCGAGTGTCGCGGACGTCCCGCGTGCGCGCCGATCCATGCTTCTGCGAGAACGTCTCGCGTGGCCGCCTTCGAACGCGCCACCGTTCGCGTGACCGTAAACGCGAACGACCAGGCGTTGGGATCCAGCATGGGGCAAATATATTCGCTCGCTATCCGGTCGCGGTGAGTCAGACTTCTGCGATTTGTCGCGCGCCCATCGGCATGTTTTGTGGATAGCAACTCGGCTAGCAGGCATTGATCTATGAAAGGCGCAATAAATGCCCTTGGGATTGTTTTCACTACTGTGCTGTCGTTCCTTTGTCCCAAGAGTATGGGAGGAGAACCCCACAAGTCATAGACGCCTTGGCAGACGCCACTTTGTTATTGACAGTGTAACAAAATGTTTCGATTGACGGATATGGAGATCGCAACAATAGTAGGGGCCAAATGAAGACACTGCTGAAGTTGATCCCGCAAACGCTGATGTTGCCCCGCTCCCGACTTCAACTGAGGCTGTAGCTACTTTGGCCCTTCTACGCTGCCACTGCGGTGCAATAGACAGCACCGGCCTATTGCTTGTGGATCGTTTAGACTATGTTGAGGACTCTGTGTTTAAGCACGCGGCTGCCAATAAGAAGCAGGCTACACTGCTGCAGCACTTCTAGTAAAAAAAAATAAATACTTTGTGTGAAGCTTCGAGTGAGTATTTACTGCACCGCGATGCGGGTGCGATCAGGGAAAGTTGTTTGGAGCGCACGTTCAGTTGCGCCATGCGCCGACATCGTGCAGCCTAGGCCAATGCCGCCTATAGTTAGAGGAGGCGTCACCTAGGCTAATTGCATGCGGCGCAATGGACTGCATGCTCCCGGTAAATGAAGTCGGCATGGCCTAGGCAACCGAACACGCGCTCCGAACAATGATCCCCGATTGCGCCCTTGAATCATTGCCTGATTTGCAGAAGTTCTTGATGCACTTTTTTCGTGATATTCTATATCAAATTCTGATTATACCGAACTTTTTCGCGATCACCACACTGTTCAATATATCGAGGTTCGACTGTACACGGTTTCTGTGTTTACACAGTGACATTAAGGCTTTTACAACGCTGAGTGAGTCTGCAAATATAATTATTTTTTTAAGTTTTATTTTCCTGATGTGTTTTACAGCCGACAATAGTGCATAGGCCTCCGCAGTAAAGATACTTATTTCAGGGTGCAAGGCATCCGATTCAGAGAAGGATGGTCCGATTGCCGCATAAAACACACCGGCATGTGACTTAGAAGCGCCAGTGTAAAACTCTACGCACAAGTACTTAGATTGAAGTTCTATGAAACGCATTCGAATATGTGCCTCTGGAGCATGTTTTCTCACCTTTACGAATGACGTATCGCATTCTACAAGCTGCCACTGGCATGGCGGCAATGGCTTCGCTGGGAGCATCAGGTTATGTTCGAGAACTAGAACACCCATTTCTTCAGAAAGCTTTCTTACGCACAAACATAAGGGTTCTCTGGCTGCTTGTCGGTTATTAAACAGCGTGGCACATGTTGCATCATTTATGGCTACTTAAGAGGAATGGTCGCGGTTTGTGTTAACTTTCAGAAAGTACATGAAACTAGAGTATGACCTTTGAAGATGAAGCAACCACTCATTCGCTTCAATGTGTAGACTCTCGAAAGAACTTGTCCTGAAGGCACCGATCGCCAGACGCATACATAGGTGATGTACAGGATCAGATTGATAAGGTACAGGACTGGCAGATTGATAAGCTATGGCCCCATAGTCAAAGCATGTACGTATAAGACTTGTACAAGTTCATCGGACACTTCCTGTCGCTGCCCCATGTTGTACACAATAAAATTTTAAGAAGGTAATTTGTTTTTAGACATTTCTCTTCCAGGTGTTTTATTTGTGGAATGAAGGTTAGTTTTGAGTCTAATGTGACGACTAAAAGTTTGTGTGGTCTGGCAACTGGTATGGGCCGGCTATGTAGTTCTATATTGGGCTCTGCAAATAAGCCTCATTTTCATGTGAAAAGAACACATGAAATAAGGGTTCAGTTCAAAGCCGTTTTCTTCTGCCCATTTAGATATTTTGTTCAAGCCATGCTGAACATGTCGCTAACAAATAGCAAGGTTACATGACTTGAAACTTAATTGTATGCAATCTACGTATACCGAATAAAACATACTCTGCAGTATAAATAAGTGCAAGTAATTCATTTTGATGATAAAAAGGGTACAGCTTAATACACCACCTTGCGGCACCCCAGTTTCCTTTGTAAATGGCCTGGTTAGAGCACTGCCAACCCTAACACGAAATGTATGGTGTGACAAATAACTTTCAATTACATTAAGCATATTGCCTCGAATACCCATTTCTGAGAGGTCTCGTAAAATGCCTTATTGCCAAGTTGTATCATATGCCTTTTCCATGTCTACGAAAACAGAAAGAAAGGACTGCTTATGAATAAAGGCATCGCGAATGCTTGCTTCAATGTGCACAAGATGGCCTGTAGTCGACCAGCCCTCCCTGAAGCTGCAGTGATAAGGTCAGGCATTTTGCTCGATTCAAGGAAATGTAAAAGACAACGATTTATCATTTTCTCAAAGAGTTTGCATAAGCAACTTGTAAGTGCTATTGGATGGTAACTTGAAATGTCGGATGGAGGTTACCCTGTTTTAAAGACTGGTGCTATGATAGCTTCTTTCTATAAGGATGGAAAGTATCCAGCAGCCCAAATAGAGTTGAAAAGTGCCAGAAGTTCCATCTGTGTGTCGGTGTGTAGGTTTTTAATCATGTCAAACACGATTCTGTCAGCTCCTGGTGCGAAACTCTTCCATAAACTCAGGGCAGCTTTCAGCTCGGTGGTAACGATTTCAACGGCGGCAGCAACAATGGTGTGAATGCCCATTGAGTGTTTCTGCATTCTAAATAATTTGGCTTCAAAGTATGCGGTGGCTTCATCCTTATTGCTGCAGTTTCATAATAGGGCACACACACCACTAGCCAAAACTCCCCGCCAGCTGATGCACCTGAGGCACATTTAGAGGTTAAGTTAGGTCAGTTGTTTTCAAATGGGGGTTCAGGAGACCCACGCCTGCAGAAGAGAGAGAAAAAAAATTGCAGGTGTGACCACAGCAAGCCTTAAGGCATTCTGGGTGGCCACTCCTTGAGATGGCTTTAAAGCATTTGTTGCAGTTTTCTACGACATGTGCATGGGAGTGTGCCTTTTCCAGGTTTGCATACTTCATAGGCAAATACAAACACAGGTTGAATGTGGCTGCAGATATGCAACTCTGCTTAAGCGTGATCGCACCATTCAATTTGGACAAGCTGTCCAGATTGAATTTTCTTGGCACTTTTGTTTGACCATTCTTTGCCAAGGAGCAATAAAAGGCACCTGTTTCACACCGCATGTTGTGTTAATGTATACCCCCTTTCCTCACTGCAAAAGGTCTCGCATCAGTTGCACTAGCCCACAAGGGGTCCCCGACACAACCATGGCTGAGAACCACTGAGTAAGGTTATTAAGTTAGAAGTTAGGTTAAGTTCGGGCAGGTTCAGTTAAACTGGGCTAGGTTAGGTTGGGCTCGGTTGGCCTGGGCTAGGTATAGGTTAGGTATAAATTAGGTTAGGTTATATTCTTCAGAGAGTGAAAAGATAGCGGTATACAAAAAAATGTTTGGCTGCCCAATCAATATACAGCATGCCTCGCCCAAGTTTCTCTATGTGTGTGTTAAGTCTATTGTGGTCACAGGAATAAAATTTATCACACTTTTGGTCCAATTTTATGTGTGACTGTGTGAACCTGAGGATCTAAACTATTCATAACTATTAAAAAATGTACATTCACAAATACCAATTATTTGCTTCAAACACAGAATCAAATAGGGGATTGTTTTATTTTTGTTCTGAAGTTTTCGGACATTCACACACAACTAAAAGCAATGCATTGTTCACATAAACAACCCATCATTATTAAAAAAAAGTGCCCCTGCAATTCACCACAAGCAGTTCTACAGCTGCCATAGCCGCTACATTCTTACCGATGACAAATAGATAGTAATCCCATTACAGTTAAATAATGAATAATTCAGATTGACAAACAGTCCACAACTTGCCAGCATGAGGATGTCCCTAATTACGAAAACAGAAAATTCAGCGCTATTGCGAGTGTGATTGCACCAACAGAACTGCGGTTTTTCATATATTTTGGAATCAAACTTGCATGGCTGACCAAATTATCAACCCTCTAGTGCTGTAGAGAATGTGTGCAATACATAACGTACCACTGCAACAAAAACAAGCAGCCGCTGGGATGGCAGTAAGCCAGCAGTGCTGTGGACAAAAATGACGCCATGCACAGGGCAGACCCACAGTGTCTGGTAGACATGTCAGTGGGTCAGTTTTGTTTTCTCTAAAAGCTACAGTGAGCTGCAGTGACTGCGCAGTGCCAACCTTCAATGGGCCTTCATCCAGGAGAGCATTATCGCTGCAGTTTAATACTGAAAATTAATGCAAGAACAGCACATTAACACATTGCCACCCCCGTCCCCTTCTTTTTTTAATGTACCCAATTTTTGTGGTGTATCAAAGTTCTGTTATGAAATCGCTCGTTATTTGTACTCCACCTGTTATGTAACACCCACGATAAAGGGGCCTTTAAGGAAATAAACTGACCTGACCTGACCTGCAGTAACACTGCAAGGATGCTACAGCTGCGCAGTGTGGCTAAATTAGTCAGAGCGAATCACCCTCTCCCCACCCTCTTACCCTGATGCCTTGCCGAGGCGACTGATGCACCTGAGACACGTTCAGAGGTCCTTTGTAAAGGTTAGATACGGTTAGCTTACTCGTTTGGTCTTACCTCGGCAGGCAGGTGCTTGAGTGAGTGGCAGCTCGCTGGGAATGCTGCGAGGGCACGGAAGGCCCCTCCCCGCACCACTGCGACGGCCTCTGAGGCCATGGCCAGTCGCCAGAGGCGACCTGCAGTGTCCTGTTCGTAGCGTTCGTACTCCACTGTAGGCACTGACACCATGGGCACCACGGACATCAGTTCACACACAGCACGCACCACCAGCGGCCTGCGAGGGTGATACACGGGGGTGCTCTATCACAACTGCACATGGCTAACACTTGACCATGTCGGTGAGGGTGCTCACTGGCAGCAACAACGAAAGTTTAAAATGAATGCCAAACAGACAGTCTTCACTGTCAGAAATAATACTGCCAGAAAAGACATACAAAATACAAAAAAGACACAAGTAGCACCAACAATTATTTTCTTATTTTGCAGAAAGACAACATTTATCTACAGGTATCACATGTGCCCATGTAAAATCTTATAGAAAAAGTAACCCCATTCGCAACTACTTTACCCTCCGCAATGGCTGTGCAATTTTGCTGCTGAACGAGAATCAAACCCACAACGTCATGGTTGCGGATTGGATTCCCGTGTGCTATAGAAAAGCACTGGCGTACTCTGCACTAGTGTGCTGTTCAAGAACACCAAATGGTCAAACCCAATCAAGAGTACTCAGTAGAGGTTCCATCATAGCCCATACATAAAGAGAGAAATTCAACAAGAGGGGAAACTTGGTGAAAAGTGGCAGCAGGAAACGCCTCACGCCTAGTGTTCACGCTATCCGTCAGCTGACGCAAGCATTGGAAAAAAACAAAGAAGAATGTGAATGAACTTACAATGTTTTGATTTTTTTTCACTCTTTCCCACTAAAAACAAAAAAGTTTTGTGTATAAATGAACTTATACTGTGTGGCTCATTTTTCTTGTGTTGCCTAGAAACAAGCTAATGGCATGCCAGACGCGCCAAATGCATGCGTCATCTGCCAAACACACCACCAAAGCGAGCGAGGCCGGCAGTGCATGTGAAGTTCACCTGTTCGGCAACCCGTTCCTTTTGGATGGAGCGTGTTTGTCAAGCTACCGGCGCATTCTTGCGCTCCTTCTGCACTTGGCACCACTACACTATTGAACTACAGTAAAAGCTCATTCATTCACAACTTGTTCATTCGAAATTTCGAATAACTCGAAGTAGCCACCGTGGTCCATCCAACAATGTATTGAAAGCAATATGCAACGCATCCCGCTAATTCACACTGAAATCCGTAGCGCCACTGATAATTCGAACTCCGCGCCATTGTGGATGGGGAGAATGCTAGTGCGCGGAAGCACTTTGGCAACGATCATCACCGCGCAGCTTTGCTCTTTCCATCTGCGGCCGTCTGTTGCACGTCGGTTCTCTCCTTCTCTCAAGACTTTCAATATAAAAGCGAGAACACAACGCTGTGTTGTGAGAGGTGAAGGGTAACCAAAACAAGATCGAGCTGGTGGGTGATGGCAGAATACGATGCCTACATAGCCGCCAGAGTGACACACGATGCTCACTTCAAGAAGCCTACAGCGGGAAACCTATTATTGCCTATTAAAAGCATACAGTATGCTTCCAACTGCGCTATGCCCCACACAATGTGAACAGATAGGTTGAGATGGTTGTTAATGTGAAAGCATTAAATGGCTCATGAGGCAGAAAATCTGGCGTTAGCGGTATGACCACACAATCGTACAAAAAGGCTACAAACCCTCAACCTTTGGTGGGAGTCGAACCCACAACCTTGCGTTGTGGCGTAATGTCTAAGCATCGCACGGTGGTCACAATTCTTTCGCATTCATCCATGTAGGGATAACTAAGCGCCCCTTGAATTTTGCATAGGGTTGGCAGCGATAGCTGTGAATGCGGCTTGCAACGACTTGGGAGGAGATTTGCTGATGCCGTAATAGAAAACCCAGTGTACACCAGCATTTTCAGGCGAGATGGGCAGGCGAGCGCTGTGGAGAAGCTGCTGTGGCAGGTAGCCACAGTTTTTGATAGTGTGCGCCTCGTGCCTCTTCCTTTTACATGGGCTCTAGCGGCTACAAAACATATCGTATGGTCACAATTTGACGATGTACTGAAAGTTGCTGCTGAAAGATAGTGTTTTGCAGGAAGGTATGAACCGATAAATGTGAAGTGCAACTTTATTGAGTAACTTTTGTACTGCCATTTGTCGGGCGTGTTAGTAAAATGACATTGAAAGCATATTTAGCGGCAGCGAACAAGGACAGAAGGAAGACGACACTACAATGCGCTAACTTCAACTTTATTTTCAGGAAACAACCGCCTATTTAACCCATGTACAGTGGCACCACGTCACCCAAATTTTTTGCCCCTTAAAAGGTCGTCTCCTTATCTAACAAGTCGACTGAAGGGGCACTAACGCACATATCACTATTCTGACAGATAGCCCCAGCCTCCACAATCTCTCACACATCTTTATCTGTCTGCTTCGCAAGAACGTAGCAGGACCCATACACCGGCACACAGCCACATTCCTAACAGTGTGTTGACAGATGACCATATTGCTTATTTCTCACGTTTAGACTATGTTCTCGTAACCAGTCATTAAGGCACCTTCCTGTCTCCACTGTGCATAGGTTAAATAGGTGGTTGTTTCCTGAAAATAAAGTTATCAAAGTTAACGCATTGTGGTGTCGTTTTCCTTCTGTCCTTGTTCGCTGGCGCTAAATATGCAAAGTGCTGGCAGACTCCTGAGTGACGAACACCAGAGATAGCTGTCATGCGACTTCTTCGCGGACGAAATCCTTGATTTGTGTTATCAGGGAGGCTTGTTCTGGGCCGGTGGTAAGGCTGCAGAGTGGTGCCGCATTTGGTGTGGGATGTCGCCTTGTCAGAGCTCGCTGCTTACGCAATTCATCATAGCTTTGGTACAAGCTGATGACGTCGCCAACAGTGCGCGGGTCCTTGGCCAGAAGCATTTGGAACGCATCATCGTCGATTCCCTTCATGACGTGCTTGATCTTTTCCGCTTCCGTCATGGCAGCATTCACACGCCTGCACAAATCGAGAACGTCCTCTATATAGCTGGTGAATGTCTCACCCATGTCCTGTGCACGTGTACGCAAACGCTGCTCGGAATTTCCTGACGGCGTGTCGGTCAAATACTTCTGTAATCGACGTCTTGAGCGCCGACCACGTTCGGATATCGCTTTCATAATTTCTGAACCAGAGACTGGCCACGCCCGCGAGGTAGAATGATACGTAAGCCAGCTTGTCCGAGTCATTCCATTTGTTGTGAACGCTCACTCGTTCGTAGGACGACAGCCACTCTTCAACGTCGTTGTCGCCAGTTCCGCTGAAGATGGGAGGCTCCCGCTGGCGAACGGTGCCAGCGCAAGGGGCAGGTGGCGATGGAAGAGTCTGCTGGTCGGCGTCCGGCATGGCAGAGGGTAGCGTCCGAGAACGGAGTTCCAGGATGGTAGAATGGAACGTTACCCCGCACCTCCACCACTTATAAAGGAGATTTATTGGGGTTCGTAGTGACCGCCGGTCCTGGGATGTACCGAGCAGTTCCCGAGCTTGTGCCTCTGCTGCGCGTTTGATGCTGCCGATGCTGCTGACTCTGTGCGCACGTTCGTCATCTTCCTTACACTTTCAATCACTTTTTGTGTTCTCAATTGCCAACGGTGATGTCGGGGAATCATATGTAATGGGGTCATATCAACGAGGCTTTACTGTGAGTGGAAGTCCAAAACATCAGCTTCGGTAGAAATTAGGGACCCGTATCAGATGGGCACATTTAGTGGCCCTTCGAGCGAGTGCACCTTACCGTTCGTGCCACTGACAGGATGTCAGATGGAAAGGCTTAAGGATGCTTTGCTGTACAATACACTCTCCAGCAAGCGTGTCCATCAAAATGTATAGCCTCGATAGCGGCACCTCAAAAATAAGGTACATACTTAGTGCAAGGGCAGCATTACTACTCAAACCACTTATTTTGTGTGTGTGATTTCAAAGTGTAGTAACTAATCCTGCTTGTGGTAATGCCATCCTACCGTTGCCAAGAAAGTCACCTCTTTTCTTCAAGCACCAGCTCTTTGCCATTCTCTGCACCTCCAAACGTGCGGCACATCGAATAGGTATTGAATACAATAATGTCCTGGTTTTGCCCGTGGCAATCATAATGTCATTTAACAAAGACCAAATAAATTAACAAATATATAACTTGCCAACTGATTTACCGACCAAGATTGCTGTCAATTCTAAGACTTTCTTGTCTAGCACTACACTCTCTCAAAGTGTAACTAAATTTGCCTGCACAACTGACTTTGTTCCACAAGTGGCTAAATAAGGTTGTCAGCACATTAAAAATTATATGAAAATTAACATTCCGAGGTTTTACATGCCAAAACCATGATATGATTATGAGGCACGCTGCAGTAAGGGACTGCGGATTAATTCTGACCGCCTAGGGTTTTTTAAGTCCCCCGCACCTAAATCGAATTACTCGCTTTAAAATGCAGACACAATGGCAGGGAATGGAACCCACGGCTGCTTCCTTAGCAGCACAATGCCATAGCCACTAAGCCACCTGAGCGGAGTTGTCGACACATTCCTGTACACGTGTGCTCGTATGCCACCTGGTCAGTCTACATTTCGACTATTGCCATGCTGTCGCTATAGACAGAGGAAAGTATGGTTAATGCAGGCACTAAATATCCATGCCCTGGCAACATAAGCAGAGGTCAACCAAGGTCTGACAGCACAATGATCATGGCTGTCTTTGCAGCAGTCATTGTGCTGCGCTGTTCACTAGTGGCTATTCTTCCGGTTCACTACCACTTAATTATTTCTTAGCATAGACGTCAAAGGTGGTGCAGGCCTCCTAAAGCTGCTTGATGATTCTTAATGACAAAAATTTTATATAGCAGTCAGTGAAGCCATCTGGGACCATGTCGCTATTGTTGGGGGCAGCCGAGCGGGTCTGCTGAAGGAATGGCACGCCGACAGCACTGCCCCAGGACACCAACAGACACCAATCACATCCAGTGGTAGACTGACTGCTCCTGCCCAGGAACTCGCTCTATTTCAACAAACCAACATAGGTGCCCTGGCGCCATCTATGCTTAGTGTGGTACACTACAGCTATATCATGTATAAAGGAACAAACGCTAGACACAACAAATGCTTACGACAAACTGCAATGTAGCTTTTACAAATCAGTGGCATGGTTCGCCCCATGGTTTAGGCTTAAGCATGATAGCCTTAGGCTTGCACCCGGGATAGGCTATAGGCTTTGCTAACTTCTGTTTTGAGGCAGCTTTGGTGACTTATCAAAACGACACATTGCTCTTTCTGCTTAGCTCGGTGGCAGAATATATCTGCAATTGTGCAGGCAGAATCCAAATTAGTAAATGGCATTTGAAATTTCATCTGTCCTTATACGTCTAGGGGCAAGTGGTGGTGCCACCAAACTGTACAAATCATCAAGCATGTCCCTATCAGTGTACTTGGGTTTGGCTGTACTTACCTTGAGCACACAGTATGTCACAGTCAAGGAAAGGAGGACATACCGATTGTCTTTCCACAGTTTGGGCACAATTGAGGAGAGTGTTGTCTTCACATTCACCACCTGCAGAGCAACAAGCACATGCTAAGGCCACATGTGATGTGAAAAAGGGGTACAACCCTTTTCCAAAGATACTGCAGTGCCATTTTTAGTCATAATAAAATGCAAGCCTGCATTACACCTGCTCTCACCTCATCTTCAAGGGTTCCAAACAACAATTGCATGCACTTCTGCCTCTCCCACTGCACAATTATTTTGACTGTAAATCATTTTCCTACAAGGACTCTTCACAGTCCTGCATTCAAGGAGAGGTAAATAAAGATACAGTCGAACCTTAATATAACAAACACGAATATGATAAATTATTGCAAATAGCACAAATTGGACAGAAACATAGAAGGCACACATTTCTAAAACCTGAATTTCCTTCTTGTGCTTTTTCCCCCCTCTTCTTTTGCTGGTCGTTCAAAATGCGAAAAAATGAATGACTAAGGATGGCGATCACTCAAGCCCTTCTAGTTATCGACCAATATCCGTGCTCAGCGACATTAATATACTTTTCGAGAAAATCCTTGCAAATCGAATCAATAGTTTTGCACACAAATACAACATAATTTGCCCCCAGCAACATGGTTTTCGGCCAAGCCATTCAACCTCATCAGCGGTGCAGTCTTTAGTCCACATTATAAACTGTGCTTTAAATGACAACAAACTTGTAGCTGTCGTCTTTCTCTATTTAAAAAAGGCTTTCGACACGGTCAACCATTCCATCCGTTTGTACAAGCTAAAGCACTATGGTTTTCGGGAACGGATTTTCTATTTGTTTTCTAGTTACTTCAATGAACGTCATCAGATAGTTGTCATAAATAATGTCTCATCGTCACCAGAATGTATTCATACAGGCGTGCCCCAAGGGTCTGTTTTGGGACCCATGCTTTTTTCTATATACGTTTCCGACCTTCCACGTGTCTTAAAATTCGGAGAAATGCTGATGTATGCAGATTACACTGCTATAATAATTACAGGCAATAGCATAGAGGAAATACATTCCAAAGCAAACGTAGATTTGACAAACGTTTCTAAATGGTTTTCAGCCAACAAGCTTACTGTAAATGTCAAGAAAACAAAATGTACTATATTTCACTCCCGTAGAAAACAAGTAGATTCCAACTCTGTAAACATTAGTATTGACAACTCTCTACTAGAATATACTCCGTGTTTTAAATATCTTGGCGTAATCTTTGATAGACACTTGCATTGGCAAAACCATTTATTAGCATAGGGGCAAAGGTGGCATCGGATTGCTATAAACTGCTTCAAGCGCGTGACTTTTTTGACACAAGTACATTACGTATTTTATATTTCTCCTTTATCCACATTCATCTCTCATACTGTGTGGAATCATGGGGATGGACCTACAATAGTTATCTCCAGCCAATCAGAAAATTGCAGAAACGATCATTACGAATCATAACACAATCTAAGTAGGATCACCCCAGCAAACCATTATTCCACAACCTACGGATATTACCTTTCGATTCACTACGTCTCCTAAAAACAGCAACTGTCGTAAACAGTATTGTAAGAAACAACCACCCCTTCCACATCTCCCTCTTCCATACATCATCGCGTACTACCAGAAATGTATTATTAGGCAACTTTAATCTACCGCCCACGCACAACGTTTACGGAGAACGACGGCTCTCTTTCATTGGTGTTCAGATATGAAATACTCTTCCACAAGAAATAAAAGTTACACTAAAAATTTTGCACTTACAGCTAAAAAATTCTTTCAGCGCATGCATTAAACGTGTTAAAAGACATCTTTCTGCTGTTCCCATCCCATTTATTATTGTAATATAACATGCACGATGTTTTTGCATTGAAGTGACTATTCCTTGTTATGCTTTCTTTTTGTCATTTGTATTATGTATATATCCCCCTCTTCGCTCTTCCAAGATTTTATTGTGCTTGTGACGAAGTGTCTGCATTATAGAATTTTATTTCTTGGACCCATAACTAGCCTATGGCTACGGGTCCAAACAGTACTGGACACACTTTTATTGTGTTTTCAAGAATAAATAAAGAATTTGAATTTGACTCTGTAGCTGGTGCCGGCAGTTACGATTGGACACACTTTGGTCCAAAAATAGGATTTTCAACCATTCATTTTTGTTCCTGGCACTCTTCCACATCTAACTGCAAACTTATGCTAAAATTTTCATCGAAAGAAACAAATGTAGCATTGCAGCCCCTTCAAAACATCGCCCAGCCTGTTCTGATTAACTGCCATTTTGAAACTATGACTGCACCCGCCGTCATTTTTTCTTCAAGAGCTTGCAATATTGTCACGTGCTACAGAACGTCTTTATGACAAGAAGTACTGCACTGGCAGAGACGAGCGCTAGCTGAGAAAATGGCCGACCCAAAAACAACTTCTTCTCCTTTGTTTGCCTTAATGCTGGCTCGCGCTCGCCACACCTGGTGACCTGATGGTAATATATTTTACTATCAGCGGGACACGAGTAGATCATGCATACAATAGGGAAGCGTTCTAGTTACCTGGAAGTGGAAAGTAATGCAGTAAGTATGCTGGCATTTCGCAAAGATCTTGCCGTTGTGGCTGCGGCATAGGCCACAGGCACGTTACGAGCTATGAAGTTACGTTTTTATATTGCTTTGGCCAAAAAAAAGTGTGAAGTTCGAAATGTAGAACACAATATTCACAAACCATCATCAGCAACTACGTAAATGAAACGTCGATGAACTGCAACCGCCGTATCTTAGCAACTTTCCAGGGCAGGGACATGCCATGCTGCATGCACACCGACTCGGGCCATGTGAATATCGCTGGCAGCGTTAGAGTGGCTGTTCGTTCGAAGTCATCCAAGAAGTATACTTAACATAGTGAACACAGTGCCGCATGGAGAACTGCGCAAGAACGAGAGTTTTGCTGCTGTAGCTTCCAAGATTGCGCGCGGTGAACTCCGTGCTAGCGTGCCGCCGTCATTGCCTCCGTGATTGGAAGCCAAGGCTGCAGCACGCTGTACTGCTTCGCCCTGAAGCACACTGGAGACATGCCTTAAAGAACCCCGCTGCACTACCAAGGCTGAAAGTGAGTGACTCTCCTCTCAGCTTCTGGAACCTGCGCGTGGCACTCGCTTATCTCGAATCTCCGTCATGATCGGACTGGAGCGGGCGAGGGGGCACTGCCATGCGTCCAATTTGATGGCACTTCCGTGCTTCAAAACTTCGTGTGCACCCTCCTTGTACAGACGCCAGTTTCTAAGTATTTGTTGCAACAGTACGGCACTTTAGAAGATGTTCATTACATCTGGACACAGTTTCGATAAGCAGGGTTGGAAAATGGTAAATATTGTGAAATGTGGTCATTATAACTGATAAAACATTATATCTGGGACCGTTATAAGTGGTTTCTACTGTTTAACACATAAGAAAATAGGTGATGAAAATACTAGCTTGACAACATAGTACCATATTTATTCGAACCTAGGTCCATAGTTTTTTTTTTTTTTTTCAAATAATCATATTCCAAACTCTAGGGTCAGCTTAGATTTGAGGATATTAAAAAACGCACCAGTTTTTCATTGAAACTGCTAAATATGATGCATAGCTAGCGCCATCTAGAAAAGTCAGTATCGCAGCCACTACTAACCGTGCCAGTAGCCAACTGTACACAAGCGAGGCCGCCATCTTGACCTGTGTCGTGTCGGCCGTATCGGAGTGCAGCGTGGTGTTATCGCGATGGCACCAAGCAGGAGATGCCACTACAGTGCCGCTTTCAAGCGAAAAGTTGTGATAGCCGCAGAGGCGTCGTCAAACCTTCAAGCCAGGCAGGACTTCAGCGTCGACCAGAAAAACGTCCGTCGTTGGAGGGGACAATGACAGCAGCTTTTTGCGTGTGCCGCAACGAGCATGGCATTTAGCGGACCAAAGAAAGGCCGTCACCACGAAGTGGAGTCAGTTTTGGCCGACTTTGTTCAGACGCAGAGAGCAGCTGCCCTTCCAGTGACAACAGAAGTGCTCCAAGCGAAAGCTAAGGAACTTTCGAGGGAGCGAGCCCTAACGCCAAAGGATTTCAAAGCCAGCCGGGGCTGGCTTCAGAAATTTGTGAAGCGCTTCAGCTTCAGCCTCCGACGTCGCACTTCAATCACCCAGAAGCTGCCAAGTGATTTCGAAGAAAAGCCGATATTCAGCGCTATGTGCTGCGAAAGAGAGAATCGGCAGGCTACAACCCTGGGCAAATCGGCAACGCCGACCGAACGGCTGTGTATTTTGATATGTCAGTGGCGTACACTGTGAACGAAAAGGGTGCCAAGGAGGTGAAGGTGCACTCTGCGAGCTACGAGAAGCAGCGTGCAACTGTGATGCTGTGCTGCACAGCTGATGGACATAAACTCCCTCCTTATATGATATTTAAAAGGAAGACACTGCCTGCTCAAGAAACTTTCCCAAGAAATTTCATTGTGCGGGCAAACGAGAACGGGTGGATGACAGGTGCGACGGTGGAACAGTGGGTTAAGATTGTGTGGCGACAGCGTCCAGGAGCCCTTTTGACAAATAACTCGCTCCTTGTCATTGTCCTTGTCCTCGCACTTGACCGACAACGTGAAGGCTGCGCTCGCCCAAGCGAACACGGACCTCGCTGTCGTACCGGGCGGCATGACGGGCCAGTTGCAGCCACTTGATGTCTGCATCAACAAACCTTTCAAGGATCGTCTGCGGAAATATTACACGGACTGGTTGACTGACGAAGACCACATGCTAACGGCAACGAGCCACATCAAACGTGCATCGCTATCACAGCTGGCGGGCTGGGTAGCTGCAGTGTGGGCCGACATCCCAGGTACTTTGATCATGCGCGCCTTTAAAAAGTGCAGCATATGTAATGCGCTTGACGGTACCGAAAATAGTGCACTGTTTAAAGGTGACAGTGACAAGGAACACAGCGACGTGTCTAGCAGCGACGACGACGTTGAATGAGCTCTGCACGTTCAGATTCAATAAATGCTGTTTGCATTTTGTGAACGCTGTCCTCGCTTTTCTTGTTCGGCCTACAGTTGAGGTAATATATCTTTTTTTTTGGTTGTTGGCTTCGGACTTGAGGGGGTCAGCTTAGAATCGAGGTCGGCCTAGATTTGAGTAAATACGGCATATGAGGTGGAAAGAATAAAAGACAGTAAAGGAGTAAGTTGTACCTGAATGAAGCATAAAATACTACAGTTGAACCCCTCTAATACGTTTTGCACTGGACTGCAAGAAAAAAACATAATACCCAGGAAATGTATTGGATAAACATGATGGTAAAGTCAGACAAATGTACTGTTAAATATGAACACGAAGACATTCAGTACGGCTCAGCCTCCAAGGGATTCACAGTCACCAACTGGTATTACAGGCTTAACAAGGACTTCCTAAAAGTTCAAAATATATTATTTCGCAGACAATGAGTGACTTATGTCAAAATTGGCCAAAAAAAGTGTGTTGTATTCTTTGGAAAGTCACTTTCTGGGATACCTTTCGCATGATTTCGCATTATTTCGAATTACTAGCACTAGATGCATAGGCACCTATAGGCAAAGGCTTTCTTGGCACAGTGCTAAGCACGTTGTCTTATCACAGAGCCAGGTACTAAGAATACCATCTTCGAAAGTGATCGTCCGGGAATACAGCCTAGCTGTGTCAATGTGTTGCTGCTCACACATACGTTTGCCTGTGACATGGTCAGTCCGTATTTCGACCACTGTCATGCTGTCACAACAGATAGACGAAAGTACAATCAACGAATGCACCAAATCTTCATCAGCTGGCAACATAACCGAAGTCAACCGATTTGCACAAGACAAATGATCACGGGTTTCTAGCAAATCACTGTTCGGTGCGTCCCTCATGTAATCGCCACCCTCATTGCTGCTGGCATCGAGGGTGGAGTTCGCACCACTTGAAACTGCTTCAAGAAGTTTCAACATGCAAATGAAAAACACTGGACGAACTGGATGCACAGAAATTGCACAAAAATTAGCAAATGCAGCGCCTCCTTTCAAAACTTGACGGCTTGGCTCAGCCTGGCTTAACGTGCGATTTTGTTTTGTTTTGTTTTGAGGAGGCGCTGGATAGATTATGGGGCTTTACGTGCCAAAACCACGATTTGATTGTGAGGCACACTGTAGTGGAGAACTCTGGAATAATTTGGACCTCCAGGGGTTCCTTAACTTGCACCTAAATCTAAATACACGAGTGTTTTCGCATTTTGTCCTCATCGAAATGTGGCCCTCGTGGCCTGGATTCGATCCTGTGACCTCGCGCTTAGCAGTCATCACCATAGCCACTAAGCAACCACGGTGGGTTTTGAGGAGAAGCTGGCGACATGGTTGACAATGTCGTAAAACGAAAATACAGCTATTTTTTCTCATTTCTGCGGCCAGAGTGGCATACGGTCGTGCAGGTGGAGTCCTATTACCGGGCGGCGCAGTGTAAGGCGTCCAAAATTTTGAAAATTTTTGCCAAGACCAAACCCACCAAAATCGTGGCACATCAAAAGCGCACATATTTCTTTTAGATTTTTTACGTTATAGACAGTACAATTTATATTTTGTTATTATGCACCAAAGTCACAAAGTATTATGCAGGAACGTTGCGAGAAATACAAGGTATCAAAAAGTAAAAATGTGAAGCAGAGTGCACCTAAGAAATGGAAATAGTTCCACACTTACCTCGGTTGCACAGAGCTGCTGGAGACAACGCAGTGCCAGCACCACTGCTGCCCCCTGACGGTCAGTACAACAACTGGCCACCAAAGACACCAGGTGTTTCAGCAAGTCGCCCCCACGCTCAGAGGCACTGCACCATTACACAGCATACTGAGGCTTGTCAACACAATGCCAAGGATATGTAGCGACTGGCACTTAATCTGGTACAGGAAGAGCTGTGGTGCTTCAGAAAGCTGCCGCATAGTGTTGACACGTGTACTTATTTATTCTTTTCTCGGGGACTGCATTTCACCCGCTACCAGCTTAAGGTTCTCGCTCAGCAAAAGATGCGCCTGCATGATTTCAAACTTACTCAAACGTTATCATTGATTCTATCTGTTGTGCCCGTTCTCGCCAAACCAGTTTGTATGCATGATACAAATTATATAGTAGTTTCTGGAAGGCACAGGGGCACCAGCAAATATGCTGGCACCTTCGATGAGTCATGTATAAAAGCAGACGCACTTTACCCACTGCGCAGCTTTTCGATGATCGTAGACAGTGCTCGCCGCTATCGTTGCAAGTGACTGTTGCTTGTTTTTCTGGGCCTAGGTTGGCCCAATAAAAAGTTAGCTTCGTGATTCACAGTTTTGCTACTGTGTTCTTCATCGTCACTATAACATGACAGTGTGATCCTTACACATTTTCTCAATTTTGTGCATCCCGATTGCACAACCCGACAATTGCTGACCGACCTTGTGCCCTACTCATACGCCAAGTGGAGGAGGCCAGGAAGAAAGAAAAGCTGGAATCCTCTGGGTACAGTCAAAGTTTGCTATAGAGAAGTCACATCAAAACGAAAATACCTGTTATATTGGATGTTTATCATAAGCATATATTCATTACACACTGATACTGGAAAGATACATTTGAGATTTACTTGGTTATATCCAATACTGATTCATTAAATTTAAAGGTGTGAATACCAAATGTACGAATACCAAATAGTAGATTTTGATTTGAATATTGAATTGAATCAAGAAAAAAATCCATATATCAAATCAAATATTGAAAATAAGACAAACTTTCACAAAATGTAATGCTTACAAATTATGGCCAAGAAAATAAGGTGCTGCACAAGCTCCGAACTCTCCTAGCATTGCATAAGAAGAATGCAGCAGGCTATCAGTAAACTGGCTACACAGAAATCAAGATACACATTACAGTCTACTCTTACTAAAGGGTACACCAAATTAGTATGCCAGCAGAGATTACAGCTCACTCCTAGTACATGAGGGTCTAGAAAATATTCTTTTGTCAATACACTGTCTGTGGGATAGGACCAAGAGCTTTTCATTTCTTCCGAAACTAATGAATTAGTGAAAAAAGCAGCGCTTGGGCTAGGTGGTACATCACATCGGAGCAACAGTGCAAACTTAAGACCGGGACAGAGGAGGCAAGGCAACACAAGTGTCAACGTTCAATAAATGTTTATCTGAAATGATAGATACCTATATACATACATGAACAGTGACAGTGAGCGCACATGTCACAGAGCCAAGATCGCAAAACTATTTAAAATCGGCACAAAGAAGTGCTACTTCTTTTCCAGTTAACCCGGCGGATGGTATGCTGACACATGTACACAGCCTGTCTATCATCTCAGCCTCAATTATTTCTTTTACTAGCTTTCCTTTATTCTTGACTATCACATCAGCCTCCTGAAAATAAGCTGTGACATGCGCACACACTGTCATTCATGCATGTATATACAGGTAAGTACCACTCTAAACAAACATTTGTTGAAAGTTAGCGTTTGTGTTGTTTTGCCTCCTCTGTCTCTGTCTCAAGTTTGCGCTATTGCTCTAACGAATTAGTGACATTCTGTTGTACTGAATACCAGTGAGGTTATGAGTTTATTAGTGGACCTGTGTTTCACGGCACTATTTTATTTATTGCATAGAAAGTTCTGCTTTCCAGTTCATTTTTGTTTTCCAGAAATACAGAAGGGCTATCCCAACCTTACGGCAAGTAGGTTATCGTAAGGGTGGCGATATGAGTTTGTTGGCTGGCCATCATGGAATGGTATCTGGATAGCACAGCAAAATGCAGGTATGAGAAGAAACGAAGATGAAGACAAGCACTAACTATTAAAAATGAAATTTATTTGCATGATCAATCATACTTATACACTAAAAAAACCATGTGCACAGCAATTTCAACCTTGAACATACATAGATCACAGCATAAAAACAATCTAAAACCAGTACATCAAGAAAACACCAAGAAAACCTAAATGATACATTGCCAATGCAGTTAGCTTTCATGACATATGCAAATAATCTACCTCTTTCGGATAATGATAGTGACAGTTCGCATATTTTAAAAATGCCCTTAACAAATCATGCCCACACCTAATAAGAACCAATTTCCACCAGCAGTCTACGCGGATGGTTATTCCAACCATGTGTTTGTGTCGGTGGCAGAAAGGCTGCTCAAACAGGAACGCCAGAGAAAACGCCCCCGTGAGAATGCGAGAGCTAGTGGCTGTGACCAAGTGAAAACCGCCATGATTCTGTACATGCACTACGTTTCGCATAGCCTGAAAAAGATAGAAAGTTGAGGTAACGTGCAGGTTGTTGTTTCAGCTCCAAATAAGCTAAGTCTCTTGTGTAAAACCCCTAACCCAATGAGGACAAAAAAGCCAGTGTGTGACAAGAATCGCAAAGATCAGCCTGTCAGATGTGCGGTAGGCGTAATTTATCGTATTCCGCTGTGATGCGGTAAACGCTACAAAGGCCAAACTGGAAGATGCATCAATGAGCACTTAAGAGAGCACAGAAATAAGTCTCAAAGTGTATCAGGTGATGGTTTTCTTGCTCTTCATTGCAGAACGTGTACATGTCGCCCTCTTCTAAAAAACACTGCTATTATGGCCAGGGATAAGCATGAGTGTGTAAGATTAATAATATACACAGAGCAAACTCGTGTCCCTGCACCTACGTACTCGTGTCCGCAGTATGGCGTCGCTCCTGGTGACACGTGACTTCGAGAATTATTCGAGGCAGCATCTGTTATTTGTGTGATCTGTTGCCTGAATTGACTAATTGAAGTTTACAGAAATAATAAAACACACAAACGGAATGTTTGCATGCTTTTTGTTTTACTTCCCACCGAAGCAAGAGAGATGTACTTCCGCTTCGTCTGTTTGTTCCCATAGTCGTGCAGTCCCGTGCGCAGGTACCGAAACTATGCCATTTTCTACCGTGTTCCAGCGCCCATGATCATGCTCTGCGATTTGCTTGTACTGCCTTAGTATTCGTGTAGCACTGAATTATACCGCTAGTCATGTGTCCTTGTGCACAGCACGCAAAATCATGCACTACGCGAAACCAGTCAATCAGAACAGCTCACATATGATGCCGTCAGCAGACGTGCGCAAAGCCGAAAGAGAGAGAGAGAGGAAAAAAATGAAGGCGGAGCCCGTGACGTATGCATCACACGATCCTCGAGGTCCGGTACGGGAGAGCGCAAAGAAGAAATTTCACTCGTGGAATATAGACGGGGAGCGTGGAGAAAGGGTCTTGCATGGCAGTGGAGCTCGGCTCTTGAAATCATGATTTCGTGGCACTGAAATACGTATTTATATCTTGGCTATCAATAAGCCGATTTCAATAATTTTTGCAGCAGAACACTCTCTTAGGGACACATAACAACTTACAGCGTATAACCAAAATTTGCTATGGGGCCTGGTGAGGGGCCTGGGGAGATGTGGGTTCTAGAATGGTAAAAGATTTCAGAATAATTGATTTTGAGAAAAACGCATTTTAGGAATCTTTGTGCCTTTAAGCACCTGCCCTCAAATTATTAACGCTTATTTCGATCGGTAAATTGGAAAAAATCGGCTTTGAAAGCGCCACAGGAGCCGCGAGATGCCTTGCACGAGGCAAAATTTGTTCAAACCTCCCGCGCGTGCAACGGCTGCAGCCCCCAGCTGACCGCCACGATCTTGTGCTTGTTTTGAAGCTGTTTCCTTTGTGCGCGTGTTGCGCCGGCTCAAAATGGCACTGCTCAAGCAGAACGACCACCCTCGCCGCTTTTCCGAAAGGTGTGTGTGTGTGTGTGTGTGTGTTGGTGTGTGCACGTGCGTGCGTACGTGTGTGTGTGTGAGTGCACGTGCGTGTGTACGTGTGTGTGTGTGAGTGCACCACAGTCTCCGTCATTGCTGCCGGTTTGCGTGGGTCGTCTTCCTCTGCTTTTGCTTGTGTTCACACAGCTGACATCTTTTCGTCTGGTGGCATATCAGGAGACACTTGCATAAAGAAATGACATGCAAGCATACAGGAAAAACAAAAACAAGAATAAAAGCGTCAATGGAATGAGAGGCTGAAAACTGCGGATGACGGCGTACTGCCCAAATGGCCGGCACGAAGAAAAAATTACAGGGTTTCAAGATTCGTCTTAAGAGGTGAACGGCGAAAGCCTACTCTTCCTCCTCTTACCATTCGCCTCTTTCTCACTGCCTCTTCTTTTTCTCTTCTCTTTTAGTCTTTACTGCTTACTACTAAGCACGTTTAGTCATTTGTAATCAATTTTGGTCATTACAAGCCGTCAATGGACATGTTGGTCATATGCTAGTCACTAAATTACAAGTCATTTCAGTCACCATTAGTCATTACTGCTCACTAGTAAGAATGTTTTCTCATTTGTAATCAATTGTGGTCGTTACAAGCCGTCGTTAGAAATATTGGTCATTTCATAGTCACTAATAGCCATTTTAGTCATTACTACTCAGTACTAGACATTTATAGTAATTTCTAATGAATTGTAGTCATTACAAACCGTTGTTAGACATTGGTCATTTCAGAGTAATTAGTAGTCATTACAAGTCATTAGTAGTCATTATTAGTCATTACTAGTCATTATTAACCTCTACCAATTTCTATTATTATAACTTTATCATTCATCAACTGTCACTATAAATCATTTTTATTCTTTAATCTGTCTTCATATGGCATGATGACGCTTTGGCGGACACTCTGATGGTCAGGTCTGCTGACACAAACTTCACCATGAGCCTACAAAGGCTTTCGCCTCAAAATGGCCAGAATCACATGTTGCGTCCGAAGCGGCATTCTACCGACGCCGTTGATTCTACTGGGCCTAGCTGCAGGCTGATGTCATCGGATCGTCAGCCGGTGCGTCCAGCGGCATTCTAGACTGCGTTGATACAGCATACTATTCAGTATTCAGTGGGCGAGTCAGCTGAGCGCGCGAGAAGTGCAGCGATTGTGTCTGAAGGAGTGTCTGGTGTCACAGTGGGCAGCGAAGTGGAAATTCAAGCTGCTTGTCATTGCAAAAGCTTTGGAAGTCTCAAAGGGAGCATCTATACGGTAGTGCTACTGAGGGCAGAC
Organism: Dermacentor variabilis; assembly: GCF_050947875.1. Lineage (NCBI taxonomy): Eukaryota > Metazoa > Arthropoda > Arachnida > Ixodida > Ixodidae > Dermacentor > Dermacentor variabilis. Next base: position 192,089,340 of record NC_134570.1, on the reverse strand, counting down.
TTCCAAAACGGCAAAAGCCAGCAAAGGACCTTGCGCAGCACACTGGGATGCAGTAGAGCGAAGTGTTGTTACACGACCATAATTAATTTAAGCCCTTCAATAATTATTCCACACATGTTTTTTACTTTAACATTATGTAAGTTTGTTTGGCTTTGGTAAGGCTACTTTACTATACAAATTTTTGCATTCATTAAGCTTGTAGACCAACGGAACCGCCACACGAAGTGGTAAATGTAGTTTCTCATGCTGGTCTAGGGGCAGTACATGGCTTTAAAAGAAGCTTTTCGCTGTTTCCTGGGAGGGCACGGTCACATATTTAGTATGGCCATTCTCGTGACAAATAGAGCTACAAAATGATGTCCTTAATATTGCTGTAGCTGCATTCTAGAAGAAGTTACAGCTGTCTGAACTTCAAATGCGTTTTTCTCAGTTTGATGTTTTTACAATCTGCACTCAGCCTTACACGGCTTTTCTCTACGATATTCAGAGACAATAACAAGTTTGGTATCAGTACATTCATATCGAAATGATCTAGGCGGTGACGCTATTTATGTTACTCTAGCATCATTTTGCAAATTACCAGAAATAATAATAAAGTAAAAATAAGAAAAAATATTCACAATAAATGTTGGTCTGCTTTCTTACCTTTAGAACGCTTTCAAACCAATAAAAATAGATCACACGTTAGAGCAAGTCTTTGGCATTAGCATCATGCACTTACTTTTTGTGTTTAGCAATGCGAAATTTCCAAAAAGTCCCGTAAGAAGTACCCATTAAGTTTATTTTCAGACTTCATTCATTTCTGAACCAGAGCAGCTATCGAAATACAAATTATAGATTTGAAATCAGCATGGAAAAGTGATTGAAAAAGTGAAGTTTAGTTCAGTTTGAACCAGAAATAAAGAAAAACATTTTAGAACCCACACCCCTCCTTAATCAAGACTCACTGAGCTTTACATCTGTTCATTTTTTCAGTTTTTATATCATTATGTAACTGCCTTTTACAATGTGCATGAGTCAGTAGCTTCGTTCGAGAACTGATCTGTGGTGAGTTGTCACTACTGCCAGATTCACAGGGGAGGCCTAGGGGTCCGGCATCTGTTGTTTATGTAACATTAAAATTCACACAGGAACTTCTCTGGGCCTTAGAGTCTAAGTATGCGTAAGCTTTGTGCCACTTGCTCACCTCTACGCAGCCCGGTGTCATTATCAGTGTTATGAAACTTGATCCGGAGAGTACAAACGACAGCACTGCAGCAACACAAACTGCTGCAGATGGCGGCACAAGGTGTATTGATAACTCAAGAAAAGTACTGTAGGTGACTGCACCACGTGCACTGATGATGTTCCGATAATTATAAGCCGTTATTGCTCTTTAGCACCTTATCCATCCACGTTGAACCATTATGAACAGTGATCAAACATGCTCCAGCGGCAGCTGTGTATATGGCACGAATGCATGGACCATATCTTGAAAGCCATCTGTGGTGCAGACAGAGATGTCCGGCTGCTGATAACTCCATGCACTATGTTTTCGCCGCTTCGCAATGATAAGATAGGGATGGGCTGATATCTTGCAAGCAACTGCAAAAACGGCAGGCAGCGGCTTGTGCTTAGAGCTTCGTAAGAATCATCTTACGAGACGGAAGGACAGAGGGACAGACGGACGGATATTTTTCTTGTTGGGTAAGCATAGAAATGATTACGCATTTAATACTACAGTGAAATCTCGTTACTATGAATGTCACATTAACAAACCTTTCAGTAATCCCCAGCTGACTTCTTATGGTTTAAATGTAAAAATGTTTCAGCGCTACAAACTTTAGAATACTGCACTTTTCAGAATAACAATCGTTATTCAGTTTCCATGTCATGTTAATGCCTCAGTACTATGAACTAAAATTATGAAATCTGGGGATTCTTAGATTTCCGTGTCTTTCACAGCAGCTGAAACAGTAGGCTAGCAGATGATAAGACATAGTGAGCAGATGCCGTGGCGCACGGGTTCGAAACACCTGAGAGGCGCTCAATGAAAAAAATGCGGGGAGAATTTTTTTTAATCGGTGATGACACGACAGGTCCTGCGAGTGCCTGCTCTGCCCAGGCAAGTGTCACCAAGTAATGAAGGCGCATCTCTTCCTTCTTTTGCCTTTCTTTCTGCACACGCGTCTTTCTTTTTCGTTTCTTTCTGCGGCCGTACTATGCTACGCCCATGGAGAAATGTAACCTCCGTAATCGCGGGGATGCCACGCGGTCGCACTTTGCACTTTCCGGACGGTGCCCTTTATGCGCGCTTGCACTTTGGAATAGTTCAGGTGTCCGCCTCGAGTGAGACAGTTGCAGTGTCCATGGTAAAGAATGTGAAAAGAAACAAACAAGGAACAGTGCACTTTGGAGGTGACATGGAGCTTCTTTTTTGTCAGTAGTTTTCTCATTGTCAGAGTCTGCTTTGCGCGCATCACTCTTACTATATGGTGCTTCGGTGGTGCGTGGCAGTGGAATCTATTTAAAACAGCAACAGCGCAGGCCAAGAGCCAACAGTGATTTTTTTCGTGGATGGCTCAAATTGTGACAACTTATGAACTGAGATGTTGATGGGCAGAATAATTAATTTTGGGGCTTTCACTATAATGATCTTTCACAATAACGAATGACTTTAGGTGGTCCCGCGTGATTTGTTATATCGATATTTGACTGTATATAAACTACTGGAATTACTTGACACCTGACTGTGCACCTTTGAGTAGCCAGTTCTTGCACTCATGGCTTCGAGTATAGCCTGCGGGCTGAGGTTCAACACTTATGAAGACTGCTTGTTTGCTGCTCTGCAGAGACGTCACAGTAAGTCGCAGATACATGGAACACTGCACTTTGAGATATGCAATACACAAGGTCAGTAGTCCTACTGTGTATAAACAGCCTAGATTAGGCATATGTTCCTCACTTAGAAATACAAGAAGCGTGATCCGCACAACTGTCAGCACGGTTGTCGAGAACGCAGGAATGATGTGTGCTCAGCTGTATGGACACTGTCTACTGATAAAACCTGGTTAGAAATAACCTACATCTGAACATGCGCCACCACATTTATGCAACTGCAGTGATTTTTTTGTCTTGCCAGTTACCATGGCTTCAACAGCTACAATACCCTGCGATCACCACGGAACAACAACAGAGGTAACACATCTCGGAGAATGTTCTCCTGCAAGTTTTGTTACATGTTACCTTTGCCGCAGGGCTCACTGGCTGTGGCCCTGCGGCGCCTTTGCCGGCAATCACACATCATGATAGGCCACAAGAAAAAAATAATTGAACCCGCTTCATCAGTATGGCTGCATGCTCAGATGTAAGTTATCCCAAAACCAGGTGTTATCAGTAGGCAGTGCCCGTGCAGCCCAAAGCATGGCATAGCATTAAAGTGTTCCAGACAAGCATTCTTATGGCTGTACATGCCTGTCAGCCCTATGTGGAATTCAAATGAGAAAGTCTGTCATAAAAATTTCTGCTACTTATACTTCAGTAGTTACTCAAGTTGTGTCCTCAAACTCCTTATAAAGAGTGATCTAGCCACACAGGGACTGCTATCATGATTTTATGTACTTAAGGCATGTTTTTATTGAAAGCGACCCCCCGTCACTGTATCACATACAGTGGCTTCATGTGTAGAAATGCTGCATGTTACACTTCTGACTTTCTTCTTTATGTCTACATTTAGGCAAGCTCTTACATTTCTATGTGATGTTCGTACTTGTCTTTGTAGAAGACTTAGAAGCACAAGAGATTTTTTTGTTTTTTGAAGTATTGCCGGCATTAACAATTAGGCCAACATCAAGCTATGAAGTAAGGTATGTGACCGGGCTAGTTGGTGTCAATCCATGATGTTTGACAGTGTGAACGCAGACAAAGGGCACCATCCTTTGTCTACTTTTGCGCTGTCAAGCATCAAGGATCAAGCTATGGCAAGCCCCATCATGCCTTCAATACTGAAAGCTCCCAAAGTGCTAGGACAATGAAGTCATGCCTAATTAGAAAAACAAAACAGCCACAAAATTTCCTGCATGCGCATTTCAACGCAGTTGCTGGTGGCCTGGGTTCTTACAGCAACAATGGCTTAGTCACTAGTGGTCTGACTTTCTGAAGCTAAATTCTCACATGACTACCCCCCGCTTTTGGTAATGCACTGAAAGTACAAACAACCTGTCCTCTGTGATCCCCAACTATAGTTTTCTCTGGTGGTCACCTGTGCTGCAGGAGGGTATCGATGGCTTGTGCCTTGGCCAGAGCCAGGCTGTCATCAGCCTTGTCAGGTGAATCGCCCAATAGTTGCAGCAGCAGGGGGAGGGCCTGGGGTTGCCTCACGCACAGGGCGGCCAGACTGGGCAGAAACATAGATGCCAGCACGGGGTGGTGTCCCGACAGGGCACGCACGCCACTCCACAAGGGGCCCAGGGCGTACTGCATTTATGCCCAGCAATAGGGTGGTGTCGGCCAGCACTAAGAGGCAGCAGAGGTACCGATCTGGCAGCATACAGATTTCGGCAAACAGGACAGAGCAGAGTTTCATGCTAGTTGGTTACTAAGCTCAAATACATTGCACTGCACGATAAGGATTGCACACAACAAGGGACCACGAGATCTAACCTCAAACTACCAAGTGAAGGATCCTTCACAATCTGAGAATGCAATGGAAAGTGCACTGCTGTCCCAACTCAAAGCGAGCTTGTATAGGTGTGCCAGACAATTACAGTGCAGTCCACTTATAACGATACCACATATAACTATATATCGGTTATAATGATTAGTCAACTTAAGAGTATCAGCTTATGCATTAGCGCTATGAGAAAAAAAAAGCATATATAATGATACTTTATTCACCGCATATTGGAAATAATATCTGGACGGCATTTTCCATGCAGAATAATCATGACATTTGCAGTGCTAAGTTCTTCTCAAAGGAACAATGCCGAGACAGGGCGAAAAGTTTGCCTATGCGAGTTCATATCTGCAGCCATTATTGCACACACACCGTTTGCGTCAATTGCAATGCCTAAAGTATACTCGAGGTACTACAGCGCAGCTTAGGGTGCCTAGAAAAGGAAAATTCAAGCACCTTTTTCCTCACCATGTTTCGATCCAGCGTTGTTTAATTATAAACGAAGAACTATTTGCTTGGCCAGTACATAAAAAAGAACCCCGTGAACCTTCATTAGAAGGACACCACAAGCCTTACGTATTTCACTTGATTTTGACCCTCCAGCAGCGAATTATGATGTCTTCAATATGTCCCATATTACTAATAAATAACGCTTTGGCTTCTTTCTGGCTGCAGCCATACGGCCCATAAGGCATATTTCATAAAATATTTGGGCCGAGCAGCCTGTGTCAGTTCGCCAAATAGATTCGTCATGTATATTCCTCAAGCAACAAACACCAGTAAATTGCTCAAGTAAGTTGAACGTGTAGCACGGAAAAGGGAATGCATATTGATACATTCCTTTTCGTATTCTGCAAACAGGTGTAAGCCTCAATCAGCTTTGCTTCAAATTACTGCCATTTAAAATAAAGACGAGAAGAACTGCCTAATTTTGAGAAGCAGTTGAAGAAGCAAGTGGTGCTGGTAGAATCTAAACTGCAGTGTTAAGTGCTTGTGTTACTGCTGAGCGTTTCTGTGAAGAAATGCTAAAATTCGATATTATACCATGAACTACTCGTTGTCAGCAAACCTGTTTTAGCGTATTAAAATCAAGGCAACTGTTGCAGAAGTCACACATAGCCAGCGTTTCTGACATACTCATCACACTGCAGCAGGTATGATATCATAACTGGATTTTTATATGCTATGTTTTTGCGGTTGTCGATTGACTCATGAAAAACCCACAATGGGCTGGTCTCTGCTCCTTCGGCTGGCACTGTAGCGTTGCCTTTGAGAACTGTATTGTCGTCTAAGAAATAAGCTCTTTGAATAAATTTTAATGAATGAAGACGTCTTAAAGATATATTTCAGACGACTGCCATAAGTATACAAGCAGAGGCAACGAGAGCGAACAAACGAAAACACTGCAGAAGGCGCCCGGGCACCGCCCGAACTACAGCAGACAACAGGCGCGAGTCCATGCCCTGACGTCACGCGAGTGGCACTCGCAGTGCCCCTCTAGTTCGTTCTCAGGGTTAATATGGGTTATAACAATGAAAAGCTGCTGCATCATCAACTTTTATATGTCTTCTATGGAGAAATAACCCGCTTACTACAATGTCCCCATGCCGCATTATCGGTTATAACGATCAAGTCTGGCTGCTGGGTGTCCATGCCAAAAGGTAATGGAATGCAAAATCCTTGAAAAGAAAAAGTGAAATGCAAGCCGCTGTACGAGTCCCTGTAACTGCTGCTTCGCACTTCTCTCTATGAGAGATGCACGGCAGCCTCACACGCATCTCTCCTGTCGCCTTTCCACCCGTCTAAACATGAATGCACCGCCCCAACTGCGCCGACAACACTGCCCCCAGATTGCTCACTGGGCCCTCATTAAGTCGCTGGTGCTTGCCTTTGTTCATTGCATCGAAGTTGTTCCTGGCCATGTAGTCTCTCAGCCTTGTTTGACTCGCCGCCGAAACAGAACATAGCTGATCCGCCCGCTGATCATCGGCAATGCACGAAGTTGCCGGGGAAAAGAAAGCACACTGCTATAGATTTGGAAATGAAGTGCCTCTAAGTGACGGGGTGATTGTCACGAACATGCTTGCATCGGATAGTGACAGTGATGGCCACGATGGCAGCACTAATGCGGTAGAGCCAGCTGCCTCAACAATGTCCCCACAGAAGGTCCTGTAGATGATTCAGTCCCTCATGGGCTTGTTCTCGCGAGGGACCTTCTGCTTCACTATGTGGAGCATCTGGATGCCTTGGAGAAGGATGTCGGCAAACGTCGCGTAAAGCAAGCAAGGCTGACGGACATGCGGTTTTTTCGTGCAAGCCAGAGAGAAGTACGTGGCGAGATGCTTGTGGCAATCTCATCCCAGCATTTGTTCTGGATTTCTCAAACTAAGATGCTGCCTCGGCAACCTTCCAGCATTTTTTAAAAAGCGTCCTTTCGAGCCACCAAAGCGATGCCTCGGCAGAGTTCGTATGTCACTTGCTGCCCGTGACCCCTGTTTGCAGTTGTTGGAGCAGTGCCATTCTTGAACACAAAGAGCCGCAGCTTGTTAACAACAAGTGATCGCAGCGTGCAGGAAGCAGAGTTAAATAGTTAAACGAGTTGACACAATCAGAAGCCAGATGGTGGAAGGTGGTGGGGAGGAGAACTGGCTTCCCCGCCATTACAGTTTTCTCGGAACAGCTATGCCACCCCCCATTTTGATTTCTTTTTTTCATGCAACCCTGTTATAACAATTATTGGTTGTAACAATGGAATTTTCATGGTACTTGCATATTGTTATAGGTGGGTTCGACTATACGTGCAAAAATATGGTAAGTGCTTTGAGCACTACCCAGCTCCAGTTTTGCAATTGCAAGTAATGTAAATTAACGCACTGTAATGTAATTCATTAAAAAGTTATTTAGCACATTTTACTTTATCAGTTAGTGATTGTCACAGATTTATAGACATCCACGGCTACTGGTAACATATTGCTCTAAAAAAAAAGGCGTTAGAGTCAAACTTAGGCATGACAAAGTCACCTCTGTCACAAAAATGCCTTCTTTATATCCTACATGCAGCACATATTCGTCACGTGCCGGTACTGACAAGAAATAGTTTGTTTACTTCATTAGACTGAAATGAATTCTAGGGTTTGACGAAACTTGTCTGGTTGGGGGTTGGTCATGGCACCAACCAAAGAAAAAAAGAAACAAACAACATGAGCCTTATGAGGGCCAGAACATCACTTGTTTCTTTTATACTATTATGGTTTTGGTTGGTGTGCATTATTCTATGCTCCGTTATATCTGGTAATTAGTTATGCACATGTTTCTTCTACTGAGGTTTCATTGCGTGGCCTTTCCCTTTGACAGCCAACATGCGGCCCACCTTGTGGTCAGCTGTGTCGGCGAGCGAGCGTAGTACCAGGGCCAGTGTGGCTGGACAGCGGCTGCGGCCCAGCACGTACAGCAGCAGTGGCAGCACGCTCGGGCCCTGCAATGGGGTCACACACGGTCGTCTGCAACACACAGGCCAGCATAGCATCACCAGTGAAACGCCATCGCAGCTTTCTGCTATGAATTCACTGGACCGTTGTTGAACAATGCGGCATCTTGCACTCGCTGCAATTCACATGGTCTGGCAGGCTTGGTTCCTGATTTACTTCAACCTGAAATGCTCTGTTATCGACAATGGTCTTGCTGTGCTTTATTTGGAAACTGATGTTGATCTCCAAGACTAGCTGCGATGGTCAGAGGCCTAGACGGGTTATGCTTAGTGACACATCCAATGTTCTTGCTATGAAGAAGCCATGTCATAGTAGCAGAAGCACAAGTGCCCTCTTCTTTTTCACACTGTTAAACAAACCCAGCATGTGCACAATCTTTTTTTTCTTTTTAAGTCTCAGTTGCAATGGAGTGCAAAAACCTCTGCAACATTTCAGTACTCAATGGCCCAGTAATTTACTCAGCCTATTCAATGCATTTCATTGGCTTGCTACTGTAGAACTATCAGGTTACTAGCAACAATTTTTATAAATCTAGAGCTAGGGGTGTGCGAATACCTAATAGATTTCAAATCAAATATACAAGCAAGTCAAAAAAGAAAAGCCAAATATAAAATGCAATATCACAAAGTATGCTGCTTACAAATTTGTGGCAAAAAAAGCTCCCCGAGGAATACAATACTCCATAATACAAAATTTGAGCGCAGCTCTATACATGTTTTCATTTGGCAATGTGTTGGCTGGTATGGACAATCAGTTTATACAGCATACAGCACGTTGAAAACAGCGAAGTGTGGCTCCGCTGTCTCCCTTATCTGGAGATCGTGAGAGCCACCACGTGGGGCCAGCATGTGGGCGACCAAGGCGTGATCCAGAAGCCGCCGCCAGCAAACTTCCCAGACGACGTGCGCTACTCCGGTGCCATCTCGCAGCCACTGTCGTCCCAATATGCTTTTCTTTTCACGCTTTCACCATGCCCTCCGCCATTTTACACCTCATGGTTCAGCTGCACCCTCTTCTCTGCCTCTTCTCTCTTGCCCCTCTTTTTTATACTCCCCCCCCCCCCCCTTCCTATACGCCACATTCGCTCTCATCTTTTGCTGTGCTCGTTCACTCGGTTACGCTGGGAACGCCGACACTCGCCGCAGGAACGGGTGCCAGAGAGCTGCGCTCTAAAGATACAATGATGGACATGCTCGGGAATCTCCTAGCATTGCATAACAAGAACGTAGCAAGCTATTACTAATTTGGTACACAGAAATCAATGTATACAGTACAGTCTGGTTTTATTAAAGGGAACCACCAATTAATGCACCTGCATTGACTATAATTCAGTTCTAATATTTTTCTAGTATTCCAATATATCTTTAGCAGCAAAGTGTCAGTTGAACAGAATGAAGGGAGTTTTTTTTTTACCCTGAAGCTAAAGAACTAGTGATGCTATGTTGTATTGATACCAATGAGATTTTCTGTTTATTAGTGGACCTGTGTTTTATGGCAACGTTTTATTGCATAGAAAGTTTTGCTTTCCAGTTTTCCTCCAAGATACAGAAGAGCTTCCTCATCTTTATGGCAGGCAAGTTATTGTAAGGTCAATCTGCACGACAGACAGAAGTGTGGACTGCAAATTACATGACAAGATCACCACTCCCAGTGTAGCGATCATTGGTGCTGTGCAGGTCGACCATGGTGGGCACTGACGATATAGCAGACAGCTTTTCATTTTCAGGTTCAGCGTGACTTGCCACCTCTTGAAGATTATGAAATCGGAAAGGCCACGCAAAGACTGCACGACCCCCTCGCCACCCCCCCTTCTCTTTCTCTCTCCTCATCTATCTAGTACCATCTGTGCAAATAAATGCAGCCGGGTGGTCAGCACACTTGCTACGTGACACTTTCATGCCCACCGTGTAAATTGTAGTCTTGTGACAGGTTGTACAAAGCTACACAAAGAGACTGATGTGCATCTATGAACGGCATCGGGAATGAGAGGCTGCCTTCCGGTGTCGCAAAGACTGTGGCCACGAGCAACTTCATTCCCAACGAGTACACTCGTGTACGTTTGTAAGGCGGTATGTCGGCTTTCCGAGTACTGTGCGACTGCTGCGAATAGATCTGTGTCGATTCAGCACCATACTGTAACTTCAGTCACTGACACGCAACGAAGCAGCACCAAGTGCTAATTAGGCCTCATGGCCTAGGCAGTGCAGCCATGATGAAAACTCGCCACTGGCTGATCTGGTAACGGGCCACATGTCGTCACAGAATGGTTGCTGCTAACATCTTTGTACGGGTGGCTCATTGCGAGATCACGTGTACGGGTTACACTATAGGCTGTGTTGAAGCGGCCTTAAGTTCATCACCTTTTATCCAATGCAATCCGGTAGCTAATTGGCCCGATCTTCGCGCATGCTATCACACTTTCCAAAATATACGTAGCTTTCTTTGCCGTTCCCTTTGTCCACATCATGTTAGTATTTCGATTTGTCCTGTCGACCTGGGCGAACTTTGTACTGATCAACAGAGACAGCCCCAGACAATGCATGGCTGTTCTGCAAATTGCAGAGTTTGGGCACTGTGTGTTCAATCCCCGCATCGGGCCGACGTAGGGGAGTGCACACATAATAGGGGCTGAAGCACTCACAGAGACAAAGTCCGCATCAACCAGGGTGTGCTCGGCACTCAACCTCATCCACGTAGTGTGCTTGGAACTCCTTTTGCGTCGACAACAACAAAGTGAGGAGCACAACTGCATGACATCGAGCTATAGGCACTCCGCGGTACATGCAGTGTGAGGCATCGCGTGGGTCTCTGCACCAAATATATTGATTATTCAAAAAATCAAAGTTATTCGATCTACGAGTCTAATTATTCAAATGTTCGATATTTGTTTCAATTTGGTGGTATTCAAGCATTCCCACACCCCTATCAAAAACCAACCACTAAAGACTAAATGTACGGCTAACAAGCACCAGATATTTCACATGAGAAAGATCTCGCAATGGCACCAAGCGATGAGTTGCAGTTGTTACATATATGAGCTAGCAGAGTCCATGCATTAGAAAGCACTTTTTTTATGCACCAAGCCCTTTCTAAGTCTGTGGCTCTCTGCAAATGAAGCTGCACTGCAGCAGTCAGGCAGAACCAAGTTGGCAATATTATTTTCGTGGTTCAATTCCATCCACTATGCATCCTAAAAGCACTGCCACAGAATCTTGCATGTCCTTGAGAATATGAACAGCCAGAAAAACTGGAAGCAAAACAATGATGCCCATGTTCCCATGCTTGTTGATTCTGTGGTCGCTAGAAATTCTTCACACAAATTTGCATGCGAGGCAGAACCTGACAATCTACAGTACTTTACTTTAACGATAAGAAAACACTATTCTGTTATGCTGCCTTTGTGTGGCACAGCTGTCTAAAAACATGAGTTAGTGGTCACAGCAATTCTGTGCAATGCCATGGTTTAATCTCTGACAGCATTATTTTCGCTAAAGAGACAAATGACAGCGACAGCTTGCCAGGTCAAGGGGATTGGTCAGCAAGCCTTATCTTAGCCTAATCTTACAACTGTCCTTGTTGTTTAAGTAAAAGCGAATGTGTGGTGTAATTAACAGAATTATGTGAAAAGGATCCAAAACATGGTAGAAGTATCATTAATTGTGACCGCAGGTGCCAGTTTGAGTCAAATGTGGCAGACCCACCAACTGAGCGGACACGTTGACCTCCTTTCGGAGTGCGTCCAGAGCTAGCTGCGCCTCGCTAGATGTCCTGCTGCCCACCAGTGCGGAGGAGGCCACCAGCAGGCCCAGCAGGGCCCCATTGCGGCCAGGCAGCACAGCGCGTAGGCCACGCCAATGCTCCAGGCACACCTGCACACAGAGCACGTCAACGATACTCTCCTCTTCAGGCACGGCAATGAGGAGTGTAATATGTGCATGCATTACACAGCACTTCATTTTAAACCTGGCTGAAAAAATTGATAATATTCAGCGATTACCTGAAGCATACATAATTGAACTGTCCCCCCAAGTCTCATCACAGCCCCACATCACAACGGGAGGATAGCCTCCAGTAATCCAAACACATAAAGAGACAAGCAGTGCTTAATTTGAATGAGAGCTGACACCTACATCTTAAAAAAGCAAAAGTAATCTTGAAATGCCACACTGCAATTATGCATGCTGTGGTGCATTCAGAAGAATGCTTTTTAATGTTAGCTTCACGCATTAGAACACAGTAGACTTCCATTAATTTAGCTCCATTTAATTCCACCTTTCAGTTAATTCAATTCCAACCGAAGATCCTGGCTGTCACCCATGCATTTCTATGGGCTCAAACTTTCATTATTCCTAATAACGGCCCTTGACATGTGATTCCAACTTAACTAGTCAGCATGCACGCACCTGACCCCTATGGTGGCCCCACCCAACAGCGACTCTTTTAGTGGCAGCATCCGTCTTGGCGGAGCTTAGGAGACGGTGAATGCACTGAAGCCACGTCACCTCCCGTCCGAAATGCCTATTTTTGGCCAGCACTATGAAGATTTTTCTACCAATAATGGTATTGCCATTTGTTGGGCGTGTTGGTAAATTGACTTCGAAAGCATATTTAGCACCAGCAAACAAGGACAGAAGGGAGACTACACCACAATGCGCTAAATTCAACAACTTCATTTTCAGGAAACACCCACCAACCCATCAACAGTGGCGCCACCTCATCCAAATTTTAACCATCCAAAAAAGTCATCTCCTTATGTAAAAAGTCGACCGAAGAGGTACGCATCACTATTCCAACAGATAGCCTGAGCTTCAATAATCTCTCACACATCTTTATCTTTGTGCTTCGCAAGAACCCGGCAGGACCCATACACCAGTGCACAGTCACATTCCCGACAGTGAGTTGACAGATGACCGTATTGCTTATTTCTCACGTTTAGACTATGTTCTTGTTACCAGTCATTAAGACACCATGTCTGTCTGACGTATTTTTTTCCACAGGACAGCGGAAGCTCATAAACAACAGCTTCTACGCAAGCCACTGGTGCTTTACAATGATTCATAGAGCATCCAACAGCTGGCTTACGGTACGGGTCCATTAACCAACATATTTTTGCAAGTTTTTCTGGCGCTGAAAAGACAACTTTTTCTTGCAAGAAAAACTCAGAATTCGTAATATTGACGACCCATTCTTGGTTAAAAGCTCTGCAGAAATTGTGGATTTCATGAAAGAAAATTCTGACAGAAGCTTATCAGCTTGCTCCTTTGACATAACGGACTTGTACTACTCCTTGCATCAAAAGAAACTAATAGCATGCATAGAAGAGTGCATAGACGAGTATGGAGTGGTTGCATTTCAAAATTCAGCCGGTTTATACGTTCAGGACTTTTAAGATATGCCCTTGATATTTTTTTTTGTGCTTGTTTTTCTACAGTGTGTTGCTCCTGCTTGTCCTGGTACCACTAAAGCCCAACTGTACAAGGCGAGCAAAAGGGAGCTAGCTGTCAAGCCTAAGCTTTACGGACAGAGGCACCTTGAGAGAACCCTAGTCAGCACACTGAGTGAAAGTGCCACACAGCTCAGGAAAATAAGACTGAGCTATTGCAGGCACATGAGCTGTTATTATTTTGTGCAGTACAAAAATTTCTTTTCTTTTTAAATATTGTTCTTGAAGACAATCATCCTCTAGATGGAAGCAAGCATGCCCTTGCCCATGGCTAGGTTGGGTTAGGCTTTGGTTTGTTTAGGCTTGTCTTGCATGAACATGCTATCTGGCTCCCAAATCAAAATTTCGTTAAAAATTGCTTTGTCTTCTCTTTTGAGCCTTCCTTACAGTGGGTGAGGCATGCAGGCACCCTGCTGCAAACAGGGCCCCAGTCACGAGAGGATGGCTGGCCAATAGCGTGCTGGGAGTGACGCATGGCGCGGCCTCCTCCTCTTCCTTGTTGCCAGCAGTGGTGGCCAGCCGTGCCAGCAGGGCAGCAGCTCGTCCCTGCAACCCCTGGGGCAGCTGGCACAGGGGCAGCGACAAGCAGCGCACAACTCCTTCTGGGCGCTCCCCCAGCAGAGCCTCACCTGCATATCGTCATTTATGGCACTTCATTAAAAGATAAAGTAGACAATGAACAAACACACAGTTACAAGTCTGTTAAAACTGATCAACAAGGTGAAAGAAAGTGATATTCGAAACTATAATGTGAGAGACTGAAGAAGCCGTAAAAAATGGACGCAGCCTGAAATCAGTGAGAAAGAAACTTGGCATAGGACAAACCAAGATGTATGCACTGAAGGATAAGCAGGGTAATATCATCGGCAATCTCGAAAGTATAGTAAAAGCAGCGGAATAATTCTATACTGACCTGTACAGTACCCAGAGGAGTCATGATACCTCCATTAGAAAAAGTAATGAACAGGATATAGAAACTCCTCCTATAACTAGCGATGAGGTCAGAAGGGCCTTGCAAGACATGAAACGACGAAGAGTTGCAGGAGAAGATGGAATAACAGTCGATTTAATCAAAGATGGAGGAGACATATTGTTAGGAAAACTGGCGGCTCTCTATATGAAGTGTCTATCGACTGCAAGGTTCCCAGAAAACTGGAAGAAGGCAAACATTATAGTAATCCACAAAAAGAGAGACATTAAAGAACTGAAAAATTATAGGCCCATTAGCTTACTCCCAGTATTACATAAAATATTTACCAAAATAATCTCCAATAGAATAAGTGCAACACTGCAATTTAGTCAACCAAGAGAGCAGGCTGGCTTCAGGAAAGGATACTCTACAATGGATCACATCTATGTCATTAATCAGGTAATCGAGAAATCTGCAGAGTACAATAAGCCTCTCTATATGGCTTTCATAGATTATGAAAAGGCATTTGATTCAGTAGATATACCAGCAGTCATAGACGCATTATGTAATCAAGGAGTACAGACTGCTTACGTAAATACCTTGGAAAATATTTACAGAGGTTCCACAGCTACCTTAATTCTACACAAGAAAAGCAGGAAGATACCTATAAAGAAAGGCGTCAGACAGGGAGATGCAATCTCTCCAGTGCTATTCACTTCGTGCTTGGAAGGAGTACTTAAGCTATTAAACTGGGAAGACTTAGGAGTAAGGATCGACGGTAAATATCTCAGCAATCTTCGGTTTGCCTATGACATTGTTCTACTCAGTAACACTGCAGACGAGCTACAACAAATAACTGAGGACCTTAACAGAGAGAGTGTAAGAGTATGATTGAAGATTAATGTGCAGAAGACAAAGATAATGATGAATAGCCAGTCAAAGGAACAAGAGTTCAGGATCGCCAGTCAGCCTCTAAAGTCTGTAAAGGAGAACGTTTACCTAGGTCAATTAATCACAGGGAACCCTGATCATGAGAAGGAAATTTATAGAATAATAAAAATGGGTTGGATCACATATGGCAGACATTGTCAGCTCCTGACTGGAATCTTACCATTATCATTGAAAAGAAAGGTGCACAATCAGGACATTTTACGAGTGCTGACATATGGGGCAGAGACTTGGAGACTGACAAAAATACTTGAGAACAAGTTAAGGACCGCACAAACAGCGATGGAATGAAGACTGCTAGGCATAACATTAAGAGACAGAAAGAGAGCGGTTTGGATCAGAAACAAACGAGTATATCCAAAACTCTAATCGACATTAAGAGAAAAAAAATGGAGCTGGGCAGGCCATGTAATGCGGTGGTTAGATAACCACTGGACCATTAGGGTTACAGAATGGGTACCAAGAGAAGGGAAACGCAGTCAAGGACAGCAGAAGACTAGGTGGAGCGATGAAATTAGGAGATTCGCGGGTGCTAGGTGAAATCGGTAGGAGCAGGACAGCAGTAACTGGTGATCGCAGAGAGAGGCCTTCGTCCTGCAGTGGACATAAATGATGATGATGATGATGATGATGATGATGATGATGATGATGAAAGTTTGGAGAAAGCACTGTCCATTAGCATAGTGGGGTTTTCGGTAGCGATGCCAACCACCCACGAAAGAGCCCAACATAAGGACAGGACAATAGTTCCTGCAAGAGAAGCCCTGCCAACACAAGCTGTACATCATTGCTATAACCAAATACAGCATAACCAAGATTGGTTAGCCACACAAGGTCAACCCTTGCCGGTGGGAAGCTCGGAAATGAGAAGAAGTGGACAGAGGACAAGAAAGATAAAAAGGCACAAGAGAAAGACGAAGATTGGAGAGGAGGACAGGAAAAGGTGATTGCCGATTTTCGCCAGATGGGTCAATCTGGAGGTGTCGCCCATGTGAAGCAGAGGACAAAGAGGTATGTTGCCTCTGCTAAGGGGCCTTAAAAGGTATGAACACCCAGAATCGGCTCAACCTCCAGGATAGCCCTTTCCCCAAACAAGGCTAAGCCACACACAGCTACATGCGAGAGGGTCCAACCCTCTCGCATGGGAGAGGGTTGTACCCTCTCGCATGTAGTGTCGCAACACAACAAACGCCTGCTGACGCAGATGCCCCTGCGGGGAAAACTGTCAATAGCTTAACTAACTTTTTATCGCGCAAACCTGTGCCCACAAAAGCAAGTTACACACAAAGCAGAACGATAGCAGCGAACGCAGTCTGCGATCGTCAGAATCTACATCGGCTTTTATAGATGAGTCATCGAAGGTTCCAGAATAATCAATGGTGCACACGTGTCTTCCAGAAAGTATCACATAATTGTGTCACCCACACAGTCAGATTACACAAGGTTTAGTGACAACAGTCGATGGATATAACTATCGATAACATTCGAGAAACTTCCGATACATGCAGGCATGCCCTGCACTGAGCAATAACGTTTAATGTTTGTTAGCCGGTGAAAAGCAGTCACCCAAAAAAGATAAACAAGTACATGTGTCAATATTAAAGACCACATGCTAAGCCCCACGCAGCGACATAACATACTAAAGTTCTCTTAGCTGAGAATTACAATCACACTATGACTCCATGATAACGTGCTAATTCGTTTCAGATACGCTATAGTGGCAGGCTAGACCAATGGCAGTCTTTGTATACGAGAATTAGCAAGTATAATTTTCTAGAGATACTTGCCTCAGTCGTACAATCATATGAAATGGTCAAAATCTGCGACTGTGTGGCCATTTCCAAAGAGTTGGTGGGTATGTGCATATATGGAGTTTATTTGCACAAATGTGCTTCTTGATAGAGACCATAACCATTCATTAGGAAATTTCGAGTCGTGTCCATATGATCTGAAGGACCGGTAAGGATTAGGGGCCTGACAAATCAGGACAGTCAGCAGGTATGGATTGCCATTCACCCCAATCCGTTCTTCTTACCATTCCCTATGCCCCCACAAATAACCAATGCCATCTACACAGTGTGCATTTGTTGGGGAGCCAGATCACCAACAAACACAAGTTTATGAATCTAAGATACACCACAGTGCGACAGACATGGCAGTTTGTGGCCAAAGGCTCACCACAAGACCGATTGAGTATGCACGCTTGCTAACCGACTAGTGGTCCACCAAGGTTGAGCACAAGAAGTTGGAGGAACAGAGGACCCACATAACCAACTCGTTGTAGGCCATTGAGCATCTGCCATGGAGAAAGAGCACTCAGCGGAACAGAGCTTGGGGGAGAAGGTGATTGGGGGAGGTCACAGGGAGGCCAACCAGGGCATGTCCCAGAGGTGCGTGCTTGTGTGCGTGACTCGACTTCAGGAGGCAGAACAATGGTTTGCGCAGGAAAGCAGCTCCAACGTGCTAACTATGTCCGCACAATATTGCCGCTGGGGCGGCAGCTCCCTAAGAAGGAGCTGGCAAATGGCCTTCACCATGTGCAACTGGGGGATGACGAGCGGGAAGGCACCTCGATCCCCACAAACCAACAAGCCAAAAATAGACTTCCAGAACATGAAAGTATGCAATATTTCGAAATTTACTGATAGCATAGGCAGCGTGTCATGCCATCAGTTTTGGACATTCAAGCTAGTAGAAATTTCCATGGAGAGTGATCTTGCAACAGACTCATAGTCGCACCTCTTGCAGAGCCCCAGCGAGAGATGACGCACACACAGCCCATGGGCCACCTCTTGCCTACTGCTGGGTGAATAAAGGAGTGCAAGAAATTGCAGAAAAAGCACAGCAGAAATTGCCACAGTGAATTCACACAGCTTGACCTAAAGTGCTGGCGTCACACTGTCAGTGACACACGTCATGTGACCTAGTATGTTATGCGTGAGGCACATCAACTACAGCGCATATCGGACTGTGCACCAGACAAACAATATATACACTCAAACCTTGTTATACTGAAGCTGAATGGGAAGCCAAAGTTACTTTGTTATATCCATTACTTCTTTATAAAAATTATTTCCTTTTACTGCTGTATATGCCCAATGGTGCGCACAATTTTAAACATGCAAAGACTATGGCTCTACGGCCCCTCAAACCTCTGTGCGGCTGCCTGCAAGATGGACGGGTGGATGGATGGATGAATAACTTTATTGAGATCCCTTGATGCGCGTGATTAATGCACAGCAGGCTGCTCCCACATCGGGACAGAGAGGCCATGCCGCTCCACCGCGTCACGGGCCCAATCGACAGCCCAGAGCGGTGCTTCAAGGTCCGAGCCGCGTACAGCTCGGTCCCACTCTTCATTGGTGGTCCTGGCCCCCGGTGCCAGGGGGCAATCCCAGAGCATGTGAGCAAGCCTAGCTATATCTTTACAAAAGTGACACGCATTGTGAGGGTGCGTGTCCTGAAAGATTTTGTGCAGGAAGGCCAGGCATAGGTAGGTGCCCGTCTGAAGCCGCCTGTACGTGACTTCTTGTGCTATATTGAGTGCTTTGCGTGGTAGCAGCATGATTCTCTTGACTAACTTATAGTGCTGGGTGAGATCGTTGTGAGTGAAAGGGGGTTGTGCTCGCTCTCTCATCTTGCCGAGAGGTGGTCCGGGCTCGCACAGTGAGTTAGGTATCGTGCGGCCTCGTGTGCCGTCTCGTTGAGGTTAGGGAGCGGCCCCTCCAATGGTCCCATGTGTGCCGGGAGCCAATTGATGTAGTATGGGGTGAAGTGTTCAGTACCAAGTATTCTGCCGACGATCGGAAGGGGATGCTCCCTGTTCCAAAGGACAAAATTGCCCTCTTGGAGTCGCAGTATACTAAGCTTTTACCATATTCTAGTAGTGCCACCTGCTCGGCCACCTCAGGACCATCAGGGCGGACTGTGCACGCGTTGATGACCGTGCCATCTTTCTTGACCACCGCTGCTGCATAGACTCATCTGCAGGATATTAGGCAGCGTCCGTAAAGCAGCATGATTTCCTGGAGGTGGCTGCCTGTCAGAGGAGTGCTTTGGCTCGAGCAATTCTTCTGTCGATGTTGTGCTCAGGGTTCACATTCCTGGGCAGGGGGGCTGCCCTGATCTTTTTCCTCTGGTTGGGTGTTAGCCCGTGGCTGTTACACTCGACCTCCCAAGGCGTGACACCGATTTCTTGCAGGATCCACCTGCCCGCAGGTGTGCCGGACAGCCTGATGATCTGTGCCCATTCCTGCGCCTCCGCAATCTCGCTCAGCGTGTTGTACATGCCTAATGCGTAAGAGATGAAATTTTAATAAAACAACAGCAAAAGAAGTTCTGCTGTGTGCAACACAAAATTTTTTATTGCAATAGCAATTATACGGACACTCCAAGCACATTTTTGTTTTCGCCATTGCCATTGCCGTGAGGTTCTGTATGAGTGAAAGCATGTGAGGGTGAGCCGGGGAAAGAAGTTCTGCTGTGTGCAACACAAAATTTTTTATTGCAATAGCAATTATACGGACACTCCAAAGGCATTTCTGTTTTCGCCATCGCCATTGCCGTGAGGTTCTGCATGAGTGAAAGCATGTGAGGGTGAGCCGGCGAAAGAAGTTCTGCTGTGTGCAACACAAAATTTTTTATTGCAATAGCAATTATACGGACACTCCAAGCGTATTTTTGTTTTCGCCATCGCCATTGCCGTGAGGTTCTGTATGAGTGAAAGCATGTGAGGGTGAGCCGGCGAAAGAAGTTCTGCTGTGTGCAACACAAAATTTTTTATTGCAATAGCAATTATACGGACACTCCAAGCGCATTTTTGTTTTCGCCATCGCCATTGCCGTGAGGTTCTGTATGAGTGAAAGCATGTGAGGAAAGCCGGCGAAAGAAGTTCTCCTGTGTGCAACACAAAATTTTTTATTGCAATAGCAATTATACGGACACTCCAAGTGCATTTTTGTTTTCGCCATCGCCATTGTCGTGAGGTTCTGTATGAGTGAAAGCATGTCAGGGTGAGCCGGCGAAAGAAGTTCTGCTGTGTGCAACACAAAATTTTTTATTGCAATAGCAATTATACGGACACTCCAAGCGCATTTTTGTTTTCGCCATCGCCATTGCCGTGAGGTTCTGTATGAGTGAAAGCATGTGAGGGTGAACCGGCGAAAGAAGTTCTGCTGTGTGCAACACAAAATTTTTTATTGCAATAGCAATTATACGGACACTCCAAGCGCATTTTTGTTTTCGCCATCGCCATTGTCGTGAGGTTCTGTATGAGTGAAAGCATGTGAGGGTGAGCCAGCGAAAGAAGTTCTGCTGTGTGCAACACAAAATTTTTTATTGCAATAGCAATTATACGGACACTCCAAGCGTATTTTTGTTTTCGCCATCGCCATTGCCGTGAGGTTCTGTATGAGTGAAAGCATGTGAGGGTGAGCCGGCGAAAGAAGTTCTGCTGTGTGCAACACAAAATTTTTTATTGCAATAGCAATTATACGGACACTCCAAGCGCATTTTTGTTTTCGCCATCGCCATTGCCGAGAGGTTCTGTATGAGTGAAAGCATGTGAGGGTGAGCCAGCAAAAGAAGTTCTGCTGTGTGCAACACAAAATTTTTTATTGCAATAGCAATTATACGGACACTCCAAGCGCATTTTTGTTTTCGCCATCGCCATTGTCGTGAGGTTCTGTATGAGTGAAAGCATGTGAGGGTGAGCCGGCGAAAGAAGTTCTGCTGTGTGCAACACAAAATTTTTTATTGCAATAGCAATTATACGGACACTCCAAGCGTATTTTTGTTTTCGCCATCGCCATTGCCGTGAGGTTCTGTATGAGTGAAAGCATGAGAGGGTGAGCCGGCAAACGCAGTTCAATCTCGCGTGCATGAGCGAGGAACACGGCTTGGATGCGTGCCCTCTCCCATGGCGCGCGAGGCAACGGGTGTCAGGCGAGGGAGGAGGGGTGTTCTTCTCCAGAGACTGCCAGGGTGTTTCGATGTCCTCCTCGCCCACCACTCCGTACAGAGTGGAGACATTACGGCGTCTACTACGGCGTTGGACACACACATGGCGGACGCCGTAGTAGAAGCCTTTGGTGGGTGCTGTAGGGACGTCTTGCGGCGCTCGTGTGTCTTGAAAGCAATCTGTGACATGACCAAAGTGCGTGCCCGCACGGGCCTTATTTTCAAAACGATCTGCGATGTTTGCAGAGTGTGCTTAGTGCCAGTAGCTTCGTATGTGCTGTGCTTTCAACGTTTCATTCGTGTTGAAGCGAGAGATGCACAGAGGTCAATTGGCTCGCGGCTCCTGCTACAATTCCTAACTTCATCATTTTCACAGACAGTTTCCAATGTCATAGAGCGAGATGAGTTCACGTTTACTTGTGTGCGCATCACACCGCGCTGGTTAATTTAGCTAAAACATGTTGACGGGCTAGTTGATTTGAATCTATGATATATTGGGTAAGTGCAACTGAATAAGGACATAGAAAGAAGCAGACATGCAAAGACAGTGCTGTCTCTGTTAGTCTGTTTCTTTCTACGTCCTCATTGAGTCACGCTTACACATTTTATCATCGTTAATTTAGTTAGTAAGCAAATGTTCACAAGTTTATATGGCCAATAAAACTACTATCCTTACTTCGTACAGCTATCTACTAATGTGCTATTGCAATCGGTGCTTCGCCATTAGTGCGGAACTACAAATTTTTTTAGCACCTTAGATGCCAGTTTTTGCAATAGCTGCTTTCTGTCCCAATGCCATAGTCCTTTGCTTCCTCTTTCCCCTTGGCTCGCCCATATCATTGTGAAACTGGCGAAACAGTGATTTTAAGGAGGAGAGGATGTGGGAATGCACAAGCATTTTGATATTCTCGAAATGGCCGTGCATGGTTATCACACGATGATCATGCGCTCACTTGCGAAGGGTAGCGTGGAGACAGCACCTTTCGCCACTCCCGCTGCTTTACAAGCCTGGCCGCAATGCTGCAGCCAAGGCACCCCGTTCCCTCCTTCCTCTTTGAACCGGGAACATGCCCACTCCACCACGCAGGAGGAACACTGTTCCCCCGACGTGTTTTCGTCTTTCAGCTGATGTCATAAAGCAAGAAAGTAGCAGGGAAAAGAAGAAAAAGAAGAACACAAGAAAAGGTCAACAAAGCATGATGTGGCAGGGGAAGATATAAGTAAGAAGAAGTTAGAAAATACACAAGTGTATGACTGAAAAGGTCAGAAGATATTAAAAAAGAAGTAAAAAAAAATGGACCTGTGCTGTGTGCCCAAGGCCGCGAAAGAATACATAGCGGAAGAGAACAACATAGCTATGCACTGGGATGACAGGAAAGATGAATTGGAGGCCGGGCTAGACGGCTGGTTCGTGGAGACAGCGGCAATGCAGTGGAGGCTATGCTTCAGCTGCCACGGCTGCAACTCGTGGGCTGAGTGGGCACTCCATCGGAGACCTCAGCTACAGCCTGGCGGCACCGTTTCCAAGAATCCCTGCGGCTATGACCCACAGGCTAGCGGAGTCAGCCAGACAATTCAGGCGCCTTGGTCAACCCAACATTCCCACCACCTGACCAGGTCTATCGTGGAACGAACGGCAGAGACAGCGACGTTGAATCAACGATGCACCGGCAGGCCCAACGAGTTTTCGTCGGAAGCAGCGATGTCTAGGTGACGCGGCAGCACCGGTGGACTCGATGTAAATATTTTGAACTTTCTAACACAACCTGTGTGAGGACTTTAGAGAATACGTCCAATTAATTTGCACTGTGAATTGTTTGTTTGTAATTAGTGTGGTTTGCTGTGCCAATTGGTGCATGATGACAGTGTAAGGGTTTCCAGCAAATACAGACACAAGCACAACAAACAAAAACGCACAGGACAATGCTGGTGTCACCAGCATTGTCCTGTGCATTTGTTTTTTGTGCTCACGTGTGTACTTTCTGGAACTGCCTATACTGTCGTTGTTTATTATGGTTTGCTATTTGGTTTGTAGTGTGTGTTTATAGATGATAGATTTACTTTCTTTTTATGCTCATGCCCCATAAAGGCTTTTCATAACCGAAAAGTTCCTTGCATCTTGACACCTTGACAGCTGATGAGCTTGCGACTGGCCACAACTCAACTGAGCCGCAGAGACCGTCACATGCCTGGATGGCATGTGACGGTCTGTGCGGCTTAGTTGCGGTCTCAGTTGCGGTCTCGGTGGATCTGTGCTCATTATCAGCCTCTTGCGGGTTTTCCCTATTTAGCCGTTTTCACCTCAGCCATGTGCAACACTCTGCCTCTGTGGTTTCGTTTCTTTTTGTTGTTGTTGTTGCCACTGTTGGTGTGCATATATAAGGTGAATAAATGCCTCAAGTTACAGACTTGCCCTGTTCCTATAGCCTGAACCTGTCATGGTCGCAACTCACTGCAAACTGTGGGATAAGGGTCACAGCTCTGACTGTTAGGGCTGCTGCAAAAGTGCTAGTGAGCAACTGCCGCTCCGCTGGCGCAGTGCGATCTAGAGAAGGATAAAGTCCACACATTCAAATTTGAGTAACACACCTATAAGGAAACGGGTGTGCAGGCAATGCAATGGCGAAGCTGGTGACTGAGAGGGTTTCTCGCTCGCTTGGTGTGGAGAGTTTTGCTCGGCTCAAAATGTGTTTAGTGCCACCTTGAATGCACACACTCCCCTTAACAGTTCATTCTAATGGGAGCAGCTTATCGGTATACATTGAGCAATCCGGTTTAAAATGCATGCACTTGGGTCGGGACTGGGAGAAATTTCAAAACGGACAATTCAAGTAATGCAGCTTCGTTATAACAAGGTTTTTCTGTGATTTCAATGAACTGGTTTCACTCATAACAAGGGTTTACTGCACCCGATCAAGTAACACATTTATTCCAAAAAGGCTGTCTCCAACGCCCTGCATTTCAAAGTACCATTCTAGAAGTGCCACTTACAGACATCCAAAATATCAGCCAGGCAGGTGGTTGGAGCCCGAGCCAGAAGCGCAGCCACCAGCACCAGGCAGGCATCCCACACCAGCTCTGAACCCATGACTTGCTGGTGCTGCTGCTGAACAGAGGCGCGACAGTCCTCTATTGTGCATCAGTTTTCAACTTTTAAGGACACTCTCACAGCATCCTCACATTTTCAGTGAGATACCACATAACTGTAGAAGGGCCTTCTCAGAGGGCTTCACATGCGCTGACCACAATATGTGCACTATGCATTTTTTACGTTACAGGGGCTACCAACAGATATGCTGTGGTCATTTCTTTTCGCACTGAAGCTGTTTTGAGTATTATATCAAGTTTCCCTCTCCGCTGGTGCAAAGGTTTCTTTCCTCTCCACTGAATCTACTACATTTACATTATTAAGAGTGGACCCAAATTGCACCAGCAGTAAATAAAAGGGAGCGAGGTATCAAAATACCTTCATTATACATCACTATAAGTAAACCTGGCATATGCAGGTTAACGCTACATGAGACAATGTGTCAAATTGTTATGTGGTTCCTTTACACAGAAAGGCAATACAGAACTGGAAGTGTATATACGAGATAAAGTGGTCTTCCCTAGAATTGCCAGGAACAAATACTGTATGCATTCAATACTGTATGTTCTTTCCCAAGATCTTCGTGGTCTAAGTGACCCACAGCCTCATATGGAAGTTGATGGGTTTGGTTTCTGCTTCCAACATGTCAGCAGCAGTGCTATATTTTCTGTTATCTATCTTTTTAGACATCCTCACCAATTGCATATAGCAACTCAACTAATAAACTTTGGCAGGCTAGACAATTATGTCGTCATCAAGAAGACATCGAGAAAACAATAGACCACGTTGACCACTGGTGCACAGCAGTTTTAGAACACGCTAGAAAGTAATGTTCGCCAGGAAGCACTTATTTGACAAGGCTTTTTTTTTTTTCTAGGTTAGATGAAGAATGTACTGAACTTTCAGAGACGGGTGTAGGCACAGACTGATTTTCGAGACACTAAAGGTTCAGATATGCTCGATAATTCGGACATCATTGCATTCCCGCCACAAGCCCAATGTATGTATCATCATCATCAACATCATCATCAGCCTAATTATGCCCACTGCAGGACAAAGGCCTCTCCCATACTTCTCCAACTACCCCGGTCATGTACTAATTGTGGCCATATTGTCCCTGCAACCTTCTTAATCTCATCCACCCACCTAGCTTTCTGCCGCCCCCTGCTACACTTCCCTTCACTTGGAATCCAGTCCATAACCCTTAATGACCATCAGTTATCTTCCCTCCTCATTACATGCCCTATCCATGCCCCCCATTTCTTTTTCTTGATTTCAACTAAGATGTCATTAACTCGCGGTTGTTCCCTCACCCAATCTGCTCTTTTCTTATCCCTTAACGTTACACCCATCTTTCTTCTTTCCATAGCTTGTTGCGTCGTCCTCAATTTAAGTAGAACCTTTTTATAAGCCTCCAGGTTTCTGCCCCGTACCTGAGTACTGGTAAGACACAGCCGTTATACACTTTTTTCTTGAGGGATAAAGGCAACTTGCTGTTTATGATCTGAGAATGCCTGCCAAACACACCCCAGCCCATTCTTATTCTTCTGATTATTTCAGTCTCATGATCCGGATCCGCAGTCACTACCTGTCCTAAGTAGACGTATTCCCTTACACTTCCAGTGTCTCACTACCTATAGTAAACTGCTGTTCTCTTCCGAAACTGTTAAACATTACTTTAGTTTTGTGCAGATTAATTTTTAGACCCACCCTTCGGCTTTGCCTCTCCAGGTCAGTGATCATGCATTGCAGTTGGCCCCCTGAGTTACTAAGCAAGGCAATATCATCAGCGAATCGCAAGTTACTAAGGTATTCTCCATTAACTCTTATCCCCAATTCTTCCCAATCCAGGCATCTGAATACCTCCTGTAAGCACGCTGTGAATAGCATTGGAGAGATCGTATCTCCCTGCCTGACGCCTTTCTTTATTGGGATTTTGTTGCTTTCTTTATGGAGGACTACAGTGGCTACAGAGCTGCTATATATATCTTTCAGTATTTTTACATACGGCTCGTCTACACCCTGATTCCGTAATGCCTCCATGACTGCTGAGGTTTCAAGTGAATCAAATGCTTTCTCGTAATCCATGAAAGCTATATATAATGGTTGGTTATATCCTGCACATTTCTCTATCACCTGATTGATAGTGTGAATATGGTCTATTGTTGAGTAGCCTTTACAGGATCTCGCCTGGTCCTTTGCTTGACAGAAGTCTAAGGTGTTCCTAACTCTATTTGCGATTACCTTAGTAAATAGTTTGTAGGCAACTGACAGTAAGCTGATCGGTCTATAATTTTTCAAGTCTTTGGCGTCCCCTTTCTTATGGATTAGGATTATGTTAGTGCTCTTCCAAGATTCCGCTACGCTCGAGGTCATGAGGCATTGCGTATACAGGATGGCCAGTTTTTCTAAAACAATCTGCCCACCATCCTTCAACAAATCTGCTGTTACCTGATCCTCCACAGCTACATTCCCCCTTTGCCTAGCTCCCAAGACTTTCTTTACTTCTTCCGGCGTTACCTGTGGGATTTCGAATTCCTCTAGACTATTCTCTCTTCCATTATCGTCGTGGGTGCAACTGGTACTGTATAAATCTCTATAGAATTCCTCAGCCACTTGAACTATTTCATCCATATTAGTAATGATATTGCCGGCTTTGTCTCTTAACGCATACATCTGATTCTTGCCTATTCCTAGTTTCTTCTTCACTGCTATTAGGCTTCCTCCGTTCCTGAGAGCATGTTCAATTCTATCCATATTGTACTTCCTTATGTCAGCTGTCTTAGGCTTGTTAATTAACTTAGAATGTTCTGCCAGTTCAATTCTAGCTGTAGGGTTACAGGCTTTCGTACATTGGCATTTCTTGATCAGATCTTTCGTCTCCTGCAATAGCTTACTGGTATCCTGTCTAACGGAGTTACTACCGACTTCTGTTGCACACTCCTTAATGACGCCCACAAGATTGTCGTTCATTGCTTCAACACTAAGGTCCTCTTCCTCAGTTAAAGCCGTATACCTGTTCTGTAGCTTGATCCAGAATTCCTCTAGTTTCCCTCTTACCGCTAACTCATTGATTGGCTTCTTAAAATAAAGTTGACACTCACTCACTCACTCTTAAGTACCAGTTTCTTCCGTTCCTTCCTCAAGTCTATGCTAATTCAAGTTCTTACCATCCTATGGTCCCTGCAGCGCACCTTGCCGAGCACGTCCACATCTTGTATGATACCAGGGTTAGCGCAGAGCATAAGGTCTATTTCATTTCTAGTCTCATCATTCGGGTTTCTCCACGTCCACTTTCGTCTATCCCGCTTGCGGAATAAGGTATTCATTATCCGCATATTATTCTGTTCTGCAAAGTCTACTAATAACTCTCCTCTGCTATTCCTAGTGCCTATGCCATATTCCCCCACCAACTTGTCTCCAGCCTGCTTCTTGTCTACCTTGGCATTGAAGTCACCAATCAGTACAGTGTATATTGTTTTGACTTTACCCATCGCCGATTCCACGTCTTCATAGAAGCTTTCGACTTCCTGGTCATCATGACTGGATGTAGGGGCGTACCCCTGTACGACCTTCAATTTGTACCTCTTATTAAGTTTCACAACAAGACCTGCCACCCTCTCGTTAATGCTATAGGATTCCTGTACGTTACCAGCTATATTCTTATTAATCAGGAATCCGACTCCTAGTTCTCATCTCTCCGCTAAGCCCCGGAAGCACAGGAAGTGCCCGCTTTTTAGCACTGTATATGCTTCATTTGTCCTCTTAACTTCACTGAGCCCTGTTATATCCCATTTACTGCCCTCTAATTCCTCCAATAGCACTGCTAGACTCGCCTCACTAGATAACGTCCTAGCGTTAAACATTTCCAGGTTCAGATTCCAATGGTTGCCTGTCCGAATCCAGTGATTCTTAGCACCCTCTGCTGCGTCACAGGTCTTACCGCCGCCATGGTCAGTTGCTTCGCAGCTGCTGGGGACTGAGGGCCGGGGTTTGATTGTTGTGTTCATATAGGAGGTTGTGGCCAAGTACTGCACCAGGGTGGCCGATCCTGCTCTGGTGAGGGAGTGCGTTACCGGTTCTGGTCACCGAGATCAGGCCGTATTCCATGCCTGTTTATGCAAGTTTATCAACAAGAGGATATTTTTTAAAATCCGGTTGAAAATTGTGCGGCACTAGGATTCCAGCTATGGTCCTCTTGCACGTGAGGCAGATGCTCTACCTCTATGCCACTGCGGCAATATATGTATAACGATGACCAAAATTTCAGACCCTGTGCATCATTTGATGTTTTGGACTACACCTGTGTGACGGTGTGAAAACTCCGGCACTCCTACAGTCAGAAAGAGTGAGGTTGCTGCTTTGCCAAGTTACTAGAGCATTCTTGAAACTGGAATAAGGCGAACAGATGCCGTTCTTCTGGCCTAGCCTATACCCCAATCAAACCACTTGTTGTTGGCCAACCTGGCAAGCCTAGCCAAGCCATCAAGCTGTGATGAAAAACCTGCACATTTGCTTATCTGCAAATTTCCTGGCCTATAGGTGATGTGGCTGTAATCCAGCATGGCATCTATAGGTGGTGTGGCTGTAATCCAGCATGTGTTGGAATCTCAGCGCTGACGCCCGTTGTTGCATATGGGTCGCAAGCCCCAAGGGTAGCGTTGGCCTGGCGGCCTGGGGCACAACTGGAAGCATCCGAAGGTCCTGGCAAAGCATGAGTCGACTGCTAACAGAACAACTTGTTTATTCTATCATCGCATAAGAGCGGGCGGTCAGGTCGACCGAAGTGGAGAGATGGGAGAGCACGTAACTCAACAGAAGAAATCGGAGCCTCTCTCGGCGTCCGGGGGCAGCTGCTTTTATACTCTCGCAGTTGAGGGCAAGAAGGAACGCCTCTATAGACGCGCACGTGACGGCGCCGCTCGGGCACGTTGAGACGAGTAGGTGACGCATCCGCCGGGCCGGCGCCGGTCAGACCTCCTCGCTTCACAGTTGGGGGAGCTCCTCTCCCCGGCTGCCGCGCTTCGACAAGCGTGGGCACCAACATGCACACACACACACACACGCACACGAAGACACGTGGCATTGGAACATGCCTGGACGCGCTTGGCGGGGAGGCGTAGCGGCGGCGCCGAACGGGCCAAAATGTCCGCCGCTTTGAACGAAGCCCCGGCGTCCGCTGCATCCGCACCGGCTATACCGCGCGTCGTAGGCGAAACGTAACACATGGCAGACTCTGAGATGATTGCAATGCTGCCTGGGTGTGCATGCCTGAAGAAGAATAGAAAAGCGATAGGAATGCCACAGGATGAAAGCTGCAAACATAATCATACTACTACATAATCATAAACACGTTACTGATAATCATACTGCTAGCAGACAGCAATCAACTTCTGTTCAAGTTGCAGGAGATGCAGATTTGGTGCAGCTCTGACTGTACATGATGCTGCCAATAGCAACGGCACAACAACGGCCGAAACAAAGTATAACGTGGTCGCAAGCAGACATGCATACAACACCACGTTCAAATTATTTTCTGGTCATTTGTGAAACAAAGACAGTTTTCATTTCCTGGCAAATAAATTTTTTCAGACTTCGGACTATTCAGTCTTTCGTGCAGTACACACCGAGTCCTAATAACCTGTCGGTCACTGTACATATTGTTTTGAGGAGAAAATATATGTATTTAGAATATATACAGTAAAACCTCATTAATTCGAACTCAGTTTATTCGTAATTCAGCGTAATTCGAAAGTTTTCGGCGGTCCCAACAGTTTTCATGCAAATTTTGCCGGATAATTTGAACAGCCAGCGTGCTCATATCCAGATAATACGTCAGTTTAAACCATGGTCTCCGTGATTTTTTCCGTGCCTCCGTGATCCGCGACGGTAACAGTGAATTGCTGCGCACTGTAAGCAGACTGGAGGACGCAGCCAACGGTGCGGCTAACTACCGCGCCAAGCAGTCATGCATCAGTGACTACCGTATTTACACGATTGTAAGTTGACCACTTTTTTTAAATTTGAAAATCTGAAGTGGGGGGGTCGACTTACAATCGAAACCAAAGCATGGCACCGCCAAAAAAGCGAGACCAACGGGAGCTACAACATAGTTAGAATTTTATGTTTGCTCTATGGCCCTATCCGTAGCTTTTCGCTATCCTGCGTGTTTGTTCGCTTTTCGGAAGGATTTTTCAACATTTCTGAGAGTTTTATAGTGCACACAACACTCATGAGGGGTTGTCGATAGTTGACAGAAGCGCCGCTGTTCCATTTGCGGCGGCACCCTCAGAATGGCGGCGCTTGCGGGGAGTATCGCTAGTTCATGGAAGAGCACTGCTTGCGGGTTTCTCTTTGCCTATTGCGCTTAGCTTTCTTTATAGTTTGACGAAAGGCATTGGTTTGACGTGTTCCGCTTGGCTGCCGGCTACGTGCTACTTCTATGCTTCCTCAGTCGTCATGAGTGCTCCAGGCCCACAAATCATGCGGCACTCGTTCACAGCAGCGTTCAAGAGGGCTGCCATCCTTTATGCTTAAGAAACAAATCATTGCGCAGCAGGCTGCAAGATCGATGTTTCTGAACAGGTGGTGCGAGAGCGGCGACTGCAGCGAAGCGAAATTTTCACTTGTGACCTCAAATGAGGAATTTCCCACGTGCCGAAGTCTGGACATTTTCCGGAGCTGTAAGCTAAGCTTGTGGCGTACGTCGCTGAAATGCGCAATCGGTCCCTGCCAGTGAAGTGCGACATGGTCATGAAACAAGCCCGGATCTTCGCCTTTTAAGGACCTGCTCTGCTGTGAGTACGAGTGGCTGGCGGCAGAAGACCACGAAATTACGCCAACCGGACCTGTCAAAAGAGCCTCCCTGACGGCTGCGAGTGGTTGGGTGCATTCGGCGTGGGCTGCTGTTCCACAAGATGTCGTGGTGCGGTCGTTTGCCAAATGTGAAATTTCGCGGGACGACGACATGCTGTGGGACTGTAGCAACGATGAGGATGGCAGCATTAGTGAATATGAGTAGTCCAGTGACCATGTCAGCTACTAATAAATTTTCGTTTTCGAATGCGCCCTCAAGTATGCTCTCCTTTTCTTTTTTTTTTTTTTCCTGTCACGCGATATGGGGGGGGGGGGGGTCGACTTACATTCGAGTAGGCTTAGAATAGTGTAAGTACGACACATCAAGTGACCGTTTTTCAGGCGAAATAAAGGCGCAGTGTTGATACAGCCACATTTCGTACGTTTATTTCTCGTTTTTCGTCCATTTTTGATAATTTGAAAACCCGGTTAATTCGATATTTTTCACTGTCCGACGGACTTCGAATTAACGAGGTTCTACTGTACAGTTGCAAGGTTGTAGCTCAGTAGTCAGGGTAACACCACCTACCGATCATCGAGACACTTCAACCTTCTCTTCACCTTCCAACGTCCTTTTGTCCACAGTGGCACAAACTCGTACGTGACATTTACCCCTGCCGCCAAAAGCATCGTCTCGATGCTTCCTAGGGTGTTGAATCAGTGTGCGAATTATAGGGCTTTAGTCGCAAAATGTGCCCGATATCAGTTCTTGGTGGGGTAGAAGATGTCAAAGTCACAGGTGATATCTCACATGTGAGGCTGGTGACTTGGCGAAGAATTTGGTACGGCCCGATGTATCGCAGCAGCAGTTTTTCGCAAAGGCCGACACAATGGGAGGGTAACCAAAGCAGGACAAGTGACCCAGGGCTGAAATGAACGTTCCAACGACGACTGTTGTAACAGTACTTTTGGATAGTCCAAGACGCCAGAAGACGGTCATGGACAATGCAACATGCTGTGGCCACGCGAACAATGGCATCGTGAGCATAGAACGTGGTAGTGGTGGCATCGGAAGGGAGCAGCGAGTCAAGAGGCAGGAGTGGCTCACAGCCATATAGTAGCTAGGATGGAGAATAACAAGTAATATCGTGATGCAACGAATTGTATGCAAATGTCACGAAGGGTAAAGTGCAGTCCCAATCCCAGTGATCATCAGACACGTACATGGAGAGCATGTCTGTGAGTGTATGGTTGAGACGCTCGGTAAGTCCGTTTTTCTGTGGGTGGTAAGCCGTCGTGAACTTGTGGGACATGGAGCAAAAGTCAAGAAGGTCATCAACAACCTTAGAAAGAAAACAGCAGCCTCTATCACTGAGTAGCTGACGTGGAGCACCATGATGTAGGATCACTTCATGAAGGAGAAAATCAGCCACATCAGTTGCGCAGCCCGTAGGGAGGGCTCGCGTTATGGCATAATGCGTGGTATAGTCCGTCACAACGGCCACGCACTTGTTGCCCAAGGATGAAGTTGGAAATGGGTCAAGGAGGTCCAGGCTGATGCGGTAAAATGGCTCACTGGGGATATCTACACGCTGAAGGTGGCCCCATCTGGCATGCGGATGAGCAGCGATGAGGTGCTGGCAGGAGACATCCCCTGTCCGATGGACCAAGGTGGGCCAGGACGGAAGTTCCTAGCGAAAACTTGAGCTCTCAACTCCGGCAAAGGCCCGGGACGGCACCCTCAGTCAGCAGCCAGCTTTTGCTTCAGCTGCTTCAGGAGCACTGTGGATCGGACGTCAAGATGCAAGACATCCAAGGGGGTCTTGACCATCCGACACGGCAGGAGCTCACAGGGGGCACGGCCAGTGACATTGTGGGGCGTGGTCCGGTGCTGGAACAGTATCCGGGCAATATGCATCTGGAAATTCCCAGTCTGGCTCTTCTTGAGCTTGCCCTTGATGGTTTGCACCACCCGCACAGCTGCACCGTTTGAAGCAGGGTGGTATGGCGGAACCACCATCCGGCGGATTCTGTTCTGCCAGGCCAGGTACTCTGTGCTGGCAGAAGCAGGACCATTGTCAGACACGATGACGTCCAGCAACCCCTAGGCGGCAAAGACCTGTCGTAGCGCTGCAATGGTCACACCTGCTGATGGAGTGGGGACAGGTAGAACCTCCACCCACTTCGAAAAGGCGTCCACCACCACTAGGAAGTAATGGCCCTTGAGGGGCCACCCAAAATCTACATGCAGGCGGGATCAGGGTCTCTGGGAACGGCCAGGGGGTGATCTTCATATGCTGTGCGGCCTGCTCACACTGTCCTGGCAGATTTGGCAGTTCTGCACCATGTGAGCGACTTCCTGGTCCAAGCCAGGCCACTAAATGTGGGACCGGGCCACCGTCTTTGTCTTTTTCACGCCAGGATGACTGCGAACTGCACAACCCTGGACTGGAGACTTTGTGGGATCACCACTCTAGAACTCCACAGTAGGCAGCCCTGCTGCAAGCTCAGCTCGGCAGCTTTGTGGCTATAGGCTTGCTGAACCAATTCCTCCCCACGGGACACCGCCTTGACCATCTGAGACAGAACTAGGTCCCGGCTGGTCGCTTGCGATACCGCAGACTTGGAAAGTACCTCCGGGTATGCGTGCTCCAGCATGAACACTTCTTGCAGGTTCTGGAACAGCATCAGGCACCTCTGGCAGGGGCAGGTGGCTCAGGGCATCAGCAGGTCCCAGGTCCTTTCCCGGACGATAAACCAGCTGGTAACCTTGAAATCCCAGCAGATCCTGACACTGCTGTCTCGCTTAAGGACTGGTACGATGGGAGTACAGCGACGGGCACCAGGATGCCCTCTCGCTGTAACCGTTGCAGCTTCTGGGTGACCCCGTCCTTCAGGGCGAACGGTAGAGGGCAAGGCTTGAAAAAACTTGGCCGGGCACCCTCAGGGACATAGGTGCCAGCCGTCGTGCCGGCAAATGTGCCCACCCCTGGCTGGAACAAGGACTTGAACTCGGTCAGAAGGCTAGGGACGTCTTTCACCACATGCAGGCTGGCTTCCTGGTACTCTGGCAGACGAACGCCCAGTGCATGAATCCAGTTTCGGCCCAGCAGTGTCAGCGACGACCCCTTGGCTAAGTAAAGGGGAAGGGTTGCCTCCCTGTTGCCAAAGCGAATGCTGACCTGGGGCCGACCCTGGACCTGGAGAGCTGCCCGGAGTAGCTGTGCAGCATCACACCCGCAGCCTTGACAGACACGCCGGGGAAAGTACGCTTGAAGAGTTTCCCAGCCATTACTTACACGCTGGTCCCTGTGTCCAGCTCCATGGAAATGGTGTGAACACAGACTTCCACGGTAAGCATGTACGGTGGCACAGATGACGGAACAAAGCCTGTGTGCCACATGTCGAAAAATCGCTGGGTCCTCGGCCACGACGTGGAGCCTGGCCATGGAAAAACTCTAGCCTGCTGCCGCACACCCCCTCCACGTACCCTTGCGACGGCTACCCTGGCCGCGGGCTTGTGTGGTACCTGGGCTTGAACCAGGCTGCTGCTGCTGTTTGCTGTTCGTCCTCCCCCTTTGGCATACCCGTGCCAGGTGCCCAGTTTTCCCGCACGTGAAGCATTGTGCTTGAGAGAACTGGCACTGTCAGGGGGAGTGGGCCCCACCACAGCGACCACAGGTATTGCCCTTTGTCGCAGACTTGTTGACTGCCACTTTTGCCACCAGTGAGCCAGTCACACAAGCAATCTCGCTGGCATCCTTGGCGGCAGCTGCAATGGGGTGGTTGAACAACGAGGGGGATCTTTGCGGTGTTGGCAAACGAAAGAGGAGCGGACATAATGATGGATGAATCGATACATCCCCCGCCAGTAGTAACGAAGGCATAGACACGTGTATGTCTTCAGTACACCTGCATGCGTGCACTGGGGATCGTCATGGAACGCTGCACAGATATCCGAACGCAGATGCCAAGGAATGACAAGCAACCATTTGTGGCCGTCCGGGAGGTAGTTATGACGGTACAAGAGCATGTCACGAATGAAGAAGTGATGTGCTTGGCAACGTAATGCACGATTGGTAGTGGGTTTCGATGGGGTGGACAAGAAACTCAGCACGGACACAATCCATGGGTCTTTCTTCTGCTCCAGAAGAATGTCCATGGCAGCAAGGGAAGACTCGTACAATGAGGCCTTCGGGGAGCTAACCTCGTCTGTTAGTGGCAAACAAGACAAGGCATCTGCATCCGAGTGTTTTTGGCCAGAACGGTACAGTACTTGAATGTCATACTCCTGCAGTTGAAGGGCCCATCGAGCAAGACGACTGGATGGTTCTTTTAAGGACGACAGCCAGCACAGCAAATGGTGATCAGTTATTACGTCAAATGGGTGGCCATAGAGATACAGACGGAATTTGGTTATGGCCCAAATTATAGCCAAGCATTCTTTTTCTGTTACAGAATAGTTCGATTCAGGTTTAGTGAGTGCACAACTAGCAAACGACGACATACAGGCGACGACATAATCATCGAAGCCATCCTTTCTCAGGGCAACAACGGCACCAAGACCAACGCCACTGGCATCCGTGTGTATTTCAGTTGGAGCACTTGAGTCGAAATGGCACAGGATTGGTGGTGACGTACGTCAAGAGACAACGCGGCATCGCATCTGATGACCGGGTCGAAAGGTTGTGGCCACCACAAAGAAGCTGCGTTAAAGGTGCTATTATGGTGGCAAAATTGCGGATGAAATGGCAGAAGTATGACGCCAACCCAATGAAGCTGCGCAGTTCTTTCAAGGTCGTTGGTCGCGGAAACTGGGCAACAGCTTGTAGTTTCGCCGGATCAGGGAGTACACCTTCTTTCGACACAACATGGCCGAGGATGACCAGCTGCCGGGCAGCGAAGCGACACTTCAAGTTAAGCTGGAGACCAGCATCGGCGATGTACTTGAGGATGCGTTCAAGTTGAAGCAATGAGAAGGAAAGTCCAGTGAAAAGATAACGATGTCGTCCAGATAACACAGGCATATCTGCCATTTGAGGATGCGCAAGATGTTGTCCATCATTCTTTCAAATTCATTCGTTATACAGGCCAAATGGCATCACGGTGAATTCAAATAAACCGTCAGTTGTGATGAAGGCCGTTTTTGGATGGTCTGACTCAGTCACTGGCACTTGCCAGTACCCAGATCGTAAGTCTAAAGATGAGAAGAATTCAGCGCCTTGGAGGCAGTCTAGTGCATTGTGAATACGAGGTAGCAGATAACTGTCCTTCCAGGTGATCTTATTGAGTCACCAGTAGTCCATGCAAAAGTGAATTGTGCCATCTTTCTTTTTGACCAGCACTACAGGAGAAGCCCAGGGACTGTGCGAAGGTTGTATGAGGCCACGTTGGAGCATGTCTCCAATTTGCTCAGCGATGACGCTACACTCCGTGGCGGATACACGATACGGCCTGTGGCATAAAGGCACATGGTTGCCGGTGTCGATGTGATGGACAACAGTGGAAGCACCACCTAAGCGAGATTGTTTATTTATTTATTTATTTCGGATACTTTCCTGGCCCGAAGGCATTACAGAAAGGAGTGGTAGTGAGAGAAAAAAAAAAGTACATAATTATACAATAATAAGTATTACAAAACTGCAGAAAATACAGCAGTCTTGAAATTGCCAACGTCAGAAATGGCAGCGATGGAGGGAGGAAGGTCGTTCCAGTCGGCGCTGGTTTTAGGAATAAAAGAACCATGACACATCTTTGTTCTAAAATATGGAACACCAGCTTTAAACATGTGATCGAAACGGGATGAAATGTATGAAGGTCGGGTAATAAGATGATCCTTTAATAGTGGGTTGTGGTGATACAGCCTGTGGAAAAGACACAGTCTAAAACATTTACGGCGCAATGAAAGCTCCGGTAATGTAAGTGTGATTTTCATGGAAGTAATGCTGGCGTAACGGGAATAGTTAGATAAGATGAAACGTGCTGCGCGATTCTGGATGGATTCTAGAGTGTTTATCAGTGTGATTTGATGGGGATCCCATACGGTGGATGCATATTCTAGCTTTGGTCGCACTAATGTTTTGTAGAGGGTAAGCTTTATCGGCATAGACGCAGCAGAGAAATTTCGACGCAAGTATCCAAGAACCCGGTTAGCGTTATTAGTGACGTGTTTGATGTGCGTATGCCATGATAAGTTACGTGAAATATGGACACCTAGGTATTTGTACGAGTTGACGGATTCAGGAGAAGTATCGTGAAGT
Source organism: Dermacentor variabilis (assembly GCF_050947875.1). Classification (NCBI taxonomy): domain Eukaryota; kingdom Metazoa; phylum Arthropoda; class Arachnida; order Ixodida; family Ixodidae; genus Dermacentor; species Dermacentor variabilis. Next base: position 192,051,796 of record NC_134570.1, on the reverse strand, counting down.
AAGTAAACACGCGTATTGTCAGTGTTAGTGCGGCTTGATACATGCATTGTTTTACATTTATTAACGTTTAGTCGCATGAGCCATTTATCGCACCAGTTGGATATGCTTCTAAGATCGTCTTGAAGCTTATCAGAATCAGTGGGGTTAGTTATTTTGCGATAAATGACGCAGTCATCTGCGAAAAGCCTGATAGATGAATGGGAAATGCATTTAGGAAGGTCGTTTATGTAAATCAGGAAAAGCAGGGGTCCCAGTACCGATCCCTGTGGTACACCCGATGTTACGGAAGTGCGAGAGGATGAACATTCATTAGCTAAAACGTACTGAGTTCGATTAGACAGAAAGCTTTTAATCCAGTTTAGTACATTAGGGTCAATGTTAAGCATGCTAAGTTTAAGAATGAGAAGATCATGTGAAACAGTGTCGAAAGCTTTTGCAAAGTCCAAAAACACGCAGTCTACATCGAAGCCCATATCAGTATGGGTAAATAGGTCATTAGTAAAACATATGAGTTGCGTTTCACATGAAAATGTTTTCCTGAAGCCGTGTTGTTCAGTCGAAAAGAAGAAATTAGACTCAAGGAAATCAATAAGATGAGAATGTATAATATGCTCCAATATTTTGCATGGTATACTTGTCAGTGATATAGGACGATAGTTATCGGGGGAATGAGTGTTACCTGATTTAGGGACCGGAACAACCTTGCCAACCTTCCAATCGCTTGGGAGAACTGAGGAACCTAGAGACTGGGAAAAGAGCATCGAAAGCATAATGGAAGAATATGGTTCAGTAATTTTAAGCATTTTACAGTTAATTGAGTCTTCACCTGATGAAGAAGATATTTTCAGGTTTTCAATCAACTTTTGTATGCCGACCCAATCTATATAAATGGAGTTCATTGGTAAATAGGAGCATTTAGTTACCGACGGTAGAATGGCAGGAGCACATTTGTGAAAGACAGAAGCAAATACATCATTCAAAACGGAACAGCACTGGTTCGGAGGGATCACGACATTGTCAGAATGGGCTAGTTGGATTGTTTTGCTTTCTTTGCCACCAACAATATTCCAGAATTTACATGGATTAGACTGTAAAAGTGATGGGAGGGTGTTATCGAAAAAAATCTTTTTTGCATTTGTAATAGCAATAGTATATTCTGCGTGAATGCAATGATATGCTGCCCAGCGTTCGGGAAGGTTAGTTGCTTTGGCGCGACGAAAAATACGTTTCGTTTTGTTGCGCAGACGGCGCAGAATTCCAGTAAACCATGGCGAGGAAGGACTGGAAACAATCTTTCTTGTAGGCACATAGCGATCCATTAGTGTTAGCAGTTTGTTCTTGTACAATGACCAGTTCTGGTCATTGGTACGTTCAAAAAAGTTGACTGTGTAGTCAGTAATGAATGATTCTAGTTCATTTAAAATGGATGTGGTATCGGCGGCATTGTAATCACATATAGTTTTAACGGTTTTCTTCGAGCGAGCTTTCTTCTTAAGTGTTAAGTGGAGAAGCGAGTGGTCACTTATTCCTTTAAGGTATGTTGGAGGAGAAACCAAATCTGGAGCTGTTGTAAAAAAGAGGTCTAAAGTATTAGATGAAGTGCTGGTAGTGCGTGTGGGTTCATGAATCAGCTGAGTTAGATTAAAATCAGCGCAGATGTCTAAAAAATGGGTGCACTCAGAGGATGACTGCTTAAGGGAGGGAACACCGTTTTGCCACACTATGTTTGGAAAATTGAAATCACCTAGTAAGAACAAATGTGATTTTGGGTATCGAACAACTAATTTGTTAAGGACATCATGAAGGTCAGTGCAGAAATTGGTAGTGGAGGATGGGGACCTATAACACGCGCAAAAGATGAGGTCGCCAGTGGGAAAAGCAACACGAGTGCAAACTATTTCTAATGGTGAGTCAATGGAGATAGTGAGATAGTGAATGGATAGCAGAGCTCACGGCAATCAGTACACCTCCGCCCGTGCGGAAATCGCGATCGTACCTGTAAAAGTTATACGTTTTTTGACAGTCTAGTATTTCACTATCCTTAATTTTTGCTGAAAGCCATGTTTCGGTGAGCACAACTATATCAGCTGAGCATGCGTCGATATGTGATGACAGTGATGTGCGTTTGTTGGCGATACTTCGGACATTTGTAAAAAGAAGTGATAAGGAGTTTGCTTGCTTTGGAACACGAGATAGCTATGCTGCACCCAAATGTGAAGATTGTGGACCCGATGGTTTGTTGTTTGTTGGGGTAATCGCGCTCCTAGCTGGTCCGATCTCGCATACTTCATCTGTAGCTGCGCAATAAACGTAACATTTTTTACCTATGATTAGTTTGTTATGTCGCAAAGAAAAAGACTGGCCGCTGGCCTTGCCAAAGTCATTTAGTGCTTTCCGCGATTGACGAGTGGCTTTGCAAAAGTCTTCGCCGACTGAAATACCATCGGCTTTAAGCTTCGCTTTTTGCGAGAGTATATGGTCTCTCATCTTGGAAGACACAAACTTAGCTATAACAGGCCGTGTCTTGCCGACAACGTATGTGCCTAGCCTATGAGCCCTATGGATTGCGGCTTCCGAGGGAGTCATGTTGAGACAATTTCTAAGAAAGTTATGGATCTGGACTTCTGATTGAGCCCACATTTCTGATACATTGTCTGAGATACCATAGAAGATCAAGTTGTCGCGTCTTGAATGGTCCTCCAGAACGTCTAGTCTTGACGCGAGCACAGCGCTTTCATTTGAAACTGCTTCATGGACTGCGGTAGTAATATCACTTCCTGAAGGCATATTTTCAAAAGACTCAACCGCAGCTTCCACGGCAGTCACTCTATTGGAAAGGTCTGAAACGGTCTCAGTGAGGTTTTCTTGGTTAGCCTTTAGTTCAGCTATGGCATTCATCATCTCGGCATGTCGCGTGTCAAATTTTAACGACAAAGCAGCTATGGCGGCCATAACTTCATTGTGCTTATGTTGAGCTTCAGTATGGGGACCAGGGTTTAATTCTACATCCCCGGAAAGTAAGAGCAACATAGCAACAGAGACACAATCACTCAGAGTGGCAGCCAGCACTTGTGGGCAAGGGAAGAGCAGCAAACCGACATTGTTTGTACGTTTACAAAAAAGCGATTCGGACTGACTAACCTGCACAAGAAAGCAGAAAAGAGAGCTTAGCAGCGACCGCATGGTAGCTGCTCTCCCGTGCCCACTGGAAACGCCTTGCTGATGCCAGTTGCTTAAATCTGAGCGCTGCAGTGCTGCCGCTGGCGGCAGTGTCCGTGTCCCACTTGATACCAGCGTGAAGATGATGTTTTCCATGCTCAGATAATCAAGGCTGCTGTCAGCTGCTTGTGGCGGTGGATCCAGCAGGAAATTCGATAGAGATGTGGACGTAGCACACGTGCTAGACGGTGACAACGATGAGCCGAAAACAGCAATCTGCACAAGAAAGCAGAAAGGAGAGCTTAGCAGCGACCGCATGGTAGCTGCTCTCCCGTGCCCACTGGAAGCTCCTTGCTGATGCCAGTTGCTTAAATCTGAGCGCTGCAGTGCTGCCGCTGGCGGCAGTGTCCGTGTCCCACTTGATACCGGCGTGAAGATGATGTTTTCCATGCTCAGATAATCAAGGCTGTTGTCAGCTGCTTGTGGCGGTGGATCCAGCAGGAAATTCGATAGAGATGTGGACGTAGCACACGTGCTAGACGATGACAACGATGAGCCGAAAACAGCAATCTGCACAAGAAAGCAGAAAGGAGAGCTTAGCAGCGACCGCATGGTAGCTGCTCTCCCATGCCCACTCTCCCGTGCCCACTGTTGTAGGTCGAATGGCGTGTGAAAGCGGTCAAGGAGATCGACGAACTGGGCGTGCTGACCTGGAGTGAGGGTGGGATCAATACACCGGGAAAGTGTTGGGTCACAGGGCGGCGTAGGAGGAGAAACTTGAAGGGCCAGAGCATCAACCGGAGGAGAAGTCAGGTCAACAGGCACGTTGTAAAGGAAGCTTGCTTCAATTTCGTCAGCATAACCAAGACACTCATCGTGGAGCAGGCTAGCAGGGCAAGGAAACAGGTTGGATACATAAAGTGCACTGGAACCTTGTCGAATAGCAAGAAGGGCAAAAGGAAGCAAGAAGGGATGATGGCGAGCAACAAGCTTAGACGGCGCAAAAAGAACTGTGGAGTCGGAAAACCCAATGCAGGAAATGGGTACAAGTGCGGCAGAATATGGAGAAATCTCGGTGTCGGCGGTGACGAACACATGATCTGAAGCATCATCAGTATCTTCAAAAACGATGTTGCCGAATGGCGACAGTGCAAGTTGTGGAGGTTGTGGAGGCTCCTTGTGGAGGTGAGGGAAAGGCAATAGTAAGTCTGGATTGAATAGCTGCAGACGGAGGCCTTGGATTTGCGACAACGGCAGCGTACGTAAGTCGAACAGGTGTAGAAGGCGGTTGATGAGCAAGTGGTACTGTGTTAGTGACTTGTTCTTGTATGACCTGACGGAGATCAGGAGACAAAGGCGACTCTGAGGTTGGACTGACTGGCAGAAGAGAGAGTTGGCGTGCACTTTTTCTCGTACAACTTGCTTGATTTGGTCCAAGATTGCCGAACTGCAAGGAGTAGCACTGACACCATCACTCAGAGCTGAAAGCACGATGTCCGGAGCGACAGCTCAGCGCGTAGAAAGCCGTTGTTTGCATAGCTCCTCATAGCTCTGGCAAAGCATTATGAGGTCGTTGACCGTCTGAGGATTCTTTGCCAAGAGCATTTGGAAGGCGTCATCTTCTATGCCTTTCAAGATGTTCTTGAGCTTGTCATCTTCGATCATATCTGGGTTGATACGCCGGCAAATGTAAACTACATCTTCAATGTAGCTGGTAAAAGTTTCGCCCTTTTGTTGGGCATGACAGCGAAAGCTGTTGTTCAGCCCGAAGTTTGCACACAGCAGGGCGACCGAAGACTTCTTGAAGTGTCGTTCCGAATGCTGCCCACATGGAAAAGTCAGCCTCATGGTTGTGGAACCAAAGATGGGGGACCCTGAAAAGGTAGAATGGTACGTAACGAAGCTTGTCAGCTTCAGTCCATTTGTTGTGGGCACTTGCTTGGTTGTATGATGACAGCCAGTGCTCTAAGTCATGATCGTCAGTCCCATTGAATATGGAAGGATCTCGTTGGCATGGCACACCAGGACAGACGACCGGAGGTGGTGCCATGGATGGCTCAGTAGGACTAATCTCCTCAGGCATGGGAGATGTGACAGGGATCATCCAGCTTCGGAGTTCCAAGTTTGCAAAAGGTCCAGCACCTTCCAATAAATGTCGCGAAGCTCTTTGGGCAGTAAGCGTTTGCGACTAGAACGACAGAGCAGCGAGAGGTAGTACAGCCAATCGAGCACCGTCTCTCTCTCTCTCTCGTCGTCGTCTCTCTCATAGCCACAGCCCCACTGCTCCTTATTTTACAGTACAGTTTTTGCAATATATACAGTTACACGGTTGTAGCTCAGTAGACAGGGTAACACCATCTACTGATGGTCGAGACACTTCAACCTTCCCTTCACCACTCAACATCCTTTTGTCCACAGTGGCACAAACTCGTACATGACAATATTGTTGGCATCTATTACGCTCGTCTTCTTCATCTGTGTGTTATTATCATCATCCTACACTGATCGATCCTCAACTTCAGTTCCGTGTGTGATCGTCATCATCGGCTGTATGCCTTGGCTGGTTCGATGCCAAGTACTCGGGCGAAATAAACATCACTCCAACAGAGACGTAATACGTGGTGGAGGTGACTTTTCGATCCTCAGTCCTATACTCACTCAGTCTACCCCCTGGAGCTTCGTTCAGGCCGCCGCTTGCGCCCACTGTCCGCTAGCATGCCTCAGATTGACCCACCCTCCACTTCTACCACTACCGTTCCTACACTGCAAGCCGCCCCTTATATCTTAGGCAGCCACCAGCGTGACCCCCATCTCTTCGCTGGTCTTTGTGGGGAAGATGTGCAGGACTGGCTGGACGACTATGAGCGAGTATGTTCCGCTAATCTTTGGGACGACCTCCTCATGCTCTGCCATGTCTCCTTCTACTTGACGGGTGTGGAGAAGACATGGTTCTTCAACCACGATATAGACTTTCCTGACTGGGTTGCCCTTACACAGCAGCTCTGCCATGTATTTGGTACCCCGGCGGTTCAGTTTACCATCGCAAAGCAAACCCTTAATACTCGCCAACAACAGCCAGGCTTGTCTTACACGTCATATATGGAGGATGTTCTTTTGCTCTGCCACCGTGTGAGTTCATCTATGCCAGAGTCAGGCAAAGTACACCACATTATGAAAGGCGTTAGAACAGTCGCCTTCAATGCGCTCGCCGTCAAGAGCCCTGCTACAATCACAGACATCGTCACGTTTCAGCACCTGGACGGACTTGAGTCTGTTCGCCTTCAACTGGGTGTTAGCGAATATTGTTCCACGGCAGGCCCAAAACTGTGTCTCATGATAAGAGCAATGATAAGCGAAGAATTACAATCAATGGGCTTGTCATCGTCGTCGGTGTGCCCTAGTCCGCCTTCTGGCATGGCCCTGTGTGAAGTCATCAGGGATGAACTGGCCTCCTTAACCTACTCTGTGCATGCGCGACCATCAGTCTCTCGTCCGCTACCAACATACGCACAAGTTGCTGCATCGCCTCCAGTCAACATCAACTCAATGGTCCCGTTAAAAACGTGGGCGTCCGTTGCTGCCACACCTCCACAGAACATCCCGTCCATGCCACCTGAGCCTTCACCAGCCCAACTGACTGCACTAGCTCCCGGTGCACCTGGAACTCTGTCCTACCTGCCTTGGCATCCGCCACGTCCCACGTGCTATTATTGCGGCTATTGCAGCCATATTTCACATTTCTGCCGCAAGCACCAACAGGACGCGCGTTGGGGGTATGAAATGTCTGAACGCAACTTTTTCAGTGAAGTCTCTTCACAAAGCTGCCACTTCTCTTCACCTCCGCTCCGCTCTACATCTCCGCCCGCATCAACAGAAGACTGAAGTACTTACCGTTCAGCCAGACGCCGCTACCCTTCCCCGTTCTGCCACTCCACGTAACCACTACAGCCCGTTTCGCTCAACTCCACCGTTCATCCGGAAAACTAAGCAAATGCAGTTTTGGGAGGAAGAACTGCACACGTCAGCAGGAATTAAATTTCTCCAGCGCCTGTCCAATATGCTTTCGGTGTTTGTCCAAGGGTGCCCGTCGATGCTCCACGCTACGCCACTACACAAGCTACTTGCTTCCAGTGTACCCTTCCTCTGGTCTCAAGGATGTGAAGCAGCCTTTAACAGGTTGAAGGGCTCCCTCACGTCTGAACCTGTGCTTTGCCATTTTTATGACACTGCACCAACTCTCTTGCACACAGATGCTAGCGGCCGCGGCATCGGTGCCATTCTTCTACAATTCGACAACTCTTCGCGAGAGGGAGTTGTTGCGTACGCCAGCCGCGTACTCACCGATGCCGAGAAGAACTATACGATCACTGAGCAGGAGTGCCTGGCTGTTGTTTGGTCCATACAGAAGTTTCGACCCTATCTGCACGGGCGTCATTATACAACTGTTACGGACCACTACGCCTTATGCTGGCTACCCCCCCCCCACCCCCCACTTCAGATTTTCACGTTAAAAAAAAAGTGGTCGACTTGCAATCGTGTAAATATGGTAGGTGGACAGCAAGATTATTTTTAAGTAATGTCATTAGTCTCTTGAGCATGTGCAGAACTGTGTTTCCTGCACAAAATTTGGAAGCATAAAAGTGTGTGTTCAATTTTCTGACATTCTGTATCTGATTCAACATTCGTTTTTTTCCTTGATTTGATTCAAGATCTACTACAATCGACTCTCGTTACAACAGACCCTGATAATCTGACAAAAAATGTCCCTTTTATCCAAAGTCCGTAACATCCAAAACACCTTATTTTCAAAACTTTCGTCGTGGTGTCAAACAACTTTATTGTCAAAAAAAGTATTGCAAAAAAGTAATGCAAAGTTGCAGTTTTGCCTGAAAGGCAAAGTATCGATTGCGATAGCAAATTCAGGAAGACAAGCGCAGCAGTAGCAGCACTGAGAGAATTGATCTTTGTGCTGTTCTCTTACTTTCATGAGAACTAAATGTCAAAAGCACAGTGCATATGAAGCTACTGGCACTGGGCGCACTTTGTCCACATCCCAGATCCCTTTGAAGATACAGCAACCGCACGGGCACGTACTTTGTCCACATTGCAGATCACTTTCAAGATACGGCGGCTGCACCGTAAGCGGCAGCCGTCACAGTATAACCACCCTATCTCTTGCCTCCCACCCCCACCCCCACCCCATGCCATGCCTCATGCTCGGAAGGAGATGGTGCGTTGCCTCCACCCCAGCCTCCCTCCCTCACGTGCATGACATTGAGCTGCAATCATTGACTGACCTTCGCAAGTCAGTTGTCAGCCCGTACCAACATGGCAAAAGTATGTTTTATATGGCCGATTTTGAAAAAAAATTTACACTAATTTTGTCCACTGTAGCACAGTCTGTTAAAAGTGAACTTCGTTGCACTAATGAAATAGGTAGAACAAACTAAGGGCGAAATATGGTCTGTTATATCCGAATGTCTGTTGTACGTGGGGCCGCTGTATGCAGGTCCACTGTAACGAGTGTAGACTGTATTCCCTATTCGCACATCCCTAATAACCAGTATTTCATCTCGCGCAGCTGCACTATAGGCATTATATACATACATGAAGTTCTATGGGAAGATAAACAAGAGTCAGAAAAGACTGCATTGTGTCCCACGTAATAAGGGGTTACGTTATAAGTGGTCTTAAGGATACGACCCCTGGAGCAAAGTAGTTCACATACAATTAATTTATTACACCCAAGCTGGAATATGAATGTGTCATTGGGACTTCTTCATTAAAATTAACAATATATTGTTGCTGAGAGAGAGTTCATGGCAGAGCTATTTGTTTTATTTTTTCGAAATATGGCCACTTAATCAAAGAAAAAAGGTCAAAGGTCAAAGAAAAATTGGATTTCAGTACCACTAAAAATATTTTCAAAAATAACAGAAAAAATGTAATAATTATTTCAGAATTAAAATGCTCTCAGCAATAATGTTCGCTGTGGTTGTTTCTCCCCTTACTATTTGATTTCTTTTGGTGTGTGTAAATATGCAAAGGCATGTGATATGTATGTGTGTATACAGACATCTTTGTATGTTGTATGAATACAGTTGCATAATAAAAAAAAACACGCATGTGAAATGTATGTTCAATGTATATATGTACTTCATACATTATGTATGTAATACAGACATGCATAGACATAGATACTGTTCTTATAAAAATGTAAAATGGTTATATTATGTGTGTTTTTCCGTGTTTCTTTAATTATTTGTTTGTGATGAAAGCGTGAGTGTTATCTTTGCCTAAAACCGCTTGCCAATCTGTAAAGGGTCAGAGGCCTTTGTCAGGCATTTTAAGCCTTTAGCCTCTGCCCCTCTAGCAGGCTCTGTATTAGGTCTGTTGAAAAAATAAAATATGCGCACTAATGAATTTTATACCCCGCAAACCATATGGCATATTCTTGACTCAGATATTTATTTTGGTTATGGAACTGAAAATTTTGTCACAATACAAACCCTTATCTCACTTTTAATCCTTATTTTGCCAGAACTGACCTATAAGAAGTTTTCATTCTTTTTAAGAATGATCAATGAATATGCAGCGATTCTTTTCAACCCCACTGCAACGCGGCTATGCCAGAGTTTCTGCCTCGTTACCGCATTGGCCCACAAGGGGGCGTACTTTCACGGCTGCACGCTGTGCCTTTTTGGCAAAGTGGTTGAAGCGCTACGCTCCATTTTGTAAGCTTTGGTGCTCACCGTCCCATTCCTACCTGAGAGTGCAGGCATTTGAGCAGAGCGTGAAGCACTCCCCGGCAGTTCAGGCCAGCATCCAGGGCAAGCAGGCAGGCAGCCAGTGATTGCAGGGCACAGTAGCCATCCACAGGTGGTGCCGCCCGCACCAGGAGCTGCTCCAGCACTTGCAACTGCCACCGCACATCGTCAGTGCCGAGCTGCAACACAGTCCCACACCTCGTTATCATAATAGTTTGTTCTTGGGCTAGCTGGCTAGCATCTGATGATGACGTTTCGGTGCAGGTAATACAATACACAAAGAAATGAAGATGGGACACCAAAGATGCTACACTCAAAATTTATTTATTAGTCCGCTAGAGGACCAGAAGAAAATAAACAATCAAATGCACAATAGCACAGGTTCAACACAGCAAACAAAAGAAACAGAAACACAGATGTATTGCTGACGTTGAACCTGTGCACATGTGCATTTTATTGCGAGTTGTGTTGCAGTCGTCTGGGAGACTAATAAATCAGTTATGAGTGTAGCATCCGTGGTGTCCAATCTTCTATTCTTTGTGTCCTGTCTCATTTGTGCAGCAGTGACGTCATCATTATGTGGTCCACCTCCTTCCAGTGTCAGCCTCCCAGCACCAAAAAAAAAGGCTACGCTGCACAGAGGGGGGGAGGGGGGGGAGATTTTGAAAGCCAAGAGGAGAGAGAAAGCTCAACAAAGTCAATAAAGGGGCCATGACATGCTCCTCCAACTATTATCAGTTCATCATTGTAACGGAGAGTAGAGGGCCCAATATGGTTATACACACAAAAAGAAAGATATTTAACTTTAAACTTTATTTTTAAATCACTGCCTCTAAGCCACTCCCCCACAGAGTGACTGTCATTTTGGCATGAAATGTCTGAAGTCGGGATATGCAGGAGCCACAACCGTGTCATTTGCTCAGAAGATGTTTGAGACCCTACCAGATGTATTGTTCCACACAGTCTAGCACGCAATGGCACAGCAAGGGGATTGCTGTTGATTTGAGCCAGCAATTAATTGACTTATACAATAAAAAGCAGCAGACCGCCAAGATGCACATGCAAAAATTAAATGGCACATGGCAACCATCATATATTTCCAGCTCCTGCAATCCCTTCCGGTATAAGCAGTACACAAAAAACAGGGCCTTCGAGATCAGCTTTCATTATCCAAAGAAGCCGTTTCCGGAATTGTGATTTTATTTAATATCTGCTTAGTGTTCTAAGACTGTTGTATGGTTAGATTGCAATACAAAACCATTTCTTACCACACTGTATGTGCTCAAACCTTGCCACATTGGTGTGGGATGCATACATTTCACATTCAATGCATAATTTAAGCTCCAAAATTCAGTGTTGTGGCCCCTTTAAAGCTAACGTAGCTTGGTCACTGACACGGCCACGCACCCAGGATATTTGCCTCTTTAAATTAGGGCCTAAAGCATGAAATGTCGCTTGCATTTAGGTATGTGCTAGTCGATTCATGGCTGTTGCAGCCTAAGACAACAGAGAGTTCTGTTTTCATCATGTCTCCTATCGTGGGCTGCATGCTGAAAGAGGCATGGTGAATGCTCAACCACATGAAGCAGCAGGGCACATAATAATGTCCATCTTGAACAGCAATACAATCATTAATTAACAATAACTTTTAATGAATTAGCATTCTTTGGGTAAATTGCACACTTTCTCTGTCCGTCCGTCTGTCCGTCTATCTATCTATCTATCTATGTCTGTATGTTTGTATCTAACCGTTTTCCTACCTACGTGGGTCACTGGGTAGTAAGTGGTTGAATGGGTAGCACATCGGACTGCTTTGCTGAGGAAACGGGGTTCGATACTGTCGGACTAATTGGGTCACTGAGTACGCAGTGACATATACATATGTGCCAGTCTTCAATGAACATCCTTAACGCCAACTTGGAGCAGTGGGTACGCGTCACTCTGTCTGTGCACAATGAAACCACTTAATGCAAACTTGGGTCACCAGGTCCATGCCAGCAGGTGCGTGTTGCTCCGCAATGAACGTCTTTGATGCCAACTTTAGTATCTGGTATGTGCGACTGGAAATGTGCCACTCAATAATAACGAAAAAGATCCTTTAAATTTCTCCAATGCTGAGTGGAATCAAACCCACATCGCAACCTCAAGGAAACCAACCCAATGCTTTAGCACACTGCACCACAAATGCACTGCGTATATGCCACTTTTCAACGAATGCCTTTCGTGCCAACGCTTTAGCAACCTGCGCCAAGAACGCACTGGGTGTGTGCTGCTCTTCAGTGAACCTATTCTCAACTTGGAACATGTGCCACTGAGCGTGTGGCAAGCAAGGTAACCATTCTCAGCATTCACAGCCACTCGTGTGCCACACTTCTCGTCTCAGAGGCCAAGAACAGACTTCTCGGCAGTGCCACTAGATGGTGCAGAGCATGTCCAGAAGGATGCACGAGAGAGGAGCCCCAGCTGCCACATGACACATTTCCCAGCATTCAGACACACCGGTGTGCCATGCATTTCAAAGGCCACGTGCAGGCTATGTGGCGGCGGCGATGCAAGGTGGTGCCGAATGCTCTTAGGGAAGAGGAGTCCTTCTGCAGTACCTGCCTCATACATAGCACATTTCGATGGTGGCAATATGTCGTGATGCTATATTGATTCAATGCTAACCCATGACAGTCGACAACCTTTGTGAGATGGATTCCGCCACAATGTTTTTTAATAATGAAATCGCAGTCAGTGAATGAAATAATATTGGTGGCTAGTCAAACCACAATCTTTTGCTAGAAACTCTCTGCACTGCATCAGTTTTGTGAGTTAAGTACTCAATGAATGTATGTCGTTGAGTGGTGCAAGGGCCAGGAATGGCCAAAGAGCACCATGCCTGCGTTAGTGGGTTCACATGGAGCGATGAATTCTGAGAAGTAAATGAAACGTGGCTGTAAAAAGGCCTAAAAATAGTCGCTGTAAAGTGCGTAAAATCTATGTGTAACAAATTATGGCAATGACTAATGACGTGTACAATGAACATAAGTTTAATGTTTGTTTCTGGATGGCGCCACAAGTAATGTTTACTTGAGGGCACCACGAATAATCTTCTGACCTGTATATGTACTTCAATGCGATGAAATAAAAGCATTCATTTGTTGCTTTTCAGAGAAGCAGATCATTTGGCTCAGCGCACATGTCGACACATGGCGGAAAAAAGCATTGAGAAAGAATGATACGATATACAAAATATGTCAGATGCAAGGAGTGGCAAAAAGCACTAGTGCCTAAACAGAGCCCTTGAACCGCAAGGGCCTGAAGGCATGTGGTATATAAAACTGCTATCACAGCAGCATCCTCTGGTGAGAGGATGTGCTATGACTTCATTAGGCTGATGAAAGATGTTACATGTAATGCAACATCATTCAAGGAGCCTAGGACTGCTTTGGTGTCAGAAAATGGTTCTGAACCAAAAAAACATTACCTGATGAAGAGGAATGTGCAGGAAGCGTTGCCAATCGCTTTACAGTTTCCTTCCTAAGAAAGGCTTCAGATTTGTGGCAGGGACAGCAGTGGTAGGAATAATAGCTTGCAATTAAGTGACTTGGCCTTCTGGTGCATTACCCTAAATGCCTATATGGCCAGGTACCCAGCGTATAATGGCACACTGGTCAGATACATACGCTGGACACAGAACAGAACAGAGTTCACTAAGTACAGGGTTTTTGTGTTTACAGAGCGACTTAAAAGCTTTAAGGATGCTTAAGGAGTCTGTAAATATAACTGTTTCTTGAAGTTTTGATTTCCTTATATGCATCACAGCCAACACTAGTGCTTGGGTCTCAGCTGGTAAAGATACTTGTTTCCAGCTGCAGTGCACTGGATTCCGAGAAGGATGGATGAACGGCTGCATAACACACCCCGGCATGTGACTTGGAAGCATCTGCGCAAAACTCTGTGCAAGAGTACTTGAACTGGAGTTCTAGGAAATGCATTTTACTATGTGCCTCTAGCGCGTGTTTGGCGACCTCTACAAATGACGTATCGCAGTCTATGATCTGCCACTGCCTTGGCGGTAACAGTTTCACCGGAGCCACAGGACAATGTTCAAGAACTAGAACACCCATTTCGTCACTGAAGTTTCTCACATGCAAAGTGAACAGCTTTCTCGTTGCAGGTCAGTTATGGAAGAGTGTAGCAGCAGTAATATCGTTTATGGCTGAATAACGAGGATGTTCAATGTTCGCTTGGACTCTCCGAATATGTGTAAAACTGCTGCGTGACCGCTGCAGATGAAGTAACCACTGATTCGACTCTACGTAGAGGCTCTGGACTGGACTTGTCCTGAAAGCACTAGTCGCGAGACAGATACCCAGATTGTGGACGGGGTCTAGGATTTTTAAGGCACTTAGCATTGCAAAATTATAAATTTTATAGCTCCGTAAACAAGGCACAAGCAGGTAAGACTGTTATAGAAGTTCGGAAGTCATTTTCGATCACTACCCCATGTTGTGTGTGACAGAAGCTTTAGAAGGTTCATTGTTTTTAGACATTTCATCTTCAGATACGTAATATTGGAAATAAATGTGAGCATAGAGTAAAAAGTAATTCCCAGGAATTAATGTTGGCTGCTCACAGAGAGTTGGTCCCCCTTGATCGTAATACTAGGCAGCGGTGCTACCTCTCTCTAGTTTGAGAAAAGTATGCAGGTACTTTTTTGGGGTGTTTATTTTGAAGCCATTCTAATCTGTCCATTTAGACAATTTGTATATTCCAAGCTGCACTTGTTATTTGCAGATAGCAAGATGGCATGTTATGAAACTTACCTGACATACACAGAATAAAACATTGCGCATGGAATGACTGTATGTGGGCTGTTCATTTTTACAATAAAGAGTGTGCAACTACACACGCCTCCTTGTGGAACACCAGTTTCTTGGGTGAATGGTCTAGATAAAACATTGCCTACTTTTATGCAAAAAGTGCGGTTGGGCAGGTTTCAACTGTGCTTAACATGTTCCCACCGACACCCATCGTGGAAGGATGGGTCATATGCTTTCCCTAGGTCTAGAAATGCTGAAAGTAAAAACTTCTCATGAATAAATGCATCTCCGATGTTTGCCTCAATGCGAACAAGGTGGTCTATTGTCAACCTATCTGCTCAAAAGCCACCCTGGAAGTGTTCTAGTATTCTGCTATATTTTAGGATGCAGATTAAGCGCAGGTTTATCATTTTCTCTCACAGTTTGCACAGACAGCTTGTTAGCACTATTGGACTATAGCTGCTAGCTAAGGATGGGTCTGCCTTGTTTAAGTGCCAGGCAGGGGCGTAGGCAGGGGGGGCGGGGCTTATTGGACTTCAGCCCCCTCCTCCCCCCCCCGGAATTTTTTTGTGCTGTCGTGCACCGCCGAACAAAACAACCCCCAGCACCGGAAATAATATTGGATTTTGTCTAGAATGTCCTTTTCACGCTCAAAAAGACATTTCAGCGCAAACGTTGTGAACTCCGGCTGGATTTCGGGGCAATGCCCATACACCGGGAGTCACATGATGCAAGGACACAGAGCCCCATCCGTGCACAAAATTTCAAGGGCGTTTTGATGGTGGGCAGGCTCGTCGTGGCATCTCGCGGAGGCCGCGAAATTTACGGAGCACATGGATTTAAATTCTGAAACTTTATAGGTATAAAGTTCTCATAAACTTTTTATGTGAAAGGTGCATTGAATTTTCCAAAGTTGTGCTTTAGATTTTCAATACTGGAACTTTGTGGGTTTAATGTTGTTATAAACATTTGACGACATAGGTGCATTGACTTCTCTAAACTCGTACATTGGACCATACAACGAGATAACCCAAATCAACACACTATCAGACAAGTTGACAAAGCACACAGCAAGGTCCAATGAGATGAAACATTGTGGTGGTTCAATTTTGCCGTCATGTCACAGAAAATAATATCAAATTTTTTTTTCAGCTGCGCCAAAGCATTCATGTCAAAACAATAAAGCCAGGAAAGATAACTATGTTCTTATTTATTTTTCTACATTGACTTTTATTTGCGACGACACATTAAGCCTCTTCAATTTTTTTGTTCTCGACACCCGCGGGCTGCTGGAGCCAGCCAGAGTGCAAGCGTTTTTCTGGGTGAGTCGAAGATGGGTGAGTCGACGATGGTGGCTCAGTCTTGTGTGCGCAAGGGAGAAAAGCGGGGAGGAAGCGCACCACCTCCTATCGCGTTGCGATGAGGTTTATTGTCGTTCACAATGGTGTGGAACGCTAGATAAATCAAAGCACTGCAAGGGCTGTCCGTAGCACGGGGCTCGCTCGCGATCACGGCACGGCCCTTCATCTTCCTCTTCAGACGGCACATACGCAGGGGCGCGTCTGCTTCATTACAATGCCCACGGAACGAAGCGTAGCCATCCTGGCGACTCAGGGCGCGGAAAAGATGAGCGGGTCGTAATACGGTTTCAGGCGGTTGACATGTACTGTCTCGCGCCCATGACGACGCAGGTCTGGTGACACGGTGAGCGGCTCAACGATGTAGTTTACCGGTGAAGTGGCCTCGATGATACGGTACGGACCATGATAACGGGCCAGGAGTTTGGAAGAAAGGCCAGGAATGTGGGCTGGTATCCAAAGCCACACAAGCGAACCAGGAGCAAAATTGTGCGGTGGTTGATGATCACGGTCATGTCTTGTCTTTTGACGTTCTTGAGTTTCACTAGTCAGGGTACGTGCCAGCTCACGGCAATCTTCAGCATATTTGGCGACTTCGGAAAGCGGAGTATACTCTGTAGCGTCAGGTTGGTACGGCAGTATGGTGTCCAAAGGGCATGAAGGCTCACGGCCATACACAAGGAAAAAGGGGGAAAAGCCGGTGGTCGCTTGCGTCGCTGTGTTGTACGCGAACGTAACAAAGGGAAGTACGCTGTCCCAGTTGGAGTGGTTGGATGAAATATACATCCGCAACATGTCGCCAAGTGTGCGATTGAAGCGCTCGGTCAGACCGTTGGTCTGGGGATGGTACGCGGTCGATTTGCGATGAATTATCCTGCATTCAGCGAGAAGGGCTTGGATACCCTCCGACAGGAAGACACGGCCCCTATCACTCAGTAATTCTCGGGGAGCACCGTGGCGAAGAACAAAATTTCGAAGAATGAAAAAACCAACGTCACGGGCGGTCGCTGCTGGCAGAGCTGCAGTCTCAGCGTAGCGAGTAAGGTGATCTACGCCGACAATAATCCACCGATTTCCACGCCCGCTGCATGGAAACGGGCCGTAGAGGTCGATGCCGACGCGGTCGAACAGACGAGACGGGCATGGTAGCAGCTGCAATGGTCCTGTGAAACGCTGGGTAGGTGTCTTGCCTTGTTGGCATGTAGTGCAAGACTGAATGAGCTTTTGCACAAAGTTGTACATGCCTCTCCAATAATAACACTGACGCAACCTTGTGTAAGTTTTGAGGACGCCGGCATGGGCGCTTAGGGGATCAGAGTGAAAAGACGTGCAGACGTCAGAGCGCATATGACAAGGTATAGCGAGGAGCCATTTGTGTCCGTCGGGCATGTAGTTGCGATGATATAGAATGTTGTCCCGCACGGAAAAGTGGGTTGCTTGGCGACGCAGTGCTCGTGTTGAAGGGACGTCAGACGGAGCGGCAAGGTAGTCAAGTAACTTTGCAAGGGTTGGGTCCTTGCGCTGCTCTGTGAGCATGTCAGTGATGGTGAACGGTGACAGGTTGGACGAGGAAGCGGACAAAGACGCCAAATCAGGCGTCAGTGGAGAGCGAGAGAGCGCATCAGCATCGGAGTGCTTGCGACCGGAGCGGTACATGACGCGGATGTCGTACTCTTGCAAGCGAAGCGCCCAACGTCCCAAGCGTCCAGTCGGGTCTTTCAAAGAAGAAAGCCAACAAAGGGCATGGTGGTCAGTTACAACGGCGAAAGAACGGCCGTAAAGGTATGGGCGAAACTTGCTTAGTGCCCAGATGATCGCTAGGCACTCCTTTTCTGTGACGGAGTAATTTAATTCTGCTTTCTTTAGAGTACGGCTCGCATAAGCGACGACGTATTCATCATAGCCAGCTTTCCGTTGCACTAAGACCGCGCCAAGGCCAACTCCGCTGGCGTCAGTATGAACTTCCGTGGGAGCATCAGGGTCGTAGTGGTGAAGAATCGGTGGTGAGGTCAACAAGTGGCGTAACTGCCGAAACGCTGCATCACATTCAGGTGACCACGCTGCTATGCCGTTACTGGCGGAAAGTAAACTTGTCAAAGGTGCCATGATGGATGCGAAATTGCGTACGAAGCGACGGAAATAGGAACATAATGCAATAAAACTTCTGAGGGTTTTTATAGACGTGGGCGTTGGAAAGTCGGCAACGGCGCGGAGCTTGTCTGGGTCCGGGAGGACGCCGTCTTTTGAGATAACGCGACCCAATATGGTTAGTTTTCTTGCAGCAAAACGGCACTTCTTGAGGTTAAGCTGTAGGCCGGCAGATGCGAGACAGGTCAGAATGTCATGCAGGCGAGTGAGGTGTGTCGGAAAATCGGTTCAGAAAACGACGATGTCGTCTAGGTAACATAAACAGGTCTTCCATTTGTGACCGCGAAGGATGGTGTCGATCATACGCTCAAAAGTAGCAGGCGCGTTGCACAACCCGAAGGGCATGACGTTAAACTCGTAGAGGCCATCGGGTGTAACGAATGCGGTTTTCGGACGGTCAGGCTCAGCCATTGGAACTTGCCAGTACCCGGAGCGCAGATCCAAAGAACTGAAGTATTCTGCGCCTTGTAAACAATCGAGAGCGTCATCGATCCAAGGCAGTGGATAAACGTCTTTTCTCGTTATCTTGTTTAGGCGTCTGTAGTCGACACAAAAGCGAATGGAGCCATCTTTTTTTCTCACCAATACGACAGGTGAAGACCAAGGACTTTGAGAGGGACGGATGACTCTACGTTTGAGCATGTCGTCCACTTGCTCCGCGATGAGTCGGCGCTCTTCGGCGGAGACACGATACGGGCGCTGTCGCAAGGGGGAGTGGGAACCGGTTTCGATGGTGTGAGAAACACCGTTGGCACGGCCCAGTGACGTCTGATTACAATCGAAGGAGTTGACAAACTGGTGAAGGAGAGCGAGAAGTTGGCGGCGATGAAGTGGGGAAAGAGCGGGGTCGATGGCGTTGTCAAAAACCACTGAAGGTGATGAGCCGGACACCGAAGCGATGGCGTCAACATGACGGAGGGAGTCGGTAGGAACATCAAGGTCATCGACGCAGTCGACCGCCTGGAAGTATCCTACGGTCTCTCCACGCAGTAGGCTGATCGGGTACTGGTAGTAGTTGGTGACCAGCATCACAGTTGACCCAGATGTTACAGTAAGCACGGCAAACGGAAGAACAATGCCCTTGCGTTGAGCAAACACATCGGACGGCATGAACACCACAGTGGCGTCAGATGTGGCATCAGACGACAAGACAACAGCCATCGACGACTCAGGAGGTATGGTTGTGTCGGCATCAACAGTGAGTTTGTCGGCAAAGTGAGGAGAGCTGGTCGGCAGTGATTCACATAGTGGTAAAAGCGACACTTCTGCACGCGAACAGTCAATGACAGCATGATGACGTGACAGGAAATCCCAACCAAGGATGAGGTCGTGAGAGCAATATGGTAGCACGAAACACTCGATAATGTACAGAACGTCGTTGATGATGACACGGGCCGTGCATACAGCTGAAGGGTGAATTCACTGCGCGCTGGCAGTGGCGAGCACCAGGCCAGAGCGAACTGTAGTCACTTTTCATAGCTTGCGGCAAAGGCTCTCGTGAATGATGGAAACGGCTGCTCCGGTATCGACTAGTGCGACTGCGGGTACTCCCTCTACAAAAACGCTGATAACATTTTGCAGCGAAGATTGAGGTCTTGAGAACGTCGATGTATTTGCAGTTCTTGCCTCAGGAACTGCAGCAGTCAGTTTCCCTCTTCAGTGCGAACTCGACGATGCAGGGGCGAAATCGAACGCCGACGAGGGGAAGGAGAGCGCCGAGTTTCCGACCGGTGATCAGTGGCGAGACGTCGCGGTGAAAATGGAGGTGGGGCGGCGTATTGTGGCGCGTAGCTGGGCGTGTCAAAGCTGGTACGCTCAGTTGGGGCACGGCGGCGACAGAAGCGCGCTACATGACCAGCAATGCCGCAGGCGAAGCAGATAGGCCGGTTGTCTTGAGTGCGCCACGTCTCGGTGGGACGCAAAAACTGTGGTGACGGTCAGGCAACTGGAAATGAAGCCGGATGCCTGGGCGATGAAAAGGAAGCTGTCTGTGCAGGTGGCCGCGCAACCACGGCTGCATAACTGAGCGGCAGCGACGTAGGGTGAGTGGCAAAGGTGGTATGGGCCAGCAGCACACTCACAGGATTGGGTAGAGGTGTTGTAGGAGCTGCAGGAAGCGCTTCAGATATCTGAGTTCGGATGGCTTGCTGCAGCATTGGAGGCAAAGCTGCCGTAGGTGCGTCGCTGTGAGGGAGCAGCGAGAGCTGCCTGGCCACCTCTTCACGAATAAAATCTTTAATATGCTACGAGAAAGTCAAGTTGGTTATTTCGGTAGAAACCGCGATGCTCGAGACGGAATCGGCGTGCTTAATGTTCTGGCGGGCGATGGGAACGTTGGCGGCGCAGCTCGTCAAAGCTCTGGCAGAGGTTAATGAGGACTGATACGCTAGTTGGGCTTTTGGCCAGCAACATTTGGAATGCGCTCTCCTCGATGCCCTTGAGGATGTGTTTAACCTTGTCATCCTCTGACATGCTTGGATTTACCCGCTTGCACAAATCGAGAACATCCTCGATGTAGCTGGGGAATGTCTCTCCAGGCTGCTGTGCGCGCTGGCGTAGACGCTGTTCAGCGCGTAGTTTACGCACAGCTGGGCGATCAAAGACTTCAGCAAACAGAGTCTTAAACGCGGCCCAGCTCGTAAAGTCTGATTCATGGTTAAAAAACCAAAGTTTGGCTATGTCGGCTAGGTAGAAAGGCACGTGGGTCAGCTTAGACTGGTCATCCCACCTGTTATGGGCACTTACACGTTCATACGACGACAGCCAGTCTTCCACGTCGTGTTCGGCGGTCCCACTGAAAATGGGTGGGTCGCATTGACGAGGGACGCCGGCGCAGATGACAGTGGCAGCCGGGGGTGCAGGCAACGAGGTGGCGAGATCAGGCATTGTGCTGGGCGATCTTGTTGGCAGGGTTCGAGTGCGGAGCTCCAGGACGAGGCGAAGGATCTCAGCAACCTCCACCAAATGTGATGAGGTTTATTGTCGTTCACAACGGTGTGGAACGCTAGATAAATCAAAGCACTGCGAGGACTGTCCGTAGCACGGGGCTCACTTGCGATTACGGCACGGCCCTTTGTCTTCCTCTTCAGACGGCACATATGCAGGGGCGCATCTGCTTCATTACACGCGTGCAATACATCCAGGGCAGTGGAGGGAGGGGGGCTGTAATCTGTGAATCTGTGGTTGCGCAACATGTTTATTTGCTTGTTTGACACATTACATACAGTGACTTTTCCTTAGATATGTAGATTTATTGGAGACTTATAAGTATATTTAAATATGTTGTTTGCGAGGTTTTGTGTATACATGCAGTGAACTTTCTTTCCAGTGACACTTTTTGCCTTCTATCAAGCTGTACCTTCGCATTTGCATATTGCATTGTATCTTCGCATTCCCAATGTACGAGGGCGAATCAAAAGAAAGTGAGCCAACCCACCGCGTGCAATAATGGTTCAGCTCATCATGTGCGAGGCACGCGCATAGCACAAAGGCATCTCTCATTAACAAAAGTGACACACAGATGTGAGGATAAAGGTTCTTTAATACTCTCATACACTGGGTTCAACATGGTTGTGTGACGTAATCGACACTCCAAAAGTTGAACAGCGTCGTGTCATGAGGCTCTTGACAGCTGAAGGTGGTTCCCAAAAAGAAATTATTCGCCGTATGGCTGCCGTGTACGTTGAACATTGTATTTCATTGGCCACTGTGAAGCATTGGAGCAAACGGCTTAAAGAGGGACATGAAAGTTGCAAAGACGATCCAAGACTGGGCCAAAGCCACCGTGCAATCACCCTCAACACAATTGCAAAGGCTGATGAGCTGATTAGACAAGAACAGAGGATAAGCATCAATGAATTGGCAGGGCGTATGAACATCAGTCACAGTTTGGTTCACACCATTATTCATGAATATTTCAGTTATCGGCTCTTGTGTGCGCAATGGATGCCCAAGATTTTGAACCACCGCCAGAAGACGGAGAGGTTCGGTGCTGCCTTGACTCATCTGATCCGGTATCGCAATGAGGGTGACGACTTCTTGTCTGCAATGGTGATCGGGGACGAACCATGTTGCCACTACTACGAGCCTGAAACATGACGGCAAGCACTTACAGTGGAAACATTTGAATTCACCACCCCCAAAGAAAGCAAAGGCTGTCATTTCTACCGGAAAGGTGTTGTTGACTTTTTTTTGATCGTTAGGGGCCATTATTGATTGAATTTGCTAAACCTGGAGAGACTATCAATCGTTTCAAATTTTGTGAAACGTCGGATTGGCTACGTGTCGTGATCAAGAAGAAACAACGTGGAAAATTGAGGAAAGGGGTCACCTTGCTCCACGACAATGCCCGTCCCCACGTCGCTGATGTGGTTAATACAAAAGTGGCAAAGTTCAAGTGGGAAACGCTGCAACAACTGCCATACAGCCCAGACCTGTCACTTTCCAATTTTCACATTTTGGGGCAGTTGAAGAAACAGCTCAAGGGAACCAGATTCATGTCGGACGATGACATGAAAGAGTCAGTAACAGACTTTTTGAAGCAGCAACCGAAGGAGTTTTATGAGACAGGAATCACGCGACTCGTCAGTCAATGGGACAAATGTCCAAGTGCTCATGGAGACTATTTTTAAATAAAGTACCCCGTTCGTAATTTCTTCGCATTGGCTCTCTTTCATTTGACTCACCTTCGTATATCTTGCAGAACTCCTGCTTTTTATATGTGCTCTCTGTTGTGACTACAATTTCGGCGCAATTACAATACACAACCAGTAACAGCTGCTCTTGCGCAATACATTGTAATAAAGGACAGTGTCACTGTGATTTTTTGCTAGCCGTTGGATATGTACAAAAATGTAAACAAGGTTCTTGAATGACAAAGTTTCATTAAATTATTCATCCTCAACTTGTTCAGTTGATGGCCTTTACATTTTTCATATCAGTCGCATGCACTGCTTTGCTGGTTTCAAACTGATACAGTTCTAAAGTTCGTGTGATATTTCATTACTAATTAAATAGACAGAAAATATGGAAGCATTGACATCAGTTATTTCGGGCACAATTTTTGAAAGATACGAGTACATTCTCTTATGAAAAAAAAAAGATATTTTACTTGTCTTGACAGTGCATAGCATTCAAGAATTCATTTGCAGCATCTTTGGCAATGGCAATGCAGTTATTATGTATTCATGCATCTGATCCCTCAACAAATTCTACAAAGAGGTCGAGCTGCAACGTGAGCCAGCCCCCCCCCCCCCCCCCCCCCCGCTATCGAATGAAATTTCTGGCTATGCCACTGACACCAAGGGATGACTTTAGCTTCTTTCCATGATGATGGAATATATCCCGCCACCCACATGGTATTGAAAAGAGATGGGAGTGTTTTCACCATGTGAAGCAGAGGCTTCAAGTTAAGGTGCATTTCTGAATACAGGGGTTAAACACAGAAAGTAAAAAAACCAGCTTTGTGACATATAATATCTGCATAATGATCATTATGAAGAGGCTACAATGGGTTTGCACTGATGTTCAAAGTACTGCTCCACCTTGAATTTCAGCTTTCACTCCAAGTGAAGGAAGAAATTCCAGATGGAGCAGTACATGCTGCTGATAATGGTCTTGCAAAAGCACACTTTGATTTAATGTCGTACCCGTCACATGAAGAAACGATAGATCATGTTCCACATAAGATAGCATGCCAGCTATAATTACCAGCACTGAGCTCTTCGGTCAAAGCTTCCAAAAATATGATTGCAAACGGGTGTGGGAAATGTTGGTGATCCCCTGCATTTGGCAACAGACTCGTCTTTAGCATTTTCATGAGTGGATGTTGAAAATATCTGGCAAACTATTACGTCAAACTCTTGCCTTTGCTTTGAATTGTTGACAAATTCGACTTTGCCCTGCCGTCTGCTAGCCGCCTGGTTAGCTCAGATGGTAGAGTGGCTGCCTCGGAAAAACGGTGGTCCCGAGTTCGAGTCCCGGACCAAGACGAATTTTTCTTCAACTGTGAGGCTTTTCTTTCGAGGAATCCGTAAGGGTTTCCTTTGTAGCAACTGCTACAAATGGGTGGATGTCTGATTTTCCCTTAATTAATTACTTCTCTCCACCTTGCAGGTTTCTGCAGAACTATTTCGTCAGAGGTATATGCAAGTTATACAAATTGTGTAACTGTTTCCGCCTCTGTGTTTCAGTATCCGGACATGTTCTTTAGATGTATGGGTGAAGATGAGTTGGAAGTTACTGTGAGTGGCAAATCGTTAAGGGGCGAAGAGCTAGCAAACAGCTTTAATGACTACTTTACTTCTCTAGCCTCAAGCAATTACAACAAAACAGCAATTGAGTTATTGAGTGTACTACCCAATAAACATTCAGCCTTTTTTGAGCCAACGTCTCCGGAAGAGGTTTTCTTAGCTTTCATGTCCCTGAAAAACAGCAAAGCGCGTGATATTGATGGGCTGCAAATAACACCCATTAAATTTGTGCTCGATCTTCTGTCACCTGTCTTCACTCATATATTCAACATTGCTTTATCTACTGGAGTCTTTCCCAAAGCAATGCAACATGCCAAAGTTACTGTACTGTTTAAATCGGGGAACAAAAAGGAATTTTCAAATTACAGACCAGTTTCAGTATTACCTGTAATTTAAGAAGGATTAGAAAAAATTATCTGTAAAAGGATTACATCATTTTACGAGAAACATTCTATCATATCCAAGCAACAGTTTGGTTTTCGAAAAGGAATGTCGCCAGAACTTGCTTTACTGTCACAAAAAGAATTCATTCTTAACGGTTTTGAAGATAAAAAGATAACAATAGTTTTTATTTACTTTTCTAAAGCGTTCGACCAAATTAACCATTTAATTTTATTTCATAAATTACAACATTATGAGTTTCGCGGCATTCCATTAGCACTTATACAGTCATATTTAAGACATAGAAAGCAGTGCGTCTTAATTAAATCCCACCGATCAACTCTCCAAAAAACGTTGCAAGGAGTTCCGCAAGGCAGCGTTCTTGGGCCAACATTGTTCAACATCTAGATAAATGACATTGTTCATATAAGCAAAAAAACGCCCTTCATAATTTATGCCGACGACAGCAGTTTGTTTTTCCAGTCAACTAGTCTGACTTACCTTTCAAACCTGGCAAATGACACCCTGAGTAGTTTACCTAAATGGAGTAAAACTAACTCGTTGGAAATAAAAAGTATGAAAACAAAAGCTATTCTATTTGCTCCACCACAGAAAAAAATTGATAGAAACATAATGTTAACGCTTGGTGCGGAGAGGATAGAGCTTGTAAAAACAGTAAAGACTCTAGGAGTAGTTTTTAATGAGCATTTATTGTGGGATGATCACGTTGCCTGAGTTTCAACGTCTTTGGCCAGGGCTTGTAGCATACTATGCAAATTCAGGCATGTTTTACCCCCTAAAATTAAACTTTAATCTACAACAGCCTTCTTGCTTCTCATATAAATTATTGCAATCCTGTATGGGGAACCACTTCCCAAATGAATCTTCACAGAATACTAGTCCTGTAAAAAAAAGCCATTCGCAATATTGTGAATGTCTCTTACGTTGCTAGTACAGCAGCAATATTTCGTTCCCTTAATTTGATTCCAGTACAACACTGGTACGAACCAAACCTTGTTTTAAAGTGAAAAAAGTCTTCTATACAACAACACATTTTTCTTAGATATATGCAAATTAACTTTCCCCACACATGTACCGTACAATATGAGGCAAAAGTACACTTGGCTATTGCCATATTCAAGAACAAATTATGAATTTACTAGATTAGAATATCGCGTACCGAAGTTACTAAACGTCTTACAGAGTGTTGACATAACCCTAAATGATATTTCTAAGCGAACGTTGACAGCACAACTTTCAGAATACGGTGCATTTGCATGGAACTGGTGACACATTGAGCAATTTGATTAAAATAATTTATATAACGGTATTTTGCTATATTTCTTGAGTATCCTTTGTACAAAAGCATGTTGCTGTACTAAATTATACCCTTATGAGTGGCTGTATGAGTTACCATGGCAAGTTTGACGCAGTCTGGAGTCAAGTTTGTGATCAGCAGTACAATGCAGTCCTAGACACTGCAGCAAGTAAGACTCCTTCACACTGTCTGCAATATCCTGCTGCAGTACCAGTGCAACCAGGCACAAGAGATCACCAAATGTGGCATACATAAACTGGTGGCCCACACCCATGCCATTTACATAGTGTTACGTTGCAGAAGTCACATATAAAGATGTGTTTACAATATTTACCAGAGAGAGAACGATGTATAAACGAGATGGCTGTTGAGACCTATTCCACCTACGCACATTAAATCATCTTCTGACTGGTGCCACTCTTGGTTGCGCCGTAACGTAACCCCCGCCTGTGGTGCTAACTATAATGGAGTTGAACTCGCAGCAAAGTAAGGTTCCAGCCGGGACACATGCACAATGTTCGTGGGGACACGGGAGTGCAGCAGAGCGATCTCGTAGTTCACATCGCCAAGCTGGCGCACTGTTGTGTAGGGCCCTGTGTAGCTCGGCAGCAGCTTTTCAGACAAGCCGATGTGGCAACATGGTGTCCATAGGAGGAGCAAGGAGCCAGGAGTAAATCATAAATCCCAATGTCGGCTGTCGTACCGGATCTTCTGTGTGGCCCGAGACTTAGTGAGCCAGGAGCTCGCAATCTGATGTGCTGCGTGAGCCCGGGCAAGGATGTATTGAGCATATTCAGTGGAAGTGTTCATCAAGGAAGAAAACTGTGTCAAAGGGCAAAGAAGTTTGGCAGCCAAACAAGAGGTAAAAGGGTAAAAAGCCAGCGGTCATGTGATGGGACGAATTATAGGCGAAGGTCACGAAGGGTAACATGCTGTACCAATCACTGTGGTCATCAGAAACGTACATAGACAGCATTCCTGTCAGCGTGCAATTCAGCCGCTCCGTCAGTCTGCTTGTCTGCGGGTGATAGGCGGTGGAAAGCTTGTGCTTGGCAGAATAGGAGCAAAGTAGGTCTTCAACTACTCTGGACAAGACGGTGCGGCCGCGATCAATGAGGAGCTACCGGGGTGCGCCGTGATGGAGGTTGACGTCATGTAAAAAGAAATCTGCCACCTCAGTTGCACAGCTTGTGCACAAAGCTCATGTCATCACGTACCGGGTTGCATAATCAGTTGCGACAATGACCCACTTATTGCCAGATTAGGACGTCATAGCAAAGCCGAGCAGATCGAGACATATGCGAAAGAATGGTTTTGAAGGCACATCGATGGGGTGAAGGCATCCAGTGGGCACCACAGCAGATTTTTTGCAGCACACAGGCTGCAACGCAGCAGTGCACAGAGCAGTACAGGCCTGGCCAGCAGAAGCGGCGCCGTACACGGTCGTAAGTGCACGAGACGCTGAGGTGGCCTGCAGTAGGGACATCATGCAACTGCTCAAGAACCGATGTCTGGAGATGGCGTGGTATAACTAGTAAAAATACTGGTCCTTCGGGAATTAAGCTGCAACAGTAGAGAACGTTGTGCGAAGCATGAACATGCGCAGTGTGGGCTCCAAATGTCCATAATTGAGACAATCGATGAGAACATGTAAGCAGTCATCACGCTGTTGTACAGTGTGGATGTCGTGCAGACCAGGGATAGCCAGTACGCAAGAGTCGGTATCATAGGCATCATATTCAGTGCGATCGACAGTATGATGGGAGAGGCAGTCGGCGTCCTTGTTCAAAAAGCCTGACTTGTATAAAACAGCAAATGAATATTCTTGGAGCCGTAGCACCCATCTACCCAATCATCCAGTGGGTTCTTCAAGCAAGGAGAGCCAGCGCAAGGTGTGGTAATCAGTAACCACAGAAAATGTATGGCCAACAAGTGGGGGTGCAATTTGGCGACTGCCCAAACTAACTCTAGGCACTCCCATTCGGTAATTGAAAAATTCCTCTTGGTGGGCGAAAGAAGGTGGCTGGCGTATGAAATCACGCACTCGGCGTTACACGGCCATTAAACGAGTACAGCCCCAATTCCATGGCCACTGGCATCTGTGCGAAGCTCAGTGGTGGCAGATGGATCATAAGGAGCCAAAAATGGGGGAATCGTGAGCAAGATTACGAGGGCGAAGAAGGCTTTGGTTTGAGCAAGGCCCCATGTGAAAGCAACATCCTTCGGTGAGTGGCTGAGTGGTTTCGGGGAAATTCATGATAAAACAACGTAAATACAAGCATAGCCCAACAGAGCTTCTTGCGTCTGCAGCGGAAGACAGAACAGGAAAATTCTGGATAACGTGAATCTTGCCAGGGTCGAGTTGAATGCCAGCGGCACTGACGAGATGGCCAAGAACAGTAATTTGATGCCGTGCAAAGTGGCACCTGGTTGACTTCAATTGGAGGGCAGTACATCGGAAAACGGCAAGAATAGCTGATAGTCGCGTTAAATGACTCATGAAAGTTGGTGAGAAGAGTATGACATCGTCTAGATAACACAGACATGTGGACCATCTATAGCCACGAACTAAGGAGCCCATTATTCTTTTGAAGGTTGCCGGGGCATTGCAAAGGCCAAATAGCATAACCTTGAACCTCGACAGACACCGATGCTATAAACAAGATAGCTGTTGAGACCAATTCCATCTACACATGTTAAATCTTCTGATTGGCGCCACTCATGGTTATGCTGTAACAATATACAGTTGCATTATTATAATTAAAAATTAACTTATGGGGTCTTACATACCAAAACCATGATATGATTATGAGGTACGACGTAGTGGGGGATTCCGGAATAATTTGGACCACCCGGGATTCTTTAACGTGCACCCAAATCTAAGTACACGGGTGTTTTTGTATTTCACCCCCATCGAAATGCAACCGCCATGTATGGGATTTAATCCCACAACCTCATGCTGAACAGCCCAATACCATAGCCACTAAGCAACCATGGCGAGTACAGCTGCATTGTAGCCACTGCCAAATTCAGTGATGGAACTGGTACTTGGTTTTTTGGAACAGCTTTTGGAGCCGAAGAAACAGTCTGGAGCAGAAATATATGCTTTTGGAGCAGAAAAACTTACTGTTTGGAGCAAAAAAAATTTCGCTGATGATTACGATACTTCCTAATGCTAAATTTGAGCACAGCTATATAAGTGTCTTCATGTCACGATATATTAAGGCAAATAATTTGAGAGAGACATGTAGCAGAGGTCAAGTGTGTCGGTTTTTATACATGACTCGTAAAAGGTTCCAGTGTAATCACTGGTGCCACTTGGCTTCCAGAAAGTACTACACAATTTGCATTGCACCCACAATCCAATTACAAAACAATCATAAACTAAGACAATCGAAACAAGCGCAAACGAGACCAAACCAAGCAAACCAAACAAGCACGAGTGAGAGCTGACACAAGCAGACAATGGTATGAAACGAGTGGTCGGGCGGCTCTGCATGAAACCAGTTTCCCGTACGCACGTCACTAAAGAGGCTGCTCTCATTGGTCTCTGCCTCTCTGCCATTCACAGCTCACATCTTTCATCTGCCACTCCTCATTCGCTCTTTCATTTGCTGCTGTGCTCGTTCGATCGGTTAGGCTGCTGAGGCTCGCCACAGGAACTGGCCATTAAGAACTGCACTCTAAAAATAATGCTTTGGAGCAGTCACTTACTGCTCTGGAGCAAAGAATAAATCTGCATAAGTTGGCACTTTCTGCAACATCACATTTGATATGTATTATACTAAGATGAAAGTTTCTTTTTCAACTTAACGTATTTACTCGCATAATGATCGCACCTTTTATAAAAAAAATTGGAACAAATTCAGCGGTGTGATCATTACGCGTGTTAAATTTTCGTTGAAAAAAATTTTTGAGCACCGAAGTTTTGGGTCAGAACTCTTACGATAGCTATCGTAAACATAAACAAACATAAAAGTTGAGTAAGGCTTACCTTTGTAATAAATGCACACATTACGTAGGCACTACATGAACTGCAGATTGCCCTTTTATTTTGTTTTTCTAATTGAATAATGGGCACCTCCCTCTATTCTGAGTTTGAATCTTCACAGTCATCGCTGTAAGCTTTAATGTCAGAACCGGCAGTGTCATCGCTAGGGGCATCTTCGTAGTCTTACAGAAAATCGTCTTCTGTCATATCCAGCGCGTTGGATATGCCGGTCTTCTTAAAACTTTTCACCACTACCTTATCGGAGATACCACTCCACGCTTTGACGATCCAGGAGCAAAGCACCTCCACGGACGGTCTTCTGATTTTGCCGCTCGGCGTCAAATCTTGTTCGCCTGCTGCCATCCACTCTGCATACAGTCTTCGAACATTGTGCTTGAACGGTTTGTTCAGTGACACTTCAAGAGGCTGTAGCAGCGGCGCCAGACCCCCAGGGATGGCTGCAATATCCGTGCGTAGCTCCTTAAGCTCAGCTCGAACACTATCCACAACATGGCCTCTGAAACTGTCTAACACAAGAAGCGAGGGAAGCAGAAGCACTCCTGGTCTTCGTCCCCAAACAGTCTTAATCCAATCGACTATGAGTTCTGCTGTCACCCAGCCTTTTACTTAAGTGAGGATGTGGATGCCAGGGGGAAGTTTCCCTTCGGAGTAGTCTTCTGTTTCAGTATGACGTATGGTGGAAGTCTCCACCCGTCTGCTGTCACTGCAAGCATTACGGTACATCGCAGCTTCTCAGCACCAGATCTCATCACGAGGACACTCCGAGCACCCATCTTGTTGACTGTTGTGTGTCTGGGCATGTTGAAGGTCAATGGAGTTTGGTCGGCGTTCCCTATTTGCGACAAGAGGAAGCCATTCTTCTCGCGGATCCTTGTGACAAAGCGATGAAAGTCTACCACCTTTTCTTCATACGTGGATGGGAGCCACTGGCACAACGACATCTGCTACCTCAGTGACAGTCCATTTTGTCACATGAAGCGAGTCATCCAACCGGAGCTAGTGCGGAAGTCCTTTGCGACGATTCCCAGCTTCCTGGCCAATGCACACGCCTGTAGCTGTATAATTTTCAATGATACTCTACAGCCATTTTTGCGCAGGTCCTTCACGTATTCAAGGACCGCCTCCTGAACGTGACGGAACTTGCCCGTTTTGAGTTCGCAAAAAGCCCAGCACGTCCTGTCAGTAGCCATCAGCTGCTCATGCTGTTTTTTCCAGTACCGTATTCGGATTTCATCGATACCGAAATGCCTGCCGGCAGCATGATTGCCGTGCTCCAGCACGTTGTCAACAGCCTTAAGCTTAAACGCATCTGTAAAACTCGCATGCCGTCTTATGGTGAAACGCCACCAACACAGACAAACAATCGCAAAGCAGACAGCTGCCTTGAAAAATGGCGAAAACGCGGTGTCCGTGGAAGCGTGTCGGAACGCATTTGCTGCGGGATGACAACACGTCAACCAACAGGCGGCTGCCGCTGTAACAGTGCGGGACATCAAATCAAAAATGGTGATCAACGGAGCAAGCCGAATGTGATTTTTTTTTCTCGTGAGTACATTACGTGCATTGAAACAGCTTCTTCGGTATCAGTAATGAATAAGATCATTAAATTGGCAACCATTATAAAGCCAACAAATAATAAAGCCAAGGCAAGTTTGGTTGTAGATCTTTTTTTTTTTTATTCTTGAAGTGCAGAAAGTGATGAAGGGAATGAAATGGGGCATCTGCTTAAGAATCTGTTTGGTGCGTGCAGTCTGCTCGGTAAGCTTTGAAGAGTCGTTTGCGCAGCATTCGACAGATGGTAAGCACGATCATCATTAGCTAGACTTGGCATACGACATATCGCTGCGGAAAGTTCGGGGTGCGATAATTACGAGAGAAAGAAAAAAATCGAATTTTGATAGAAATATTCAGGGGTGCGATCATTATGCAAGTGCGATCACCATGCAAGTAAATATGGTACTCTTCTATTCTTAATTACAATATAACAAGATGAAGATAAATGCTGACATAGTCCTAATTCACAGTTAATTCTGTATTTCAATAAAAAGTTTATTAATTCCCTCCAAGTATTCCTTGGCTTCAATATCCATTTCATCTGTTAAAGTGTTTCATCCAGTAACCAAGTTGAATACATATATCCGCCCAATACTTTGATAACACTGTACAAGCGCTCTATAATGTGCAAAGATAAGCTCATGCGCTTGAAGCTTGTGCTAGTCACAGCGCATGGTCATCTAGCTTATTCTACTAACAGCGACACGTCTGTCCTTCTGCAACACGCTGAGCAGGAGGTGAGCCCGTGCCAAGAGGGGAATAGGAGAAGACCGGCTAATCTATGTGTCCTCTTCTAGTCCCACCGCGGTGGCATATGGCTAATTTAAGTGCAGCCGCAGGCGTCCTGTCTTGGTGGCAATCTGTGGTGAGATTGAAGGCTAGCCACCTCGACATAGCTGATGGTGCCATCCGCAATATATCCTTGTTGAAGAGAGAGGCAGCAGAAAGAGGAAATTGCTTGCCACTGCTGCCGCTCTCCATCACACCAGCATTGTGACAGTGAGTGTTTGCGGTCATTGACGGAGATCAGTTTATGTTTGTCTATGTGCACTTGACATGCTAGTTTAGTTAATTAGTGAGCTATTGTTTGTTTACTACAATTTATACGGCCAATAAAATAGCAAGCTATTGTTTACTACAACTTATATGGCCAATAAAACAACAAGCTCAGCTTCGTGCAGTTGTCTAACATTTTTCTATTGCTATCTATGTTTCAGGCAAAACTGTATCGGCACTGGCCGGTCAGCACGTTGCCCACGGTATGCCTGCAGTCTGTATGTTTGTACCCGACATCTCTTCGGTGACCTGACATGAGACCATGCGCACTGGCAGCCACAGTAGCAGAGGTCGGGTCCACGGGCAATCCATTGGGAATTACCGTGAACTCACCTACTATACGCTTGTGCGCTTAGTGGATGAAACAGTGTAGACACTATAGACACACAAGATAGCTCCAAACTAATGAAATCATGCATGACGCACATCAGGCTGTGCGATAAGACTAGTGACAGGTGAATGTGAAGTGCCCCTGTGGCCACAACCATCACATTATTTGAAGTAGAGACTATTTCAACAAAGCGCAACAGAGTGCAAAATTAGGCCAATTCTTCATGCTGCTGGCATCGTAAAAAGCTACAACATTGACTTTTACTGCCAAATGTTCTCTTTTTTTTTTTTTTTTTTTTGTCGGCCCAATTACACTCTGCACTTGTTACAACGGACCCGTGTACAACAGACTTTCGGATACAATGGACCATATTTCTGCCTAAGTTTGTTCTACTTATTTTAATAATGCAACGAAGTTTGCTTTAACGGACCACACTACAATGGACTATCGGCTACAGTGGACAAAATTAGCGGGAATTTTTTCCAAAATCGGGCGTATAAAACCATACTTTTGTCATGTCGACATGGGCTGGCAACTGACTTGAGAGGGTCAGCCAACGATTGCGGCTCAATATCACACACATGTTTTAAATTGAGGACGACGCAACAAGCTATGGAAAGAAGAATGATGGGTGTAACGTTAAGAGATAAGAAAAGAGCACATTGGGTGAGGGAACAAACGCGAGTTAATGACATCTTAGTTGAAATCAAGAAAAAGAAATGGGGGCATGGGCAGGACATGTAATGAGGAGAGAAGATAACCAATGGTCATTAAGGGTTACGGACTGGATTCCAAGGGAAGGGAAGCGTAGCAGGGGGCGGCAGAAAGTTAGGTGGGCGGATGAGATTAAGAAGTTTGCAGGGACGACATGGCCACAATTAGTACATGACCAGGGTATTTGGAGAAGTATGGGAGAGGCATTTGCCCTGCAGTGGGCGTAACGAGGCTGATGATGATCACGCACGCAAGAGGAGGGTGCCATTTCCTTTCAAGTATGAGGCACAGGGGTGAGGGGGAAGAGGCGAGAGAGAGGGAGTTCTACTACGGCGGCTGCTGCTTACGGCACGGCCGCCACATCTTGAAAGCGATATGCGATGTGAAAAAGTGTACCCAGTGCCGGTAACTTCCTATGAGCTGTGCTTTCGACGTTTAGTTCACGCTGAAGTAAGAGACAGCAGGAAGGTGAATTCGCTCGCTGCTGCCACACTTATCTTGCTTAATTTGCTATCGCAAGCAAGGCTTCGCGTTTCAGGCGAAACTGTGACTTTTTTGTTTGTTTTATTCTTTTGGACATTTGTCACTCTTTGCAATGAAGTTGTTAGACATTACAACGAAAGTTTTGGAAGTGAGGCATTTTGAATATTACGGACTTTGGATAAAACAGATGTTTTTTCTCGGATTATCAGGGTCCGTTGTAGCAAGAGTCAACTGTATTCGGACATTATTCACAATACTGCCATAAACAACAATTTGGCACAGCATGTATCAGCATTTCCTTCACAGTGCAGTTTGGCACAACTGGCACAGCACTTCCATAACTGCACATTGTAGCAACTACTCAATTAATGGCAGTTCGATTTCTTGCTCATTTGGGAGCACATATCTTGCAATTTGCAAAAGTTTGTCGCAACAGATGGCCAGATTTCAAATCAGCGCTGTGAGACTAGCGCAACCACAAAACCGTGTGGCTACCCAGACAAATCACTCACAGGCATCCAGAGGAGCAGTGCCCCAAGCCATCGGGGCCAGTGCTGAGCCAATGCGAGCCAGAGCCACAGTCGAAGTTGCCTGTGTTCAGCTGGCTGGGCAGGTCCAACCAAACAGTGCAGCAGCAGAGGGCGCAAGAGTTCCAGCAGGGCCTCCTCCTGACTGCAGCCAGACAATGGAAAGACACTTCACTGCGCTGTTCCTCCTTGATGGGTCTCCCCCCTCGTACCCTGTTGTGCAATTATCCAGTGCTTCCTGGACAGTCTGCAGCACGACATCCCAGCAGTCCGGTCGCTCACGAAGCACCAGCACCAGTGGGTGGCTCCTGTACAGAGGACAACCATTGTCACGATTCGTGGTTGCTTCACTGACAGACACCATGGTGGGAATGCGCCCCCTTTGAACAAAATGCTCTGCAACACTGGCTTTAGCCATTGGCAGACTAGTGACATCAATAAGCGAAAGATTGAACAGAAGAAAGAGCATTCCAACAAGGAGATTGGCAGACATTTCAAGTGGCTGGGCTCATCAGAGTGCCTTTCTCTAACTTTGACATACATTCGACATCAACAGGACATGCGCCATCATGTATTTGTTTCTAATCTAGTTTAATATTCAGTAAAACCTGATTTACAAGTTGTGACTAGATGATCATACTGCCAATGGCTGGCACCTGGTACAAACACCACATGCCAGATAGTTAATTAGTTATGTAGGACTCTATGATGCAAAACCAACTATGGTTATGATGGGCCATGCACAGGATGAGAATACATAATTTCATGAAAATGCTTCAAGCAACAAAAAGTACTTTAGAGTTTGTTTAAGACCTGTTTCTT
Source organism: Dermacentor variabilis (assembly GCF_050947875.1). Classification (NCBI taxonomy): domain Eukaryota; kingdom Metazoa; phylum Arthropoda; class Arachnida; order Ixodida; family Ixodidae; genus Dermacentor; species Dermacentor variabilis. Next base: position 192,016,107 of record NC_134570.1, on the reverse strand, counting down.
CTAGAAACTTAAAAATACAATCTAGAGATACAAGTGCATTTTCAACTAGGTCCAGGGAGGGATGAAGCGGCGTTAGTATTTTGTAAAGTTCATAAGAATATTTCTGTCTTTTTTCCTCCCATGCCAGACATGTTATTAAAATGTGGTTCATAGTTAGAGGTTCTTGGCATTCATTAAAAACCGCTTGTTCATTTTTCAATAAAAAGTAATGTGTGATATGTGTGTGTCCAATACAAACATAACATAGAACAACTTCCATGAAACTTTGCTGGTGGCCTGATGTCTTCCACTCCTGCAGTATGGGGTTTGCTAGTTGTAGTTTGTTGTTGACTTGACAGTCCCAAGCCTTTAGCCACTTTGAGGTGATCACAGCACAAACCACCCAGACACCAGTCCTTGAAAGAAATATTTATTTCTGTTAGTCCTTCATACGCTGTCATTGCTGCATGTTGGTCTGCGTTTTCCTTTCCCGGGATTCCGACGTGGCTTGGAACCCGACAGAGTTGGATATATTTACCATAATTTTCACTTTCGCCATGTATTCTCATGATGCCACCAAGAAGAGATTCGCACTCCGATTTCCCATGGAGGGAATTAAGTGAACTGTGTAGACAACTGCTTTTTTATGTTCTGCTATTACTATTTTTTCAAAGCCATAAGCAGGGTGCATACTTCGGTTGTAAAAACCAAAGCAAACTGTGGCAACTTAAGATAATTTTCCAAGTGTTCCCATTTGACTGCAATTTCAACATGTTCATTTGTCTTGGGCCTGTCAGTGTAAAACTCGTTGTAGTCATTGTATTTTTCTTGTAATTGTAAGAAATCTGGCATTATGTGTCCATGCAGTGCTTCCTTTTTTCTTATAGTGTGTAAGAGTGAAATCACAAAAATGTGCAAAATCCTACCACAGAGGCTGTCCGGTCTTTCGACGACCCTGCGAGCCTCGCTCGGAACACTGTAGTTTCAGCACATTTCTTTGAAACAAAGGTTAAGTGGTTTCACGCTGTGTGGTTTGTTGGTATAGTGCATTCTTTTCGTAGCATAAGTGACAAGAGTGTGGCATACATGGTTAGGTAGAGCTGTGACTCTGAGTACATAAGAAATTGTGAGCAAGGCTCTTCGATGCTCCAAACAGGGTTCGATACTGTCAGCATATAGGCTTTCTACTGGATAGGTCCTGTATGCACCAGCTACTAAGCGTGGAGCCCGATTGTGTGTGGGATCAAGACGTTTGATGTATGACTACCTTGCTAACCTGTAAACTATGTAGCCATAGTCAAGAATGCTGCACACATTAGAGCGGTAAATACGCAACAGGCACGTTTGGTCAGCACCCCAATGCTCACGTGATAGGACCTTGAGGATGTGAAGTGCTTTGTTTGCTTTAGTTTTTACGATGTTAATGTTGGCAATGAAATTTAATTTATAATAAAAAATTATTTCTAAAAACTTTTGTTCGTGCTTAAATAGACACTAAAGGCAAATATTATGTCAAGCTAAAGCGGTAGATCAGTGCTTGGTAATCTCTAAGGCGTCAATATTATTGCAAACAGAGTTTTAATAATCGAGAAATTGAGGTAAATGCAGGACATGATTAGATACTTCCCCGGGATATTCAAGTACTTGCCCAATGATGAAAGCACTCCTCAGTTAAATTCTGTCACTAGTACTCAACCACTCATTGCAAAAAACATCATTGTATTGTATTATAAGATAAAATAAAATGCTACTTGTCCAGTTCTATTTCATTTTTGGAAAAAAGAACTCGTTGAAATTACCCCTGACAATGACGCGGGTGGTCACAAGGTTTCGTCCTCGCTCGGCTCCGTGCAGCCCACACTTTCGCATTTCAGTAGTTTCATTATCGCGTAGGGCTGTACTGGTTTCGATGGCTCGCGAAACTCACACAAACTGCAAGTAGCAGAGAATTCAACTTCAATGTGATGTTGCAGGATGCCCAAACAGTCTACGCCACTTGACCAAAAAGCAGCTGCAGTGGCAAATCCACCATTCTGTCTTCATCTGTTGGGAGTTGTTTTACTCACAGACGGCAGCAAAGGGTGATGATGGCTATGCAATGTCACCACTCCCCCGGTTCGGTGGTGGGATGTTTAAATTTCGCAAAAGGTATTTGGACCGTTTAGATGCAATTTTCTCGAAGCTAAGTCTTTTCTAGGCACGAAACAAGCGTTGCAAGGTTTCTGTAATGGTATTTAAACAGTCCACGTGGACTTAGTATTTGCCATTAGTGTCCCTTTAACTAGCAGTGGGCCTTGATTTAATTTGAGAGCTGGGTCCGGGTGTAACCCCCTTTTTTTGTGAAAACACAACTGCTACAGTTTTTTGTGTAGAAAAACGGAATACATTTTTATCGGACCATTGTGCCGACCTGCGTACTGTTACCTTGATTTGTCTTTTGCATGTAGACATACTCAAGGCATGGCATGCAATTCGAAGGTTGTCGACGTATAAAGAGTGCATAATGTTGGACAGTACAACTGAATTTATGGAGTTCATCTTCACCACGAAAAGCGCAGTGCTTCGTATACAACCCTGTGGGATCCCATTTTCTTGGACAAAGACTCGGCACGACAATGTTTCACCCAGACGGACTTGAAATGTTTGGTTTAATAGAAAGTCGGCCATACAGTTGAGCATTCTGCCGCAAATTTCTAGTGTTGCTAGATCTTGTAAAATACCTTACCTCCGTGTGCTGTTGTATGCTTTTTCTAAATTGAAAAAGATTGCTAGGAAGTGTTGTTTGTAAAGGAATGCCTCATGTATGGTATGTTCAAGATTACCAAGTTTGTCAGTTGTTAAGTAGCCTTTCTTGTAACCACACTGGTGAGTATCTACTTGTTGAATACCTCTTGGATCTGTTTCGAGAATGTATGTTAATCATATTATTATTAAGCTTGTATATGATTTTGCCAAGCAACTAAATAGTGCTATAGGTCTACAGCTACTGGGAGTATTTGGTGACTTTCCCGCTTTCAGGAAAGGAACAATAACAGCTTTTTTCCACTCTGCAAGCATTTTACCCGTTTCCCAGATCACGTTGAAAAAACGCAGCAAGGCCTCCACTGCTTTCTGGGACAAGTGAGCCAGCATAGTGTAATGTATTTTGTCAGGACCAGGAGCTGTCTTTTTACCCAAAGAGATTACTCTGTTTATTTCATGGAGCGTTACAGGGGCATTAAGTGGTCTATCTGAACCCACCACTGTCGGAAGCTTTTGTTTTTCTGCGGACTGTTTGTGTTTTAGGAAGGTTGCAGAATAGTTCGCTAAGCTAGATGTGATGTAGAAGTGCTGGCCTAATATGTCTGCTTGTTCCTATAGACTTCTTTGCGTGCCTGGAGCTGAGAGTATGGGGATAGTGTAGGGAGCATAATTGCCCCTAAACTTGCGAACCTGGTCCCACATTCTCTTACACGTGGTTGAGCTGTTAATCAATGAAATATAACTTTTCCATCAGTTTTTATTGGCTCGCCTGCGATAATACTTTGCTCTGGCTTTCACTTTTTTGAACGACAAAAGATTATATTGTGGTGGGTACCTTCAAAGGACACCCCACATTTTGTTTTGAATTTTTTAGCTTCTGTGCACTCATTCGTCCACTAGGGCTTTAGTTTTTTTCCTTAAGAATCCAGTAGACTGGGGAATAGCCTCTTCCACCGCAGCAACTATGTAAGCAGTAATCCTCTCATTCACTTTGTGCTTAGGTCACATGATGATGATGATGATGATGATGATGATGATGATGATGATTGAAGTTTATTGGCACTAGGGCCAAAAGCGACCAAAGATCGTCAAGGCTATGATAATAGACTGCCATTGGTAAATGAGCAATGATCATCGAGATGTGGATTAAACACAGTTGTATAGAGGGCTAAAAAATATAATTGAAAAGTGTGTAAATATATTCGTAATAAAACTAGACAATGTTGCATGACATATGCTATGGGAAAACAATGTGCTATGAAGAGGCAATGTACTAAAATATTTCAATGCAAGTAGCACTACTGCCTCGCTAAGGGCCTTAAAGGGAAGCTCAAGAGTTTTCCATAAAAAATGAGAAGACCTGTACGTAATGGTTTTCAACCCTCCGAATTGGAATATCGCATCAAAATTGAGCAAAAGAAAGCGCAAACAGATTTTATTTCGACGAAAAGTGCACTAGCAGACTCGGAGAGCTCGCGCGCCTCATTCCCGCCTCTGATTGGTCAGGCGCCTAGTGACGTCAACATTGGTGTTCGTCCGGACCGGCCGCTGCCACCACACATGAAGCACGGTGCAAGGTGGTTTGGTGAGACAGTAACGATAAATTTCGAGAGCTTGCATTTCTCTGAGGAGTTCGGCGTTGCTCTCTACATGTATACGTAGCCAGCCTCTCCAAGAAGCAAAAGATGCTGGTAGCAAGCAGTACTTTCGACGCGAATGACATCGGAGTGTTAGCATCTCCTCGTGTTATAAATGTTCTTTGGTGGGCACGTTTTTCGCAAAGCTGTATTCAGCAATCCAGTGAGTTCGTTTCCGGGCAAACAACTGTACTGCTATGTTCCTGCATGCCTCCCCGTGGAACGTAAGGAGGGATGTGATCGTCGGCATTTGTGCGCTGCCCCAAAGCTGTCGGCAATCTACGCAGACGGTTTACATACGGGAAAAGTTTTCCGACTCTTGTAGCACGTGTAGTGGCCTTCATCAGTTCGCCATCCACACGCTACTCATAACCAGAAAGGCGGCGAATTCTGTCGGCTATGTGAGACAGCCGGTTTCTCTCTGTGTGCAACGGGGAGCGCAGCGTCCTGGCATGCGCCTGCTTTCAAGCACATGAAAACTTTACACTTGCACTGCATTATGGTAGCTGCATGTTGGCTGTTTTCACAACACACGTGCGAATAAAAAATTAAGGGTGGTTTGTGACGAAACCTGCGTCAAGGGTGGGAGATGAACAGGTACCTTCCATTCAGCGTGCTAACACGAAGGAGCTAGCAATAAATCAAAAGCCAGGTTTGGACGAGTTCGTGTATTCGTAAGGTCTTCCAAGACCAGTTACCATCAGTCCGCCCGCACCCGTCCCGCCTTTGTGCATTCGTTGCCCCGACCTTTTCACACTGCGTTTAGAAAGCCTGCTAGCAGAAAGCCGTACTCTCAGTCATTCACGCATTATTGATAAAGTCTGGTAGTAATTGTCATCACGGAAGTGGTTAGAGCACAGCACTGTTGTTCTTGAGCGCTTGAAATTCTTTTGATTCACAGCAGCCTCCCACTTAGCTGCAAGCTTCTTGTCTTGCGGGGAGTAATGGAACATCATCGTGGCCGCTGGTGTTCGTGCAGCCGTAGGCTGCACAGAACGCTGGCATGATCAGCCCACCACTTCAATTGATGCTGCGCACGTCAACTGCCACTCTACACACACACAAACAAAGGAATGCAGGCACCGCGGTAGCTCAATTGGTAGAGCATCGCACGCGAAATGTGAAGGTTGTGGGTTCGGTTCCCACCTGCGGCAAGTTGTTTTTTCATCCACTTTAATTTCCATTTATTTATCGTTTCTTCATTCCATTTATTAAGCACAAGTAATTTCCCCTAGGTTGTCCTTGGTGTCAGTGTTTGTTGGTTTCTCATGATATGACTAATAAAAATCGGGCCCCTCGGTTAACCCCTTTTCTTCTCATTTATTACATAACGAGGGTCTCGACTTCGGCAACATTGATGCCTTCAGGTAGCATAAGTGGGTATATTGACCAGTTGCCTTCACCCAAAAAGATCACGTTCTCGTGACGCCTACGGCAACAAGGACGTTCCACGTCCGCCGCCAAGGTCTGTGAGTGGTGGCACTGGCTAACACTCCCAGAGTTTACTAGTACACCTAAATACCCAAGAAAGCGGATGGGGAAACAGCGCCGAGGTAGCTCAATTGGTAGAGCATCGCACGCGAAATGCAAAGGTTGTGGGTTCGGTTCCCACCAACGGCAAGTTGTTTTTTCATCCACTTTAATTTCCATTTAATTATCGTTTCTTCATTCCATTTATTAAGCACAAGTAATTTCCCCTATGTTGTCCTTGGTGTCAGTGTTTGTTGGCTTCTCATGATATGACTAATAAAAATCGGGCCCCTCAGTTAACCCCCTTTCTTCTCGTTTACTGCGAAACCATGAGGCTCCTGCACAGGTTATCTAAGCAGCCCCTGTCACTGTCCCATGTCGTGTGTGCAAGGACTTTAAGAATGTTCATTGTTCTGAAACATTTGGCTTCCAGATACTTTATATGTGGAATGAATGCAAGTTTAAAGTCAAGTATGACACCAAGAAATTTGCGCTGTGTTCAAAGGTAAGCGTTGACCATGGAGCTGGATACTAGGCTCTGGGACAAGGCCCCTCTTGCTTGTAAAGAGTACACAGGAGTTTTCTGTGGATTCGGCTGAAAGCCATTATGATCTGCCCATGCTTAGGCTCTGTTCAGCCCAAACTGAACGTGTCGCTCACATACTGTGATGCTACACGATTTAGATCCAATTTGTACACTGTTTGATATATACTTAATAAAATAAGCTTCGTGTGGAATACAAGAACGTAAAGAGTTCATTTTAACAACAAGAAGGGTACACCTAAGTACACCACCCTGTAGTACCCCAGTTTCCTGTGTAAATGACCTAAACAGAGCATTACCAATTCTAACACGAAAAGTATGGTGTGAGAGACATCTTTCTATTATGCTAAGCATGCTGCCATGGATGCCCATTCAAGACAGGTCCCTGATAATACCGTACCACCATGTGGTATCATAAACCTTTTCCAAATCAAGAAAAACTGATAAAAAGTATTGTTTATGAGCAAATGCATTGTGGATGTTTGCCTCAATGAGCACATGATGGTCAGTTGTGGACCGATCTGTTCGAAAACCACACCGATAGGGATCAAGCATGCTGTTTGATTCTAGAAGATGCAGGAGGCAGCGATTTACCCTTTTTGGAAAAAAGCTTACATAGCCAGCTTTAAGTCCTATGGGACAGTAGCTTATTACCAAAGGGGGGTCTTTACCCCATTTCAAAACTGGGACAATGATAGCTTCTTTCCATGCCATTGGAAGGTGGTGTCTGGCTGCCCAAATGTTATTAAGAAGTGAAAGCAATATACTTTGTGTGTTTGTGTGTATGTTCTTGGTTATGTAATACATGATCCTGTCTGCTCCCGGTGCAGAGCTTTTGCAGGCATTCAATGCTGCCCTAAGCTCAGCAATGTTGAATGGATGATTATATAAATTGTCTCCTACGTATTTTCAGTCCAGTGTCCTGCATCTTTTTATTTCCTTGTGTTTAAGGAATGATGGTTAATGGGATTTTATGGTGCAAGAGCCAGGGAAGGCGAAAGAGTGCCAGACAATGGTGTTATGTAGTCAATATTGCGGTCAATGTCAGAGGGTATATGTGCAAGGCTATATAGAGGCCTAAAACCATTCACTGTAGAGTGCATAGAATATATGTTTAGGTAAAATTATGACAGTGATACATAGGGTGTACAGTGATATGTTTAGCGAAAGTATTGTCACAGTCGGTAATGTGGAAAGAAGGAGACGCTGATGGTGGCCTTGAAGATGACGAAGAAGAGTTTAGTATTATCACTGCTCTATGCTTGTCGGATCAGCCATTAAAAGCCATCTGTGAATAGACGCAAGCTTCTTCCTTCCCGTAACATCATTGGTGGACATGCTGGGTAATCACTTGCGCAAGACAGAGCTCCGCAGCGGATGTAACCTGGCGGCTATGTCACCCAAAGAAGAGAGTTCAACCACGGCCCCGCCGTCGCCACGAACGGTCATCCTGGCCCAGCCTCGCGACCCTGGCATGTTTTCCGGGATTAACAACATTGACATCGATGACTGGTTGCAGAATTACGAACAGGTCAGCGCACACAACAGGTGGGATAACATGCTGATGCTGGCTAATATTCTACCTCAAGAAAACCACACGGGTCTGGTTTGAAACACACGAAGAAGAGATTACAAGTTGGGACCAGTACAAACAGAAGCTTAGAGATTTGTTCAACAAGCCCGTCGGCTGCCAACGTGCTGCGAAGAAGGACCTTGGGACCTGTGCACAGACGTCCACTGAATTTTACGTGGCATATATCCAAAACGTCCTCGCTCTTTGCCGAAAAGTGGATAACAATATGGCAGAGGCAGACAAGGTAATCCACGTTTTAAAAGGAATCGTGGACACAGGAAGCAGGTTGACCGCATTTAATTTGCTTGTTTACAAGAACATAACAATGGTCAATGAGATTATTAACGAATGCCGCCACTTTGAAGACGCGAAGAGTCGCCGCATAGTTCAACAGTTTATGCGGATGTATACTGCGTCGGATGTGGTTGTTGTACTTATGCCCATGTATTTTTCCACTCCTGTAATAGCCTGCAAAGGCTGTCAGTATTAATAAATGAGTGAAAAGTGCAATGCCGGGCAGATCCACGGCAGATGTGCAGTTTGCGATTAAGAGGCCCACATACACAGCTTCGCTAGTCATCTTTCTTCACCGAGTAAAAGAGCACCGAGTTCTTTTTTTTTTTTTTTTCGCACACAGCGTTGAGGCGTTCCTCCTAAGCCCCTCCTCAGGGGCGGGGTCAGATCAATGCTAGTCAGAGGCGCCACCACATGATTTGACACAGCGCTGAAAGCATTATCTGAGCACGGTATGTTCAAATCAACCATTGCAATTGCTTGTGCGTTCGAATTACCAAGTGTTTTCGTCCATTGGAATATACATAACTTTCACGGGACCACAGCATCAGTTCGAATAAGCTGGAAGTTCGAATTAAGCGTATTCAAATTAACAAGAGTCGACTGTATTGAACAAAACATTGAGAATGGAATGGCTCTGTGAAGAGAATCCATTTTCACAATAGAGAGGGTGCAACTAAGCACACCCCCTTGAGGCACACTAGTCTCTTGAGTGAAACACCTGGACAGGGCACTGCCCACTCTAACGCGGAACATGCGGTTAGACAAGTAGTTTTCTATCATGTTGAACATGTTGCCGCATACACCCATTGCAGATAAGTCTCGGAGGATTCCAATTCGCAATGTTGTGTCATAGGCTTTCTCTAAGTCAAGAAATACCAAGAGAAAGAATTGTTCGTGTATATTGGCATCTGTAATGTTTGCCTCAATGCGAAGGAGGCGGTCCATTGCTGGTGACGTAGCTCCCCTCAAACCACATTGAAGGGGGTCAAGCAGACAGTTGCTTTCCAGGAAATAGATTAGATGCTGATTTACCATTCACATAACTTGCACAAACAAGTTGTTAATGCTATTGGCTTATTACTGCTGGCTAATGCGGGGCCCTTGCCTTGTTTATGAATTAGGATAACAGTCGCTTCTTTCCATGAGGATGGAATGTGCACAGATACCCACATGGTATTGTAAAGAGACAGAAGTACATTCAATGTTTCTTAGAACGACAGAAAGCTGAGCTAGATGGTAAGGATTCATAATGCAAAAAAAAAGGGGGTAAGGCCCTGCCCCCTTTTTTGCATTATGTTCAATGCTTCGGAGTGCATGTTCTTGATCATTGCATAGATTATGCGATCACCACCAGGTGCTGAGTTGCTTGTTTACGGGTGCAAAACATCATATTCTAAGAATGATGGACCAACCGCTGCAAAAACGCGCCAGCATGGGACTTTGGTGCGTCAATATAAAATTGTGGGCATGAGTGCTTCAACTGGAGTTCTAGAAAGTGCATTCAGACGTGTTCCTCTGGAACGTGCTTTGTGACATGAACAAACGACACGTCACATTTAATAAGCTGCCATTGCCACGGCACTTTGCCATGACCTTGAGACAAGGTTTTAAAAGTGGGACACCCATTCTGTCACTGAGCTTCCTCACGCGCAGTGAGAAAGGCTTTGTTGTTGTGGGTTAGTTGTGAAACAGTGTGGTGGATGTCATATCATTTATAGCAGCATAACACAGATGTTCAGGGTTTGCATGTACTTTCAGAAAATATGTCAGGCTGGAGGATGACCTTTGCAAGTTAAGTGACCACTTATTCGATTCCATATAGAGGCTTTGCACACGACTTTTCCTGAACACACCTGTGACCAGGCGGACACCCAAATGATGAATCGGATCCAGCATCTTCAACGCACACGGTGCAGCAGAGTGGTACACCACGGCGCCATAGTCTAAACATGTACGTATAAGGCTTTTGTACAGGTCCAATAGGCACTTCCTGTCACTACCCCATGTGGTGTGTGACAGAAGTTTTAGGAGGTTCTTTGTTTTCATGCACTTCGTCGAGATACTTCATATGGGGTATAAATGTTAGTTTTGAATCCAAGATAATACCTAAGCATTTATGTTCACTACTGACAGTGGGTTCATCTCCACTGATAAAAAAAACTAGGGATTGGTGTTGCGCCTTCGTTCTTGGAGAAGAGCATGCAAGTACTTTTCTGCGTATTCAGTTTAAGCCTATTTTTATCGGCTCATCTAGATACTGTATTTACTCGAATCCTCGTTGAATCCATCCTCGTTGCGGCACACGCAAAAAGCTGCTGTCATTGTCCCCTCCAACGACGAACGTTTTTCTCGTCGACGCCGAAGTCCCGCCTGGCTTGAAGGTTCAACGATGCCTCTGCGGCTATCACAACTTTTCGCTTGAAAGCGGCACTGTAGTGGCATCTCCTGCTTGGTGCCATCGCGATAACACCACGCCGCAGACCGATACAGCCGACACAATGCAGGTCAAAATGGTGACCTCGCTTGTGTACGTTTGGCTACTGGCACGGCTAGTAGCGGCTGCGATACTGACTTTTCTATATTGCATTAGCTATGTTCTATATTTAGCAGTTTCAATGAAAAACTGGCACGTTTCTTAAAATCCTCGAATTAAGCCGACCCTAGAGTTTGGAATATGATTATTCGAAAAAAACTATCGGCCTAGATTCGAATAAGTACGGTAACTTGTTTACACCAAGCTGGAGCTGGCATTTGCAGATAGCAATATTCCATAACTTAAAGCCTATCTACACATTGTCGACATATAGAGAATAAAGCATGGTGCGTGGAATGACTGTATGAAGTGAATTCATTTTTAGGACAAAGAGTATGCAACTAAGCACGCCTACTTGCAGCACACCAGTCTTTGGGGTGAATCTTCTTGGTTAACCTCCCTGTCTTTCCTTTGCCTTTCTCTCTCCCACTCTCTCTTCTAGACAAACTGTTGTTCACTCTTACATGAAAAATGCAATCAAGCTTTCAATTGTGTTCAGCATGTTGCCATGGACACCCTTAGCAGAAAGGTCACAAAGAATACCGAAACACCATGTCATATCGTATGCCTTCTCCAGGTTGATAAACACTGAAAGAAGGAACTGTTTATGTATAAAGGCATCCCTGATGTTGTCCTCAATGCGAACAAGGTGGCCTGTCGTCGACCTACCTTCTCAGAAGCCACACTGGAACGGGTCTAGTATTTTGTAATTTTCTAAGAAACAAAGTAGGCGCCGGTACTTTTTTGAAGAGCTTGCACAGACAGCTTGTTAGAGCTATTGGTCTGTAACTGCTGGCTAGGGACGGGTCCTCCCTTCGTTTAAGTATGGAAATAATAACAGCTTCTTTCCAAGCAGATGTAATGTATCCAGCTGCCCACATAGCAATGAAATGAGATAGAAGTGTTATGAAAGTTTCTGAGTGTATACTTGTTTGATCATTTCACAAATGGTGCGATCACTACCTGGTACCGAGTCTTTGCAACAATTGAGAGATGCCTAAAGTTCAGCGAAGTTGAACAGGTGATTGTACGCTTCATTTTTTCCACATTTGCGTTCAAGGTGCTGTCATTCCGAATTTTCATTGAACTGCAGGAAAATGTGTGTGTAGTGCGATTGGGGGCTCGTGTCTATCATCTTTTGCAGGGCGCTGGACACCCGCTCTTGCGAGTGCTGTGTTTGATGTGAAAGCCTTGTCTCGGGGGACGAGACCATTTCGGCCAGCAGCCTGGAGGTCAATGGCCCCTTCTTCCGAGACAGCAGAGCAACAGTAGCTGCAGTCGCTGAGGGGGCGGATGGCGTCACGGCCAGCTCGCACTGTGTGGGCCGGACAGTCACTGGGCGCTGTTGTGATGCTGCTCCCTGATGCGCCACTTCAGCAAAACAGACTTTGGCCAGGTAGGACACCCATCTGCGTGGCTCCTTAAATGATATATTTTATTTTACTTTTATTGTCACAATTCCTTTTCTTTTTCCCAGGATGGGCATGACCAAGAATATGCAGCATGTCCTCCATCACAGTTCACACAGTGGAGGGAGTTTTCCCATGATTGAGAGAGGTGTTCATTTGCACCGCATTTTGCACAAGTATGACGGCCTCCGCAGTTCTGTGAACTATGGCTGAATTGCTGGCACCTAAAGCATTGCAGGGGATTTGGGACATACGAACTGACCTGGATCTCCACATATCCTGCCTCAATAGTGTCGGGTGGGGTGCTTGAGCTAAATGTAAGCATTAGGTGTTTGGTATTGATTTCTTTTCCATCCCACCTCACTTTAATTAGCTTAACACTAATCACACTGTGATCTATTCCAACGCTCTAAAAGTTAAGTTTCAGACAATTCTATGAGATCAGCATCAGAGACAATGCCACGGCTGGTATTCATGGTAAGGCGTAGGGTCACTGCTACTGGAATACCTCTTAAGGACACAAGATTGTGCAGTTTTTCATGTTGTTTCTGATCGTGGAGCTCCAGAAGCAAATCACTGCTTGCCATTTTCAATGCTTTATAACCGGGACCGAAAACTTCAGTTAGAGATTTTGAGACGACAAAGGGTGAGATCATTCTCACCGTCTCTTCAAGTTTGTGAGAACGGATTATGTGAAAACGGGGAAAGTTTTGTGTTCGGATGGCAAAAAATTGAGACTTCTTCGGAGCGCCCTCGTTTCTGAGGGCGATCAGGAAGTGGGGAAAAGGATGTTCCCATGGATACACATAATAAATTCGGCCGCAGCACCAGCCACCCACCATGAAGTCCAACAAGGTGACGCTGCAGGATCTTGAAGGGGCAGGTCCTGTGTACGTCAGCTGTACGACACTACTATAACCAATTATGGTGTGCACAAGGTTGGCTAACCACACAAGGTTAACCCTTGCTGCTTAGGAAATTGGAAGTAAAAGGAAATAGAGAGAGGACACAAAAGATTCAAAGTGAGAGAGAAAGACGAAGATTGGAGAGCAGGACAGGAAAAGGCAACTACCGATTTCCTCTGCGTGGGTCAGCCCAGGCATGCCGTCTACATGAAGCAGAGGCCAAAGAGGTGTGTTGTCTCCGCCAACGGGCTATAATAGTACGAACATCCAGCTTCAGCTCAATCCCCAAGATACCGTTTCCCTGGACATGGCTAAGCCACGCACAGCTGCACACGGGAGGGTCCAACCCATGTGTGCTTGGGTACGTGTTGTTGCAACACACCGAATGCCTGCTGACGCAGACTACCCAGATAAACATACTAAAAGATTGTTTTATTACTCAAATCTTGACAGTTTATTATGCAGACTTTGCCCTGTTCAGATGCTGTGAGAAAAAAAAAATTGGCAGAGGCTTAGCTTGGCTAAGCCTAGTGGATTGCGAAAGCAATCTTCTGTTCAGGTTGTAGAGTTCCATACCGCTCATCGAACGTGTAGATGCAGTCTCGTCGCCACTTAAAGCATCCATAAGGCTTGCTGTCGAACGATCAGGTGTCGCCAAAGTCGCGCCAGCATTGAGAGCATGCATGATACTTGTAGATGCACCCAGATCAAGAGATGTTGAACGCATTCACCTGGCTGCATAATATGTAATATGCACGCCGTTTAGCTAAACGTTGTTCCCGCTCTTCATCCGTTTCTTCCGCATGCCGCCGCTTCTTAGCTGCAGCACATCGTTGCAGCTTCACCTTATACACATCATCCGACATACCGTGGAGGATTCGCTGGGACGACTGCGACGAGCCGAGTTGGGGGGCCGCTTTTCCATAGCTGGCATGACGTCACGTAGAGCGAGCGCCTCCCCCACGGCAGCGGCGCATGGAGGATTCACTGGGACGATCGCGACGAGCCGAGTTGGGGCCCCGCTTTTCCACAGCTGGTATGACGTCACACATAGGTCACGCTAAAGGTCAATGGTGGATTCTCCAGGACGACGGCCAAGAGCAGAAACCTCAAGCAGTATTGCCTTCGCAATAAAACCACAACATGATTATGACGCAGGCTGTAGTGGGGGGCTCCAGATTAATTTTGGATATCAGTAACATGCACTCAATGCACAGTACATGGGCATTTTTGCATTTCACCCCCGTCAAAATGCGGCCGCATCAGCCAGGATATCATCCTGCACTCACGGATTTGTCGGTGATCACTATCTGATGATGATCACACATAGGCAATGAAGAATAAAGACAAACATATGGTAACAATTATGATAGTACACAGATTAGAAAGAAGTGCATCATAAGTACCTATAGAATTTGTATTCTTTTGAAATGACTTTTTCCACATTTGAAATAGTTTTACTCTGAAGCAGACGCAAATGAAAAAATTTGGAGGATGCTTAAGCTTCGCCTTTAAGAGTGGACAGCCATAGCGTTCAAAGATCCCTGACTGCCTTCTCATGCTTACCGGCAACTGCAGCTTATGTAACTGTAATGTTTACCAAGAAACGCTGGTGGTGAACGCTATGCACAAAGGCGAGCTTTCTGGTAGAAACATGGCCTCTTGCGGGGGGCTGCGATGTGGTGGAGGCGAGCGCCTTCTGGAGCTGTTGCAAGGGACTGGGCGCACTGCTTTACAGCCTTTGAGATTTGTGCGGGCAAATCTGGGAGGTCATGGCTGCTCTATGAGAAGTAGAAATGCTGAAAAAGTGGTTTGGTGGCTTTCTTTTTCTCTTTTTTTTTTTGCCTTTTGTGTAATAGAATTGTGTTTTCTCATATATACAAATTACAATCCGATGCTATCATGTCTGTAGATTGTGTGCCAGTCGTACTTTACTATTTTTCTACGCATTTTACCTTTAGAAATTGAATTATTTCAGCAACTTCCTTGTGTCACATGGAGGGCCTGCATGCTTGGGTATGCATGGTTCGAAATTCTTTTTGCCAAAATGACATCCGACGCTGGAGGCCATACACTGACACTGAATTTTCTGCGACATGGGGTCCGCATTGCTATCGCATTAATATACAAAGGTTTTAAGTGTCAATATGACAATCATAAACAAGCTTAAAAATGTGTTATTTTAAAATAAATGTTGGCAGTAGACCAACCACCTACCGGAGTGCAAAGGGGCAGTGGTAGGCGCCAGCCTGGAGCTCTCCATGCATGTGCAGGGTCAGCAGTCGACCCATAGCCGCGACTGCACCACTTGGCTGCCTGCAGTGCAAACGAAACAAGAGCCACCCACTGGGCACAAGGCAAATTTTAAGCTCATATTTGAACCACGGGACGCATGGCCATGCAATTAAATACATGCCTGCCGATATGATTGCAGCACCCAACATGACTCTAATCCCCGCTGCAGTCCTGACATGTGCCGACCCACTAAATTCGCAGGCCATCTAAATTGACACGCAGATGAAAACATGTACGTCTTGACTGCTGTGCACAGGCAAGAGCACACAGAATACAAGCGCTTCCGTGGCATTTTCAGATCAGTGCCACTGAATGAAAATTAATAACTCCAAAGACAACTGCTTTACAGGCAAGACCTCCTGATCCTCTCATCACCAGTTCACAGAGCCACCAAAGCTCATGAAGCTTTCCATCTGTGAATGTTTTGAAATCCTAGCAGCTGTCAGGAGCTTTCAACAAGTGCTGAGGTAGGTACCAACAAAAAAAATTTGGCTGCACTTTAAACTGCTTACGAGTGGGAATGCAAAGGCATAGGCACCGACTATGGGGGAGGGGGGGTTGCGGGGCCCGAGGCCCATCTGAAGTTATGGGTAAGGGGAGGGGGAAGGGAAGCCTCATTTTCCTGAGAAAAGGATGCATGAGCTTCTGCTGGTATTTAGCCTAAAGCCATTTTCATTGGCCCACTTCGACACCTTGTCCAGACCAAGCTGCACTTGTCTTTCACGTATCAGAAGGTTACATTACCTAAACCCTAACTGTAAGTCATCGACATATACACAGTAAAAGACACTTCGTGGAATGAATGAACGTCAAGAGTTCATCTTTACAATAAAAAAGGCACAACTGAGTACTCCCCCCTGCAGTACCCTAGTTTCCTGGATGAATGGCCTGGACAAGGTGTTGCCATATTGCCATGTATGCCCATTTCTGAGAGGTCTCCTAATATTCCAAATCACCAAGTGGGCTTTTGCCGGTATTCAGCCTGAAGGCTACATCCCTGAATCGCCAAGTAGTGTCATATGCCTTTTCTATATCAAGGAAAAGAGACAGGAAAAATTGTCTGTAAACGAAGGCCTCATGAATGCATGCCTTAATCTTTACGAGATGATCAGTTGTGGATTAACCTTCTTAACTACAATGATTAGCTAACGGGCCCTTTCC
Organism: Dermacentor variabilis; assembly: GCF_050947875.1. Taxonomy (NCBI): domain Eukaryota; kingdom Metazoa; phylum Arthropoda; class Arachnida; order Ixodida; family Ixodidae; genus Dermacentor; species Dermacentor variabilis. The sequence continues at coordinate 191,999,562 of NC_134570.1, read as the reverse complement.
AGGCACCATCATGCGAGGTTTGCCTTTTTGGAGCGATCACGAGAATCTCGCCGCTCTTTTGGCGCTGGCAGTGCCTTCTGGCTGGTTGTGTCTACTGCCTCTTGTGATGCGCTGGACACGCGCTCTGTGCCTGATGCGAAGGCCTCGACATGTCGGAAGAAACCTTTGATGCCACCAGCCCAAAGGTCAACGGCACCTTCTGCTGGGATGGCGGAGCAGTGTTAGCTGCAGCCACCAAGAAGGCACATGGTGTCACTGGTGGCTCCCTGCGTGTGGGCCGGACAGTCCCCGGAAGCAGTTGTGTCGCTGCCACCTGGCACGTCACATCGGAAAAGCTGTCGTTGGGCAGGTGTGACACACGCCTGCGTGCCTCCTTGAATGAGATATTTTCTTTTACTTACCCTCGTGTGCTTGGATACATGGTGTCGCAACACACCAAATGCCTGCTGACGCCCCTGCGGGGATCTATATGAAATGCAGCACAGGAATACTTTTCCTTAAGTTCAAGAAAATGCGAACGCGTATGTGCCTCAGGTGCTCATTTTGATATTTCTAAGAAAAAGATGCCACACTGGATAGTCTGCCAACCCTAAGGCAGTAGAAGCCTAGTAGGAGCCATTAAGATATTTTCTAAAAGAGGGACGTCT